>NC_140951.1:63252904-63832904 GCF_014529385.1 Adiantum capillus-veneris | reverse complement strand
CTAATGGCACCCCAAACTTGCAACATATTTCACCATACACAAATTTTGCCACATCCTTTGCAGTGATCTGTTTTATGCAATAGCCTCTTCCCATCTAGAGAGATAGTCCACTACAATCAAAATATAGATTTTGCCCTGCTTGTGATAGGTAACGGGCCTATTGCATCAATCCCACTTTTCAAACACATCAAATGCCATAAAGGTTTTTCGTAGCTCTGGCTTCAACATCTCTTCCCAAATTCTTTTCACCTATTGCAAGACCTACACCAATGGCGAACATCCTTGTGTAAAACTAGGCCATACATACCCCTCTTGCAAGATCTTATGCAAGGTGATCTTTTAGAGCAAAATTTTCTGCCACGTGCCCTTCATGATTCTCTTCCAACACTCTATAATCTCCTTCCGCCAAGGTACACATCTCAACTCGAGATCAGCCCCTTTCATGTATAAGAAAGCACCAATCAATTTGTACCTAGATGCTCTACGCACAAAACCATACTTCTTAGACTTTAGAATGTCCTTCGGAATGATTGGTTTTAGCAAAAACTCCTCTTCTTGAGCCAAACTGTCCCGCCATGATAAAGAGGTAAATTGGTCCTCAACACAAATAGCTCCCCAATCACGCTTTGAGATGCTTCACGTGCCTCTATTTTAGAGCACGTTCTATGTGTCTGATGCTTCATGCTTCAAACTTTTTAACATGCCTTTAATTTTAAAAAACATTTCCTTCAATGCAGTGTTCTTGCTCTTCCACATACGCCAATACTTGCTTCACAACTAACAAGGCATCGCCTTGTATGCTCAACCTTCTAGTCCCATGCTTCAAAAAATGTGTAATCAGCTTCCAAAGTTGCATATTCAGCCTCATTATTATTATGAGCATCCAATTTGAACCCTCTCTTTGCATACTAGCTTCCCCTCTAGATCATAAAGTGCTATACTCCCTGAAGCCACATCATGGCTCTTCCTACATGAGCCAACAAAGAACAAAAACATGTGCATTGTTGATCTGTGGAAATTCTTCAACTATTCTTCTCACCCACCTCTTCCTTAACAAGAAGGGAATTCTCCTTGTCAGTCAACAAATCATCTAGGGTAGCTCTTGTACTGTCTTCCACTAAAAAAGAGAACTTAAACTCTTGCACCTCAATTACCCATTTCTTCACCACATTTGACATGTTAGTGCCATTAATTAATTGTGGCAAAAAAAAACGTAACTCGTCAAGAAAACAAAAGGTCATGGTAGCAAGTAATGATTAAATCGTTGCGACAAGCGAATATTACACTAGCCATCACTAGCTCTACTTTGAGTTTTCTCTCTGCTACCAACTTTACTCGGCTTGCACAATACACTGGTCTGATATAATGGTTTCCCTTCCCCTTTTGCAATATCATGGATCCAATGGCATCATCCCCTACTAATGGATTTACATAAAAAGTTTGCTCCCAATGAGGAGCTTGCATGGATGACAACCCCCCTAACACCTCTCTCACCTCTTGAAACACTTCTTCACATTTGTCATCCCATTGCAATGGATCATGCTTTGCCACTTGTTGTAATGGATAAAGGAGCTATGAAGACAATGAAATAAACCAGGCCATGTACTTCACTTTGTGTATAAAGGTTGGCAATTGCTTTGTACTCGTAGGTGATGGAAGAAGAATAATAGACTTAACCTTGTCTGGATCAGCCTCAATGCCAATTTCTAACACCATATTTCCCAATAACTTCCCCCTTGGATGTGCTAGATGACATTTCTTTGGATTTAGTTGTCCTTCACATTCATCATATCGAGCCAATACCATATGTAGCTTCTCATGGTGTTCAACCCTATTGCTGTAGACACAAAAGTCGTCCATAAAAGCTTTAACACAACTACCCAATTTTCTCTCTCTTGATAGAAAGATGGTCCATTTGACAACCCAAATGGGAATACCTTGTAGCAATAGCAACCCCATGGCGTAATGAAAGTTGTCTTTGTTCGGTCTTTAAGAGAAATCTTCAATTGAAAATAGCCTGAAAAACCATCACAGACACTGTACCTCTCATAACCTACCACTAAATCCAAGATTTGATCGATGAATGGAAGAGGATATGGGTTCTCCTTAGTGGATGCATTTAAGGGTTTAAAATCTACACAAATCCTCCACTTCCCATCCTTCTTTGGGCTGACTAATACTGCACTCACCCATTCAGTGATCTCTAATGAGACTATGAACCCTGCCGTCAATAACTTGTCCACCTCTTCCCTCAAGGCTTCCATCTGCTCTTGACCCATCCTTCTTAACCTTTGTTGCATTGCCTTAGCACATTCTTTCATCTCTATATGCATCTCTTCTCCTTTGAACCCTCTAATCTTTTCATATGAAATAATGAACAAATCAGGAAAACTAGCTAGCATATGAAATTATATCTCCTTCTCCATAGCTGAGAGGTCTCCACTGATCATTTGTGTCATCAATTCCTGCTTCTTTGACAATTCAACCTTGTTTTGCATCAGCTCTTCAATCACTTCATAAGGCCCTTTACTTTCATGTTCAATCTCATTCACAAATGCAACTAAACCATACTCCTGGATTTCTTTGTCTATCAAAAGAAATGCAACATCAACATCCTCATCACTGCTGGTAGTACTATCACTGTCCTCATCAGACACTGTGGAATAGTCTTCATCACTAGACTCATCCTCATCTTCATAAAGCTCTTCTAATTGTTTCCTTGTGTCCATATTATATAGCTTCTTGGCACCTGTCTTTCCATAGAGGCTAATTGTACCACGTCTCCAATCTTGAACAACTCCCAATGCACTTAACCATGGTCTGCCCAATATAATATGATATACTCCCAACCTTGCTGGTATCACATGAAAATCAACCACCTCCTTTGCATTATATGCCTCCACTTCTAAGCTCTTTACAACACCCAACATTTTACATTTTGATGGTTTGCCAATATAATCCGAAAGCCTGACACCCCAGTCACTGTAAGACCCATCTTTTCAACGCATGAGTGTGTTATGACACATATTTTGGCTCCACCATCCACATAACCTTGTCCCAGGTTTTTTGCTTTTTTGCCACACATCTACTATTGGGCAATTGTCTGGTAGCTCTTCTATTGCCAATACCTTTACTAAACCTTGTCCCAGGTTTTTTTCTTTTGTGCCACACATCTACTATTGGGCAATTGTCTGGTAGCTCTTCTATTGCCAACGCCTTTACTAAACCTCTCTCTGGTTCTTTCTCCATTGGGTTAACCATCCTCTTCCACTGTTGCTTTAGCTTAGGAACCATCTCTATAAGCTGCCCAGAAGTAACATCTGCCTTCCTCCTTGTCAGATCCTCCTTCAAGTCATAGCAACAAGATATGGCTATGAATATTCTCGTCAACGGCTTTCCTTCTGGCCAACGTTCTGTTCCTCCTTTCCAATTTCAAGGATTTCCAGGCTGGAAAGCAAAGATGTTCTTAATTCTTGAAGGCGGTGAACTCTCCGATGTTGTTCTTGGAAATCGTGTTTTTCCGCCTCATCCTGTTGATACGAATAATGATAACGTGCTTATCACTGAAGGACCTATATTTGAAGATTGGAATGTTGCCTATACGGATTGGCAACGACGTGATAAAGTAGCTCGTCGGTATATTCTTTCTGCTCTTACTGATTCCCTTTTGCTTGATATGTATGAACTGCCTACTTCCCACGACGTATGGAAGTACCTTATTGCAAACTTTCATAAGAAATCTGTTACAGAAATAATTTATTTGAGAGGGTTGCTTAACAAGTTACAATATGAAGTTGGTACTGCCATGATGGGACACATTGAACCTTTCAAATCTATTATTAATCAACTTGCTGCTGTCGGTGATCCTATTCCACAAAAGCAACTGATTACACTTCTCCTTGATACGGTGAAGGACTCTTCTTATGATAACATTGTTACTATTCTCTCTAATAAAGATGGTCTTGATTTCAACCAAGCATGCATGTCTTTAATTGAATACACTCAATGTCAAGAACGTCGGAATGCTGGTCATGATACAGCTATGATTTCACAAGAGGAGACTGAGTCACAACAAATGGAACGTGCTTTCTATGCTCGAAGGAAACCGCAGAGGTGGCCGTCGCGGTAATATTTTCTCTCGTCTCAAATTTCCTAATAAGAAATGTTCTTACTGCAACAGAAATGGCCATACTGAAGATGATTGTTGGGCACGTCAATATGATGAAGAACACAATATCACCACAAAACAACCACGTTTATCTAGAGACTCTTCTTCTTCTTCTTGTGAATATTGTGGACGATCTGATCATCCCACTCATATGTGCTATAAGCGTCTATTCGACACAGGTCGGAATAGAGTATATGCTATTGAACATCGAAACAACATTGTATCAGAAACAAGATGCGTCCTATGTTTAGTTTCTCCAGACAGAATACTTCATGTACGTGATGGATCACTTTTTATTGTTGATTCTGGTGCTACAGAAAATATGACATATCAGTCTAAGTGGCTCCATAACTATCATCCACTACCAGTTCAACGTGTTGTTTATCTTGTTGATGATACTACTTGTCAAGTAAAGGGTATTGGAGACTTATATCTTGGTACCTTATCTTCTTCCACTCGAATTTTGTAAGGAGTATTACATGTACCAGATCTTCAACGTAATCTTCTTTCAGTTGCTAGACTTGTTGATCTTGGTATGTTTGTTGGATTTGATCATACCAAATGCCGAATTGAGAAAGATGGACAGACTATAGCCACTGCTCCTCAACACGGTAATTTGTTTGAACTCTCTCTCAACGATGCTGTAGCAAATATTGTCACTGCTCCAGGTGATCATGATTGCAAAGTATGGCATCACCGTTTTGTTCATGATGATTTCTCAAAACTCCTTGATCTTGAACGTCGTGATCTTCTTCATGGCATGGATCTTAAAGCCCATCCCCATATGGGAATTTGTGAATTTTGTGCTCTTGAGAAACACAATCGTAAACCCTTTCCTCTTTCAAATACAACTCATTCTTATGACATATTGGATCTTGTTCATACTGAACAATTCCACAAGGCTGCGGAACTTCAAACTGGTCGTCGCCTTAAGAAGCTTCGTAGTGACAATGGAGGCGAATACGTTTTTCGAGAGTTTGTGAGTTACTGTGCTGACAATGGAATTCATCATGAACACAGTATTCCATATTCGCCTCAACAGAACGGTGTTGCTGAACAAAACAATCGCACTATTCTCAATGCTGTAAGTTGTATGCTGATTCATTCTGGATTATCTCGTGTTTTCTGGGCTGAAGCTACTTTGACAGCAACATTTATTCAGAATCATGTTTCTACTACTGCACCCTCTGGTAAGATACCCATCATAGCATGGACAGGTGACATTCCTTCTGTATCTCATTTTCGAACCTTTGGATGTATTGCTTATATTCATGTTCCCAAAGAAACACGAACGAAGCTTGATGTTCTTGGTCTTAAAGTTATTTTTATTGGATATTCTGACACTTCCAAAGGCTACAAATTCTATGATCCTTTCTCCAAGAAAGTAATTGTGAATCGTGATGCTACTTTTAACGAACAGCTTATGGGAGGCTCATGGTCCATGGATGATTCTGATGATACTAAATCATTGCTTCAGGCTTTTCCATTTCTTTCAGAAGATGAAACTCTTCCTATAGAGCAACTTTCCTCTTCACAACCATCCATTCCAAATGTTGCCAATGATGATATTGATATTTTTGTTGATCTGCCTATTGATTTTGAACATGGCTCATGTCATGTTTATGATGACGATATTGCTGATAATGCTTTTTCTACCTCTGAAGATCCCGTTACTTATGATGAGCTATCTCTTCACCACAAAAGGATCAATGGCAAGAGTCTATGGAAGCAGAGTACGATTCTCTTATCTCTAAAGGTAGATGGATACTAACGGAATTACCTCCTGGTCGTACAGCTATTAAATGTAAGTGGGTGTATAAGACAAAAGTAAAAGCAGATGGATCTTTTGACAAGTTCAAGGCACGTTTAGTTGCAAAAGGTTACTCCCAAGTAGCTGGTGTTGATTATCAAGAGACTTTTTGCATTCAAATCCAACGGAACCGTACAAAAGGTATTTTATTCCTTTGACAATCATATTTTATTGCAGATACTATTCAAAAATTTGGTATGGAATCTGCACATTCATCCAAATCACCTTGTCTTGCGAGCTCTACAAAGAACACTTTTGACAATGGCGGTCAACTTGTCACAAATCAACCTTATGCTAACTTGATTCGATATCTTCAGTTTGTTGGCATGAACACTCGTCCTGATATTCTGTTTGCTGCTAATTATCTTGGACAACATCTTGCATGTCCTTCTCTTAAGCATCGGTCTGTTGCGCGTATATTGAAATACTTGAAAGGCACTACAGATTTTGGTTTAGTCTATCGACGACAACTCACATCGGATTCTATGCAATCTCTTTCTCTTTTGGGTTACACAGATGCAGACTGGGCAAGCTCACATTTATCTATGCGATCTACTAGGGGAAATTGCTTCTTTATAAATGGTTGTCTTGTTTCTTGGACCAGCAAGAAACAACGTTGTGTTGCAGTTTCTACGACTGAGTCAGAATATGTTGCGGCATTACTTGTAGCACGTGAGTTGATTTGGCTTCGACAAATGCTGGTTGATATTGGTCACTCTCCTCTTTCTAGCATACCCTTGCGGTGTGACAACCAAAGTGCTATTAGTATTGCAAAAGACTATGTTCAACATAATAAGTCAAAGCACATTGCTGTCCATTATCATTATGTCAGGTATGAAGTACGCAAAGGAACCATTATGGTTGAACACTGTCCAAATGACTAGATGATTGCAGACATTTTGACCAAAGGCCTCAATGAGTCACGTTTCATCCTCTTGCGCTCGGAGCTTGCAGTTGCTTCGGCCTCACTCTTTCTAGATTAGCTTCTTTGCTATTGTAATAGCTTTGTATATATGACATTGTAATCTTTTAGGTACCATGCACTATGCACACTCCACATTTTCACATTGAGATATCTAAGTCACTTGAATATTTGTACATAGATGCACAATTCACTTTCACATCATCACCGCTGGTTCATATTTTCACATTCTATAGGGGCTTGGGTTTTTCCCTTGAACTCCCCATGGGTTTTTTCATCCAAAGATAGAGACCTTTGTTTGAGTGGGGGTGTTGGAGCTATATATGGCTCACTCTACTGAACTTGGTCTCACCTATATATTTGTATCTTGTCCTCAATATGAATCAGTATTTGGGAGCGTATATGGTGTGTCTCTTGTCTCATGTCTCTCTCTTTCTCTCTACATCTCAACATACAAATTAGTAGTTAGAGAAATTTTGGGTATAAGGGATGCAGCTGTCAAGAGTACTGCAATAGCAGATTGGAACCACTAACAAGAGTAGCCGATTGTGGACAAAGTACATGATTGTGGGAAAACCGGTTCAATAGGTGCATATTTTAAGGTCTTTATGATCTTGACATTGAAGGAAAAAATAACAATTATGTAAGAACCGGTGTAACCAACAGGGATCAATGATATTGTGGGAGCTTTGCATAGGAATATTCTTGGCTGATGAGCTGGAGTTCTTTTGCGATTGAATGCCCATGGTGATAGTTGTAGGAAACATAAGGTACTAGGTGGGAAGAGCCTTGCAATGTAGAGCTTAAACATGTTGCATTGGTACTGCAGATGGGTAGTACTGTATAGTACCTCTCTCCCTCTCTCTCTCTCTCTCTCTCTTTTTTGGGAAAACTTGCTCTTTATATTACAATAATTTACAATCTGCTGTCATACTGACAGCTTTTGTATGATCCATACCACTTTGTCTCTGAAGGCTTGATCTGTTAAAGAGAGAGCATCTTCCATCATCCTATCTCTAATGACAAACAAGGGAACTGTATGATTGACACTCTGGCCCGGATCAAATGTACATTGATTTCTCATATTCCATACAAACCATAAGAACCATACTCTGAAGGACTGTAGTGCAAACTCAAGTGCTCGATCTTCTGGGATTTGGAGCTTGAAATTAAAAAGTTCATCTGATACCTAGATATGGAGATCCCCCAAGCATCATACCACATCCATTTTGCCCACTTCCACCATTCCATAACAGGCTTGCATGACCAGAATATATGTCTAGTGGTTTCAGGACAAGAGCATCTGATGCATTTGCCAGAGGTAATACCCTTTTTCTTTAGATTCATGGCAGTGGCCAATACACCTGTGAGAGCTCTCCACAAAAAAAGCATGAATTTAAACTGATTAGGAATCAACCATACATTTGCAAGAGTTTTTTGCTACCAATATGCATCCTGATGGAGGGACCATTGTGAATTACATCTTACAAAAATATTTGGTTTTGTTAACAACAAAGCATAAAAGACAGAGGTGTTAGCGGTCCACCAATCAGCTGCCTGATTAGGAATGTTCCAATCCCGATGTCGTTCTTCCAGATTGAGAGCATCTCGACGAGGCAAGCCTTGAATCTGAGCACAAAGCTGATGCCAAGGTATTCTGAAGCCAAACCCTAGTCTATATTGGCGTCTGGCAACCGAAAAGAGTTTCAAGTCGAGGTTAGAATCAACCATCTTCTGAATTTGATTGAGACCTTTTTTGTGCATCGGCAGTGCAACCTTACCCAACAACCTGGCTAGTGGGGTTTTAAAAGCAAAGCTCCAAAACAAGCTGCCCCCCCCCCCCCCCCCCCCCCCCCCCCCAATGAGTTCCCTGTATACCTAACCCTACCTTGCCAGACCAAAGCAGAGCATATCATCTTCCAAGAAGATATTAACATACTTGACACGTCATATCCTGTTTTAAGAGGAGCAGCTGAGAAAAATTTATCCCAGGCTGTCATATTCCAGATTCCATGGAAGTAAACAATTGATTTGTCAACCAGCTTCCACAAGCATAAATCCCAGTCCTTATCATAAGCCAGCATATGCTTGATAAGGGAGCCCCTCCTGGCCTGAGCATGGACCTGTAGATTCAAGATATTTAAGCCTCCCTCAGAGTATGGTACTGCAGTTTTGCTCCAAGCAACCAAAGCATTGGAAGATCGAGAGGAGTTCCACAAAAACTTAACACTTGAATCATGGCCATGCATCAAAAATTGTTGAGATGTAGAGAGAAAGAGAGAGAGAGACGAGACAAGAGACACACCATATACGCTCCCAAAGACTGATTCATATTGAGGACAAGATACAAATATATAGGTGAGACCAAGTTCAGTAGAGTGAGCCATATATAGCTCCAACACCCCCACTCAAACAAAGGTCTCTAGCTTTGGATGAAAAAACCCTTGGGGAGTTCAAGGGAAAAACCCAAGCCCCTATACAATGTGAAATATGAACCAGCGGTGAGGATGTCAAAGTGAATTGTGCATCTATGTACAAATATTCAAGTGACTTAGATATCACAAGGTGCAAATGTGGAGTGTTCATAGTGCATGGTACCTAAAAGATTACAATGTCATATGTACAAAGCTATTACAATAGAAAAGAAGCTAATCTAGAAAGAGTGAGGCCGAAGCAACTCCAAGCTCCGAGCGCAAGAGGATGAAACGTGACTCATTGAGGCCTTTGGTCAAAATGTCTGCAATCATCTGGTCACTTGGACAGTGTTCAACCATAATGGTTCCCTTGCGTACTTCATACCTGACATAATGATAATGGACAGCAATGTGCTTTGACTTATTATGTTGAACATAGTCTTTTGCACTACTAATAGCACTTTGGTTGTCACACCGCAAGGGTGTGCTAGAAAGAGGAGAGTGACCAATATCAACCAGCATTTGTCGAAGCCAAATCAACTCACGAGCTGCAAGTGATGCCGCAACATATTCTGACTCAGTCGTAGAAACTGCAACACAACGTTGTTTCTTGCTGGTCCAAGAAACAAGACAACCATTTATAAAGAAGCAATTTCCACTAGTAGATCGCATAGATAAATGTGAGCTTGCCCAGTCTGCATATGTGAAACCCAAAAGAGAAAGAGATTGTATAGAATCCGATGTGAGTTGTCGTCGATAGACTAAACCAAAATCTGTAGTGCCTTTCAAGTATTTCAATACACGCTTTGCAGCAGACCAATGCTTAAGAGAAGGACATGCAAGATGTTGTCCAAGATAGTTAGCAGCAAACAGAATATCAGGACGAGTGTTCATGCCAACAAACTGAAGACATCCAATCACGTTAGCATAAGGTTGATTTGTGACAACTTGACCGCCATTGTCAGAAGTATTCTTCGTAGAGCTCGCAAGACAAGGTGTGTTGGCTGAATGTGCAGATTCCATACCAAATTTTTGAATAGTATCTGCAATAAACTTTGACTGTTGAAGGAATAAAATACCTTTTGTACGGTTCCGTTGGATTTGAATGCCAAGACAAGAGTGAATCTCTCCAAGATCCACCATATCGAATGCAGAAGACAATAACTTTTTCACTTGTTGAAGAAATCCCAAATCATTGGAAACAAAGATGGTATCATCCACATAAAGAGCAAGAATCACAAAACTGCTACCTTGGCATTTTATGTATAAGTTGGGGTCTGACGAGCAAGAGATGAATCCTTCAGAGGTGAGAAAAAGATCAAATTTTGTATACCAGGCTCGTGAAGCTTGTTTGAGACCATATAGTGCCTTATGGAGTTGAGCAACAAGGTCTTCTTTACCTGGAATAACAAACCCTTCTGGTTGTTCCATATAAATTTCCTCTTCCAAGTCACCGTTAAGAAAAGCAGTTCACACATCCATTTGATGAGCTTCTAAATCAAATTGAACAGCAAATGCCAATAAAACTCGAACACTTGTAATGCGAACAACTGGTGAAAAAGTCTCTTGATAATCAACACCAGCTACTTGGGAGTAACCTTTTGCAACTAAACGCGCCTTGAACTTGTCAAAAGATCCATCTTCTTTTACTTTTGTTTTATACACCCACTTACATTTAATAGCTGTACGACCAGGAGGTAATTCAGTTAGTATCCATGTACCTTTAGAGATAAGAGAATCGTACTCTGCTTCCATAGCCTCTTGCCATTGATCCTTTTGTGGTGAAGAGATAGCTTCATCATAAGTAACGGGATCTTCAGAAGTAGAAAAAGCATTATCAGCAATATCATCATCATAAACATGACATGAGCCATGTTCAAAATCAATAGGCAGATCAACAAAAATATCAATATCATCATTGGCAACATTTGGAATGGATGGTTGTGAGGAGGAAAGTTGCTCTATAGGAAGAGTTTCATCTTCTGAAAGAAATGGAAAAGCCTGAAGCAATGATTTAGTATCATCAGAATCATCCATGGACCATGAGCCTCCCATAAGCTGTTCATTAAAAGTAGCATCACGATTCACAATTACTTTCTTGGAGGAAGGGTCATAGAATTTGTAGCCTTTGGAAGTGTCAGAATATCCAATAAAAATAACTTTAAGACCAGGAGCATCAAGCTTTGTTCGTGTTTCTTTGGGAACATGAATATAATCAATACATCCAAAGGTTCGAAAATGAGATACAGAAGGAATGTCACCTGTCCATGCTGTGATGGGTATCTTACCAGAGGGTGCAGTAGTAGGAAGATGATTATGAATAAATATTTCTGTCAAAGTAGCTTCACCCCAGAAAACACGAGATAAGCCAGAATGAATCAGCATACATCTTACAGCATTGAGAATAGTGCGATTCTTTCGTTCAGCAACACCATTCTGTTGAGGCGAATATGGAATAGTGTGTTCATGATGAATTCCACTGTCAGCACAGTAACTCACAAACTCTCGAGAAACATATTCGCCTCCATTGTCACTATGAAGCTTCTTAAGGCGACGACCAGTTTGAAGTTCCGCAGCCTTGTGGAATTGTTTGAAAACAGATAAGGCTTCAGATTTTTGTCTAAGTAGAAATACAGTCGTATACCTTGAGAAATCATCAATGAAAGTAATGAAGTAGCGATATTGTGATCTCGAAGAAGGTAGAGGTCCACATATATCAATATGAACAAGATCCAAGATGTCATGAGAATGAGTTGTATTTGAAAGAGGAAAGGGTTTACGATTGTGTTTCCCAAGAGCACAAAATTCACAAATTCCCATATGGGGATGGGCTTTAAGATCCATGCCATGAACAAGATCACGACGTTGAAGATCAAGGAGTTTTGAGAAATCAGCATGAACAAAACGGTGATGCCATACTTTGCAATCATGATCACCTGTAGCAGTGATAATATTAGCTATAGCATCGTTGAGAGAGAGTTCAAACAAATTACCGTTTCGAGGAGCAGTGGCTATAGTCTGTCCATCTTTCTCAATTCGGCATTTGGTATAATCAAATCCAACAAACAGACCAAGATCAACAAGTCTAGCAACTGAAAGAAGATAACGTTGAAGATCTGGTACATGTAATACTCCTCGCAAAATTCGAGTGGAAGAAGATAAGGTACCAAGATATAAGTCTCCAATACCCTTTACTTGACAAGTAGTATCATCAGCAAGATAAACAACACGTTGAACTGGCAGTGGATGATAGTTATGGAGCCACTTAGACTGATATGTCATATTTCCTGTAGCACCAGAATCGACAATAAAAAGTGATCCATCACGTACATGAAGTATTCTGTCTGGAGCAACTGAACATAGGACGCAGCTTGTTTCTGGTACAATGTTGTTTCGATGTTCAGTAGCATATGCTCTATTCCGATCTGTGTCGAATCGATGCTTATAGCACATATGAGTGGGATGATCAGATCGTCCACAATATTCACAAGAAAAAGAAGAAGAGTCTCTAGATAAACGTGGTTGTTTTGTGGTAATATTGTGTTCTTCATCATATTGACGTGCCCAACAATCATCTTCAGTATGGCCATTTCTGTTGCAGTAAGAACATTGCTTATTAGGAAATTTGAGACGAGAGAAACTATTACCGCGACGGCCACCTCTGCGGTTTCCTCGTTGAAATGGACGCCTTCGAGCATAAAAAGCACGTTCCATCTGTTGTGAATCAGTCTCCTCTTGTGAAATCATAGCTGTATCGTGACCAGCATTCCGACGTTCTTGACGTTGAGAGTATTCAATTAAAGACATGCAAGCTTGGTCGAAATCAAGACCATCTTTATTAGAGAGAATGGTAACAATGTTATCATAAGAAGAGTCTTTCACCGTATCAAGGAGAAGTGTAATCAGTTGCTTTTGTGGAACAGGATCACCAGCAGCAGCAAGTTGATTAATAATAGATTTGAAAGACTCAATATGTCCCGTCATGGCTGTACCAACTTCATATTGTAACTTGTTAAGCAACCCTCTCAAATAAAGTATTTCTGTAACAGATTTCTTCTGAAAGTTTGCAATAAGGTACTTTCATACGTCATGGGAAGTAGGCAGTTCATACATATCAAGCAAAAGGGAATCAGTAAGAGCAGAAAGAATATACCGACGAGCTGCTTTATCACGTCGTTGCCAATCCGTATAGGCAACATTCCAATCTTCAAATATAGGTCCTTCAGTGATAAGCACATTATCATTATCCGTATCAACAGACTGAGGCGGACAAACACGATTTCCAAGAACAACATCGGAGAGTTCATCGCCTTCAAGGATTAACAACATCTTTGCTTTCCAACCTGGAAAGCCTTGACCTTGGAAAGGAGGAACAGAACACTTGCCAGAAGGAAAGCCGTTGACGAGAATATTCATAGCCATATCTTGTTGCGAGAAGACCTATAAGATATTTTTTTTATATTAAGTGAAAGCAAATCTTTATGCAACATGACAGTACAAATTCCAGTTCTTTTCACTCAGAAGTAATTAGAGCTCCCCCCCCCTCCCCCCCCTTTCTTTGTGTTCAAAGGTCCGGAGCATTCACTATGTAAAATTTTTCTATATCACGTGCGTTCACTAGAATGGATTAAAAGTACCCCTTATAGGCCTTATCTACACATGTTTCTGAAACTTTACAAGAATATAAAATCCCTTCTGTTGAACACATGTGCTATGTTACATATACTTTAGTGAACTCCCCATGTCAACGGCCTCACAAATCCTGTGCACTAAACATTAAACACTAGAAATCGACCAAACAAGGAGCCAATTTTTACTTCCTTGTGTCCACCTAGTGTTCTTGTGAAACATTGCTAATGATATATATTCAACATCCCCAAATGAGGACATCTTGACAAAGTTTATGATCCACTTTAATAAGAATAACCATTAATGATTAAACTGAAATCAAAATATTGCTTGAATTTCTTCAAGGTGGAGTGATTAAGACTTGCGACTTGAATCATCGTACAGGCAAATCAAAATATCCATAAAAGTAAACAATATTTCTCAGATCTGTATGAAACTTCAGTAATCTAAATTAAATACTCTCACTCAATGCGACACCATTTAACAAAAAAACATATTTATATTGAATTTATAGAGGAATCCAGCCTCATGAAAAATAATTACAAATGGAGACAATGTTGTTGCTGTTAGGCTTATCTTACAAGTATTTGTCTTCCTCATCTAGAGATTCATATACACTTGAGTATTTGTGTGTCTATGACACTAGGGAAGATAGTAGTACTATATGGATGGCTTCTATGAGAGCTCCTAGAGAGTCCCCATTGGTTCAAGATTCTAAAAAACACCTACTATTCTTATCAAAATCTTTTAGCATGGTAGTGAAAGGTTCCTCAAGGAACAAAAATAGAGTGATTTCCATCTCTACACATGGTTGCTTGCTCATGTCCTCTTAAAACAAGTTGAATCTGTAAGTAAACAAAAGATTATGTGAGCACAAAGTTATAAAGTACAAAATGATATCATTCCAATTATCTAATGACAATTATACGAAGAATAAATTACAAGAAAAATCTTTGACGACTCTCCATAGATAACACAACTTACTAACATTGTGAGACTCAAATCACATGCTACACAACTGTAGATGGCGCACCAAAGTCATCAACAAAATAGCACCACCCAGTGTTATGAGGTGTGAAGCCTAAACACTGAAATCCATAAAGAGGTTAATTCTCTCCAGCATGATAAACTTAAAGATGGAGATGATGTTAAGCTCTGAATGTAAGCTACAAGGGTAGTTTTCTTACCATTCTATCTTTATGTTGGAGATGAACCCTTGCAATGCCCACGCGATATTCACACCTCCTATTGTTGTGGTATGCAACTCATGTGAGCTCATACTTTTGCCACCTTCGGGAGTAGAGGTTTCCATGTAGTGTGAGTGAATGAAAGTAGAAGGAGTAGAATCTTGTTTCATGTTATAATGGAGATGATCGAAGGGAGAGGAGCTAGCTTGGTGTGACACTATGTGGTGGGTAAGGGGAAGAGATGGAGGAGGAGCTTGCTTGGTGCTACAATGGAGGTGGGAGAAAGCTAGCAGAGAGATAATGATAGACTATAGGGGGTGCATGTGGTTGTTGCAGCAATGGAGAGCTTGGAAAAAGGTTTGTAGAGAGAGAAAAACACTTTTTAGCTCTAGAATCGGTTTGGAAAGACTTTGGAGGGTGAAAATGATGTTTTGATTTGTTTTTTTTAAAAATCAATTTTTTGGATTTTTTAGTGCACGTTTTTAACTTTTGAAGGTCAAAAATACTTTTTTGACAATGAAATAGGTTTGGGGACCTTTTAAGGAGGGAAAACTTGAAATTTGAAATTTTTTGAAAATTTGAAATTTTTAGTGTATTTTTAAATCCGGGCCAAAAAGTGGGGGAAAAGAGGTCAAAGTGGTCCCCCCCCCCTCTTTCCCCTAGCCACCTCCCTTACCTTCTCACTAGGTAACAGACAATTAAGAGGTGTAAGGCTACCTTGTCCCCCTACTTTTTTGAGGGTATAGAGTGTGTCCACCACCCTCTTCCTATTGGCTGACCTCTAATTAACCTTAATCCCAAAGGGCCCCTAGAGGGTTCATATTTTTCCTAATGTTTCTGAAGCATTTTATCAGACGAGTTGATCAAGGGCAAGTAAATTAGCAAATAAGGCATGAGAATATTCTGAACGATTTTGAGCCTGACATGTAAAGGCCATTCATCACAGTGCCAAGAAGCAAATTTAGCCAACACTCTATCTAGAACCCAGTCTTGCAAGTGTTTCTGAGAGACCATGACCCCAATTAGGTAGCCAAGGTGTCTAAAAACATGACCCTTAGGAATTCTTTTCCCATACCAAATCGGAGAGTCAAATTCCCTTGCAGATATGTCAATCAAGAAGACTTACATAGGTTCGGTGTAAGACCAGTCGCAAGAGCATACATATCTAGAGTTTTCATACATCTGTGAATATTGATGTTGTGGGCCTTCAAAAATAGAAAGGTGTCATCTGCAAACCCTTTGCCCGGGATATGTTTACCTCCTAATTGGAGGGTTTGCAAATAGCCCTATTGTACCAATTGATCCAGGTATGCATACAGAGAGTGGGAGGCCACGGCAAAGAAAAGGGGGCTAATGGGACATCCTTGTCTTACCGATCTGGAAATGTATATTTTTTCCGAGAGTCTACCATTAATGCTCAATCTGGAGTAAGCATGTTCACCAACCAGAGAGATACACCTGCTTATCCGAGGGCCAAACCGCATACCTTGCATGGTTGGCTGCACAAAGTCCCACTGCACTGTGTCAAACGCCTGGGCAAAATCTATCCGAAACATTACCATGTCTTGTTGTGAAGATAAGGCATGCTCTATGCCCAGCTGAACCGTCAAAATGTTATTAAATATTGACCTCCCTCCAATGAAACCTGTTTGAGCTGGGTGAATGTGTTTTCTGAGTTCGGGATCAATCCTGAAAGCAATGGCTTTTGCGAGTATTTTATAGAGTATCCTCATCATGGTGATAGGTCGCCAATCCGCTAGGGTTTCGGCTGGATCTCCGAAAACATGGATCCTGCACTCAAACAGGGCATCATCAAACTCATCCCCAAAACAACCTTCCCTAAAATCTGTCTCTCTCTCTCTCTAGCACATGTGTGCTAAATTTTCTTAACTCTAGACATCATGCATCGACATGTCGGCCCTAGATGCAATATATAGAAAGTACATTGATTGTAGTAAATAGGTGCATGATATATATGTACTTCAATATTTAATGTGTGTCCAACTCATGTTCTACTGAGCTTTCCTCCATTCTTCAAAATAAATTACAAAATAAATTACAGTAAAGAAGCCCAGAACTTCCATCTACAACACTCTCTCTCTCTCTCTCTCTCTCTCTCTCTCTCTTATTCTTCTCTTCCATCTGGAAGACGGGTTTATACACAAGTATAGTATAAAACCCGCCACAAGAGCACCATTGATTTTCACTCTCATGCATGGGACGTATATTATAAGAAGGGCTAGACAAGCATCATATTCTTGCGTCTGCATGCGTAGTGTTCTTCTGTTACCTCTTCTTCGTCTCTAGCGTACACAAACATACGAAACTCTCTCTGATCTCTCTCTCTCTCTCTCTCTCTCTCTCTCGCGCGCGCTCACTCACCGCCCTGCCACCTCTTGCTCAACCCTGTCTCATAGACATTTGCATTCAGGCACAGAATCGTGAGGCAGCGTTATGGCCATGACTGGTGCAAATTGCACGCGCTGGGGCCGCACTGGTGCAAGCGGCTGCGAAGTCTTCCTGCAAGTGCCAGTAGTGGATGGAAATGACAATAATGTGAAGATGTCAGTGTACTCCTTGCTAGCCCCGCAGCCGCCGCTGCATGCGATAATGCAGGTACGCAGCTTATGACCTATGACCTAAACTCATTAATTGCGTTAATGATATTGCTTGCTAGCGCCTCCAGCACCGGAGCCGCCGCAGTGTGCGTTAATGTAGGTGGGCAGCTTATGACCTGTGACCTTACCTAAGCATGTTTTCCTAACGGTGGTATGCAGATAACTAGAGCTAATCAAATTCTCCATGAGCAGGCCTAGCTAGTTAATTATACTCTATTCTGGTGCGTTTTCAATTAACACATGATCAATAATGCCGTCTAATTAATTGTGCTACATGTGTCAGTCTTTGCCGGCAACATTAAATGACAGCAGTGCCATAAAACCGCTGCCGACGACTGTGGTCATCCGCAAGATTCCAACATCTGTGAGGTGTGTAGTACATTAACCCCTTCACACGCACTCAACAGGCATTTGTTTATGATTGTTTTTCTCAATACATCCCTGTCGAGCTTTTAGAAAGAAATTTTCTACCTCTGATTAATGCAGGCAACAAGACCTGCTTAAGTTCTTAGATTCATTTTGTGCCGAGAACAATTTGATGCAAGAGGGAGGCCAGTGTCTACTTGCTGCGAAATTCCATTCCATGCAGAAACGGCCTATGCGGAGACAGAGCAGCGATGTGGAAATCAATTATGTCCACATACCGTTGAGCAAGTAAGTCGAATGATTTTTTTGCTAAATTCTAAAATGATAAACATTTTCCTTTGACAGAAGTCCTAATTATCAGAAGTACAAAACTGCAGGAAAGGAGCCCATAAAGGGTTTGCTGTCATAAATTTTACTAAATGGAAAGGAGCAATGATCTTCAATGCCCTTCTTCACGAAAGACAGGTGGAAATGGGCCCGCAACGTCGTGCATTTGTTTGCAAAGTCGCATTCGCTGAAAAACAAATAGACGTAAGTACATGTCATGGAGAGAAGTAGGTATCAAATAGCTGGTAGGCTAACTCCCTAATTATCCCGTATATGTGTAGGGTCTGGAGGCAGAATTTGGCTCTACTCTTGCCACTTTGCAAAAGCCCATGCTTTTCAATCCACCATGCAACGGTGCCAAGTACAAGCTTATCGACTTTCTTCAGCGATGCCATCACCAAATCAGCCATGGAGATATTAATGTTGAGCATGCGCAAATTGTAGAGGAGGATGTCGTCCACCTTAATTTGCCTCCATACAGATCAGCTACGGCTCTGCCTGGAGAACTAGAAACCATTGAAGCAGCTCATGCTCATGTGCACAGAAAGTCCACAAAGAGAAAGAAAACAGAAAATTCGCCAATGGCGAGCTCCGCATCACCGGCTGAGTGGTCTACGACAACGAAGGTTACAACGACGCCAATGAATGGTGGCAAAGAAAGAAAGACGGAGAAATTGATGGCAAAGGGACAACAACAGGCGCCAATATATTGGCCACCGAACGTGATGTCAATGGCGATGAGGGGAAAGCTGGCAGCACAACTAACATCGACGACGGGAGTGTCTACTAAGAGAAAGTCTAAGAAGATAAAAGCAAAAACATTGGATGCAGGAGGTGGGATCATAGAGTCCGTGCCGCGACCAGCGTTGTCAAATGTGATTGGGTCCAATTGTCATTTGGATGATGAGGCTGGTGTTGCAATGAGGCAAAAGATAAGAAAGGTATACCATGGTATGCTCAGATTTTTCTTCAGTGGGATGAGCAAGTTATCCATCTCTGGAATCATTTCATGTACACTATTCCTACTATGTTAATGACATCGTTCCAGCCATATTGTGTAAAGACCACCTCTCTCTCCCACTCTCTCTCTCTCTCTCTCTCTCTCTCTCTCACACACACACACACACACACACACAATACCCGTTGTCCCATTGGTTCAGTCTCACCAATGTAAGCAAAGAAGATGTTGCAATGTAGACTCCCCACCTCCCCCGTGTGTGTGTGTGTGTGAGAAAGAGAGACCGCATAGGGATGACACCAAAATCAAAACCTCTCTCTCTCTCTCTCTCTCTCACACACACACACACACACACACACACACATACCAATATGTGCATGCTAACACATGTGTCCCACGCATGCACCCGAAGGTGTGTGCAAATGACACAGCAATACAGAATTGGCTGGGAGGCCCGTTGTCTATGAGTGGGTGAAGCAGACCGGAGCTACCATGTCGCCCGTCACTAGAAGGCAACATACACACAAAATAGCAGGCATGGGAGATAACCGCACATGTAATTTGGAATTAATGTCGATTGCACCAAGAGCGGGATATTCATATCCAGTTGGCATGCATTCGCTCATTTCTAAGGTTGGTCACACGAGACACAGTATTCCGCAATAGATAACTGTGCTACCAAGCCTTTTTTTTGAATAAAATGTCGGTTATGGATACATTTTCTAGTCATGCAAAGGTTGTCGTACGCTCCTCAATGCCACGTGGAGGTTTCAAGGCGGCGACCACCGGCTCAATTTCGAATTGTAGGCACGACACCTCTGCATAGTCCATTGCAAGCCTTGTGTGGCACCATCTACAACACCTACAGTGTGGTCAAAACGGGCTACATCCAAGGCAAATGCGGATTTGCAGCTCTACATTAATAGCTCTCTAGGTAGCCCTTTGCATGATTGTGCCAATTTTGGCATATTTACAAAAGGCTATGCTCAATAGAACTGATCGAGCCGGTTCAGTAAGATACGAGCCGACCACCACCTAAAGTTGACACACACACTCTCCTACACAAGTGTGGTGTTTTTCCCTTTAAGGCTGGCTCTCGCCCCCCCTGCATGCATAAGCATTGGCGATAGCCCTCACAAGTGGTATCAAAGCCCTCTTCGACTTCAAGCCTGGATTCCCCTCTCCCACCCCACATGCATATATCCCCTTGGGAGAATCTTCGTGAGATATGGATGTGTAGGAAATCGGCCACTGCAAGAAATCAAGCAGTTGAATTGCGCCTATCTGAGAGTAACAAAGAATTAGGAGAAGCGGGGATAGGATAACCGAGAGTTGCAACAAGAGAATTGAGCTAAAACCATATTAGGTAGTTTGGTAAGAATATCACATTATGGGAATTTCCAAATTAACTACATTCATGTAATTTGAGAATTATCTAGTTTAAAGTGGGAAAATACGAGAAAAAAGTGTTGATTTATGGTTGGTAAATATAGTGCAAATCGTAATGGATTGTGGTGTTGACAAACACCAACAGTCAAGAGGATCCACTACACATGAACTCTTATAGATATTCAAATTACATAAAACAAATGAAGATACAAATAAAGATCTTGTTTAGAAAACTGACTTGTATAGTCACAATAGAAGCTCCAAATAAATTTACTCCATGTTTGATACCACATCTACATTTTGATCCGAGTGTGGTTGCATGATGTACATGCATGAGGCCTTCTTTGGATTTTTGAGCATGCCTTTTTGTAATCTTAATTCTAGAAAATGGTCCATCTTTGCTGGGTCTCCAAGACCAAACAATTGCATCTCTAGTTTCCCACACTTGGGGATCTTTATAGTTGACGTGTAAGACAAGGGAAACTAGGGTTTGAGAGTCCACCGCCCAACCACCCTTTATATAGGCAAGCCCCCGGCCCTTTTCCCTAGTTGGACTCCACGTTCCACACCGCCTAGCTCGGCCCTGGCGCCCTTGTCTAGTCCGGCCTTGCTGGTGCCCTAACATTACTCTTCCCTAGCACTGGCTGTCAATGTTTTTTCCACGATGCTTCATGTACCTATATTGCATATTCCCTAGTAGGGTGCAATAGCTTGGAAATGAGTATGCCTCCAATGCATGGAGCCGTGCTCCCAGAAATCATGCTTTACTCCGTCTCGAGATAGCACAGCGAGAAGAGAACAAAAATTAACAACTGAGGTAAGGCACAAATCGGTTTATTGGAGTGTCGAAATTGAATGAGAGAGAAAGAATCCGTGCTTTACAGATAATGGACATGCCATGCATGTCAAAAATTGTGGCAAGAATCGACAAAGAAGCAACCTGTGGTGCATCATCATTCACTGATACCTTGATTGGACAAGAATAATTCTTGAGGCAAGAATTATGTTGTGCAAATTTCTAGAATATCTCCTACAATTTTAATCATACATAAAACGAGGAAACCTTAAAAGCATGAAACCTCATACTTGTGGATTAGTCTGAATCCTTGTGCTCTAGTTGAAGTCTAGTCAAACCACAAGCACATCCCTTGGAGCATCTTGAGAACATGCTATTTGTCGAGTTTTTTCTTGAACGTTTTTTACTATGACCACACCTCATCCCCCCTAGCACATAGATCTAGTTTCGACCTAGAAGGGTGGAAAGCAACATATAGATGCACATGAGGCATCCACATTGATCATGAGGTTCTATACATCATATGACATCATTCCATCAACATAAACACGATGCAAGACACCCGCGCCACTTTGATCGATCATAAACCATAACATCACATATATGCGAAAAAACAACTTTTTACCATTTTCGCGTGCATGCATTATATGCAATTGAAAGTGTTTGACCTCAAGCCAATGCATCGATATCAGCCCATAATATATACTAACACCTTATCAAATCACTTTTCCCCTATGAGACTCATGCAACAAACAATATCACGAAAAGAAAGCAACTTTTTTTTAAACTTACATGGGAAAGGAACCTTTGGTAGCAATTCAATAAGCCCAATCTTTTAAAAGTTTGGAAGGGTGCAAGAAGCCACATATGTTGACAAAGGGTTGTAAGTGGTGGCTTCAAAGAGTCTACGTACTTAGAAAATAATTCACTAGCAAGTACATCCCAACTTAGGCTCTTATTATTGGGAAAGTGAAGCAAGGCACCCTCACCCTCATCCTTGGTAATGTTGACCTCAAGAGTAGTAGTAGAGCCACATAACCTTTGAGCATAGAATTCCTTAAAAATGAGCTATTGAACCTCAAAAGGACCTTTGTCAACAGGGTTTTGAATATATCCATAGGCTGATCCAACATTTGAAACACCATGGGAAATGGTTTGAGAGAACATGTTGGCATTCCATAGTCATATATCCTAAAAGATAAGGTTAAAAACTAATCATCATGACTAAAATACATCCTATCCAATTGACTCAATGTAGTGGAACATTGGGCCGATTGGAATGTGTAACCTATTTGAGTAGGATGTAACCAAGATCATAACTCTTCCTTAAGCACAGAGCATTGCAACAGTGACGATGCCCTATGCTCAGTTGTGTCCAACAGATGAGACGAAGAAGCACTACAACACGTCGCACAAAAATCGGTGCAAATACCGATGAGATAAAGTTAGTTTTAAAGATTAAAAATCTTTGAAATAGGCCTCGAAAAAGACGTCGGATTTGTGTCGTTGGTATAAGCATTGGTATACTTTGCGTCAAAAACAGCTTAGAAATAAGCGTCGGAATCAGCCTAGAAATAAGCGCTGGTAATTGCAAAGGATGTTCTGATGCATTTTCTGAAGTTTATATCCACACCTGTAGCATACTCTGTACTGACGACCAAACATGCAATTTTTTCTCGGCAGAGAGAATTGAGAACTGATGCTAGATGTACTGCAGCAAAAGGAAGAGACCATATAGAAATGGGAAGGGCATTGATGCGCTCTTTTGTAGATGAAAACTCATAGAAAATGCCACATAAGAGTATAACTATGGAAGATGGTACCAGAGAAACCTTGCTTGCAATACCAAACATGTACAAGCAAATAGACATCTTACATGATGTCAATAAAACACTCAAGAGTATGAGTCTCAAGCCAATGTCTAGCACTACATTCAATAGGGTTTGGAATACAAAGTTTGCTAATGTGACCTTGTAAAAAACAAGCGGGTTCTCGAAATGTGTCGTGTGTAGTCTCAACTAGAGTCAACAAAGCATGATGAGTTGATTTCACGTTTGAAGGATGAACATAAAATTCACACGATGCAACAACAAAGCTGTAGAAATGTGTACTACACCTGGCGTAAGTTCTCGCAAATGCAAAAGGATAAGTACTTATGCATTATACATGATAAAATGGACCAAAAGAAGACAGCAATACCTAGATTGTGAGTGAACTCAAAAGACCATGCGAATTAACAAGTATGATAACACATGGGCATGGGCATGGGATGTATGGTCATTTCTTGCTAAATGGTCCATGGCCGTCAGATCCGAATGCTACAAATGGTCCCTTGCATTATGCTTACAAAATTTGGAAAGAACAGAGAACCATGGGCTAGGTGATTTATGCGATGATGGTATGCCACGCAACAATGTAACATTGTTCAATGCATTGAATTCAAGGACAACTCTAGACCACCAAAACAGAATGATAAAAGAGCGTGAGAGGAATGCATCAGTAGCACTAACACCACCGTTGTCTATTGAAGGATGTAATGGAGAGATTTCTAACTTGCAATCAGCCTCCTCTCAATGTATTGTGGATACCATGTCCACTCCCGTGTTTCAGAAATTGCCTGAGAATCTTCTATTACAGCTAGATAATTGTGCAGGAGAGAATAAGAATCGATATTTATTTGCATACTTATCCTTGCTAGTAGCAAAAGGTGTTTTCAAAACCGTGCATTTGGGATTCTTAATGGTGGGTCATACACTTGAGGACATAGATGCAATGTTTAGGAGGTTCTCAGAGAGAATATTACGAACAGAAATGGCCTACACTTTTCCACATTTGATGGAACATTTTCAAAAATGTGAAAGTTAAGCTTCAGCACCATTTTTGATGACGCAAGTTCCTTACTTCAAATCCTTTGTTAAAGGGTACATGTGTGATGTACAAGATGCTCTTGTTGGACACTCTTAGCCACTTCAATTTTGTTTCTTTATGCAAGGTGAAATCCCAGTAATGGAGTACAAAATTCACCCCAAATCACCTGATTGGATGCCGAGGGAGTCAAGAATTGAGTTGTGGAAAAAAGAAAGGGAAACCAAAATTGCCAGTAGGTTGTCCAGATGTGGTTCCTATAGCAGACTATGTGAGGGATAGTCCGCTTGTTATTCAAGGGATCAAGACATATCTTGAATTCTAGAAAAGATGGACTCTACTAAAGGGAAAGGAGCACGATTCTACAAAATACATGGACCTAATTATTATTTATTGGCAAAGAATAATTAGTGAGCTTGAACAACCAACCAATAAACAAATTGGTGAATATACATCATTTTGGCCAAAGACTACAGGGAGTCATCGAATGCAACAGATAGAGGAAGACATAGATGAGTTTGAACGATATGAAGAATTGATTGATCACTATGTTGGTCCTCAAAGTGCAAGGCCACAGGAAGGTTTTAGGCCTCAAATTGATGTAAGGAAAGGGGATTTTGTTCTTGTGATACCCGCAAATCCAGCATATCTAATATGGCTAGGAGTTGCAGAGTCAGATGTTGATGTAGACAGCTCATCTCTTAACTACAAGAAAGTTTTCATTCAATATTGGGCACCAAAACATCGGGAAAAAAATCCCACAATCCAACAACAATATGAGGATTGTTGGAAAAAGAAATTGTGCTGCAATCTTGCTGACCCACAACGTTGGGAGTGTGTTGATGCAGTTGTGTGTTCATGGATTCCAAAGGGTGGAAGACTTGCAGAAGCAATTAAAATCCCATCCAATGTTCTGGAGAAAGCACAAGCTAGCTAAATAGGAGAAACTCAATAGCATTTCATTTTCATATATTGTTTTCCTTGCTATCCGTGTCTATGTATGTTTTATAAAGTATCAATTAACACCAACATGAAAATAAAATTTTGGATGGGACAAAAAAAGGTGTCTCTCAACACCACCGTTTTCTTGAGAATCTATCTTTTTGTCGAATGTAACACAAGTCCTCAAGACAAGTCTGAAAATAAATGAGATATTCCCAAATCAAATGGGAAATAGGAATCCATAGGCATTGAAGTCAGTCCCAAAGATGTGGAATTTTTCCATTTCATAAAAAAGAGTGTTAAATTACAATGTGTAAGCAGCGACTAGCTATTCAAATTGAAGTACTAGAGAGGAGTACCAATATGTCACAAATGCACTAATGCTCTTGATACTTCAAGCATGTTGTAGGCAATACTATTGTATTCATGAAGGTCTCTTCTGCATGTCAGGTCACTAATAACCCTCTACAAAGCATTTTGCTTAAGGGGGAGAGTTGTAAGGCTGTAATCGGTAAGGTTTTACCAGGTGATTATGACGCATCATCACATCTCTATGAATCTTTTGGGAATTTCTACTTACTTATGGAGATAACAAATGAATGCAAAGTGAGTGGTTGTGGGTCTTTCCTCACCCATCTTAATCATCTCTTACACCTGGACATGTGTATGTGTGTGTGTCTATGTGTGCACACGTGCACGCCCATACAATGTACGATAGCATCTTTTGAAATTTCTACAAACACTAATGATGGGGGTAGCTCCTTTAGCATTGTATCTCTATTCGTATAAGAATCTTATATGGACCCTATACAAAAGCAAGATTGGCAGCACTGTGATGTCATATGAAGCTTCAGGTGTGGAGTCGCTTGGGCTATTATCATGGGGTGAATTAGATCCAAAGTCAGTTATAAGCATAATTTGCATGGCTTCCATTCCTTTGAGTTCTCTTGTTCTTTTCCTAGCAATCAATTGTCTTGTGGCCATGGACATCACATACCTTGCAATATGGCTTTTTCAGCCAAAAACCTGCATGGTTTCCTACCATGATTGTTGCTAGTAAATGATTGAAAACAATTTGACCGACAAAAGCCTTTGCTTTGTGAGCCAGTATGGATTGGTAAGTTTGTTTTTGAGATGTGCGATCAAACATGGCCATAGTGAGGCTATTTGAGGATGTTACAATGGTGTGGATTGTGTTTTTCTGAAGGATTGCAAGAACAAGTGTTGGGATGGTGAGATGCATAGCACACTTTGTGGTAATGAAGGGTTGCCATGATGATGGTAGTGCAGCCAATAAGAGAATCTCTTGGACAGTCATGTAGACAACCACTCCTGAAAGAAGGGTCTCATATACTAGAAGAAGCAGAGAACCTATTGATTGGAGAATGTCTTGATCATCTGTAAATTTAGTATCTACCTTCTTTTTTGTGCCCTCCATATAGAGGAGTAATTCCACCTTTGCACTTAGGTCAAGGTTTTTTTAATTAGCAATCTCCTTCTTGTTAACGGCATTTGTAGGGTTGGCTTGAGGTGGGCACTACGATGTGCCATTAGAAACTTTGAGAGGGTCGTGATTCTCCAAGATGATCTCCATTGTCATCCTCCAGTGCTGATATTTCTTGTCATTTCATTTTTCCACTTTATACGACCTCCTAGATTGTGCCATCTTTGCCTGATTGTACCGGACGAGTAAGCAAAACGTACAATACTATTGTAAGTTGGGTCCCATGCGCGGGTGGGAAAGAAAAGCATGAGTGGGTTCTCAATTCATGATTGTAATTCATCATACCATGTAGAAAAGTGCTTTGCGCATACAATATGCAAGATAGGAGAAAAGAGGAGATGATGCACACAGAGAACATGACAAGAAATGGGTGGTATTCACTAGGTCAGAGCTCTTTGTATTACATGGGTTGCCATTTTGGCTCACCCTTTTGTTATTTCATTTTGTCTAAGTTACTACTATTTTCAAAGAAAATCGTAAACATCATCAATTAAAACAAGAACAAAATCATTAAGGGGCAAATTGTTTTGTTTTGTGATGTACTTTTAAGCATTATTTAAAGAATTTAAAGTTTGTGGTTCTCTAGCCACATTTGTAGATATGGCAGCATTGAAATTTTGCATGATTCCAAAAATGAAAATTTGAAAGGCGTTATTCTTAACGAGGTTTGGAAAAAACCCTAAAACACAAGAAGGCTATATATGTAACTTATATAATGGAGAGAAACATTCCGCAAACAATCCAACGAGGAATGGAGGCCGCACCTCAATGCTGAATCACATAATTCATAAACCAAATATTAAAAAATGGGAAAAGAGCCAATCGTCGTGGTCTTCGTTTGTTGAGGTGACCTATTATGGATGTGCATGCGGGTAGGAGTAGTCTCTCTCTCTCTCTCTCTCTCTCTCTCTCTCTCTCTCTCTCTCTCTCTCTCTCTCTCTCTCTCTCTCTCTCTCTCTCTCTCTCTCTCTCTCTCTCTCTCTCTCTCTCTCTCTCTCTCTCTCTCTCTGACGCGTACCCATGAGGTTTAATTTCCACCCTCAAATGCATACACACCTATACTCCAACGAGCAATTGTCGATGTTAAAAGATCAGCGTGTTTGCAAGTGAGGTGTATGATCTCCAATCCAAGTAAGTCTCTCTCTCTCTCTCTCTCTCTCTCTCTCTCTCTCTCTCTCTCTCTCTCTCTCTCTCTCTCTCTCTCTCTCTCACACACACACACACACACACACACACACACACAGAGGACCCTATGTGTTGCCTCAATTTGCTGCCAATATGTTTTTCTTTGCATGCACCGCATGAATACAGTACGTTAACAGGCGTGAATACACTATGCTAGGAAGTTCTTATCACTATATGTAGCACCAATATAGATGACAATACACTAAGAGGTTTCCATCAGCCCCGTTATTCCCCCCCCCCCCCCCCCCCCCCCCCCCCTCTCTCTCTCTCTCTCTCTCTCTCTCTCTCTCTCTCTCTTTTCCCCACCTTCACCTTCACTCCGTCTTCTCACTCACTACTATCTCCCCTAGTGACAAAAAGTCATTGATAGCTTGCAGTCAAGAGAATTGATTCGTCTCTTTCTCTCTCGCTCTCTCTCTCTCTCTCTCTCTCTCTCTCTCTCTCTCTCTCTCTCTCTCTCTCTCTCTCTCTCTCTCTCTCTCTCTCTCTCTCTCTCTCTCATACACACATACATGTGCATGCGTGCAAACACACACAAGCTTGCATAAAGATAGTGGATTCTCTTCTTCTTAGAACGAGTATGTTTACCATGCGATCGTATGTGCAACAAGATGTGGCTGCCTTCGTTGTCATTTACCGCATCCTCACAAATTGGATGTTACGTGATTTTATCTTACTGCATATATTCACACATTCTACCATGTTTGCAGCTAGATCGTATCATTGCTATCTTGGAATTTCTTTGCTTCCAAACAGGGAAAGCCTATGGGAGGATTGAAGAACCCCTCAATTAATCTCTCTCTCTCTCTCTCTCTCTCTCTCTCTTTTCCCACCTTCACCTCGACTCCGTCCTCTCTCTCAGTACTATCTCCCCTAGTGACAGAAAGTCACTGATAGCTTGCAGTCAAGATAATTGATTCGTGTCTTTGTTTCTCTCTCTCTCTCTCTCTCTCTCTCTCTATTTCTCTCTCTCTCTCTCTCTCTCTCTCTCTCTCTCTCTCTCTCTCTCTCTCTCTCTCTCTCTCTCTCTCTCTCTGTGTGTGTGTGTGTGTGTGTGTGTGTGTGTGTGTGCTTACTGTTGTAGGGAAAAACCAAGTCATGTTTGTTGATACCCTTACTTTTGAGCTTTTCATTTATCTTTGCCAAAGCCTTATCTTGCATCTGCCCATAATGCTTCAATGCACTCATCCTATCGAGCTGAACCTCTTGTAAATATAAGAGCCTCTATTTGAATGCATCACTAGGTGGCCCAAGCAACTTTTCTAACATCTTGACTGCAGGCAAATCTACTTCCACAGGCAATAGTGCTTCCTTTCCATATACCAAATGAAATGGAGTAAACCCTGTACCTGTCTTCACCGAAGTACGGTAAGCCCATAATGCACTAGGCAATTCCAAATCCCAATTCTTTCCTTGGTGCTATGTCACTTTTGAAAGAATTTGTACCAACTCACCATTGGATCTTTCATTTAGGCCATGACATTGGGGATAATAAGGAGTGGTATGCTGGTGCCTAATCTTTATCTTTGTGCCTAAAAAATCTAGCAATTTAGCTCTAAATCCTGGCCCCTTATCTGAAAGTAGCTCTAATGGCACCCCAAACTTGCAACATATTTCACCATACACAAATTTTGCCACATCCTTTGCAGTGATCTGTTTTACTGCTATAGCCTCTTCCCATCTAGAGAGATAGTCCACTACAATCAAAATATAGATTTTGCCCTTGCTTGTGATAGGTAACGGGCCTATTGCATCAATCCCCCACTTTTCAAACACATCAAATGCCATAATGGTTTTTCGTAGCTCTGGCTTCAACACTCTCTTCCCAAATGCTTTTCACCTATTGCAAGACCTACACCAATGGTGAACATCCTTGTGTAAACTAGGCCATACATACCCCTCTTGCAAGATCTTATGCAAGGTGATCTTTAGAGCAAAATGTCTGCCACGTGCGCCTTCATGATTCTCTTCCAACACTCTATAAATCTCCTTCCGCCAAGGTACACATCTCAACTCGAGATCAGCCCCTTTCATGTATAAGACATCACCAATCAATTTTTACCTAGATGCTCTATGCACAAAACCATACCTCTTAGACTTTTGAATGTCCTTCGGAATGATTCCTGTTAGCAAAAACTCCTCTTCTTGAGCCAAACTGTCCCGGCCATGATAAAGAGGTAAATTGGTCCTCAACACAAATAGCTCCCCAATCACGCTTTGAGATGCTTCACGTGCCTCTATATTTAGAGCACGTTCAATGTGTCTGATGCTTCATGCTTCAAACTTTTTTAACATGCCTTTAATTTTAAAACACATTTCCTTCAATGCGGTGTTCTTGCTCTTCCACATACGCCAATACTTGCTTCACAACTAACAAGGCATCGCCTTGTATGCTCAACCTTCTAGTCCCATGCTTCAAAAAAATGTGTAATCCAGCTTCCAAAGTTTCATATTCAGCCTCATTATTATTATGAGCATCCAATTTGAACCCTCTCTTGCATACTAGCTTCCCCTCTAGATCATAAAGTGCTATACTCCCTGAAGCCACATCATGGCTCTTCCTGCATGAGCCAACAAAGAACAAAAACATGTGCATTGTTGATCTGTGGAACTTCTTCAACTATTCTTCTCACCACCTCTTCCTTAACAAGAAGGGAATTCTCCTTGTCAGTCAACAAATCATCTAGGGTAGCCCTTGTACTGTCTTCCACTAAAAAAGAGAACTTAAACTCTTGCACCTCAATTACCCATTTCTTCACCACATTTGATATGTTAGTGCCATTAATTAATTGTGGCAAGAAAACGTAACTCGTCAAGAAAACAAAAGGTCATGGTAGCAAGTAATGATTAAATCGTTGCGACAAGCGAATATTACACTAGCCATCACTAGCTCTACTTCTGAGAATTTTCTCTCTGCTACCAACTTTACTCGGCTTGCACAATACACTGGTCTGATATAATGGTTTCCCTTCCCCTTTTGCAATATCATGGATCCAATGGCATCATCCCCTACTAATGGATTTACATAAAAAGTTTGCTCCCAATGAGGAGCTTGCATGGATGACAACCCCCCTAACACCTCTTTCACCTCTTGAAACACTTCTTCACATTTGTCATCCCATTGCAATGGATCATGCTTTGCCACTTGTTCTAATGGATAAAGGAGCTACAAAGACAATGAAATAAACCAGGCCATGTACTTCACTTTGTGTATAAAGGTTGGCAATTGCTTTGTACTCGTAGGTGATGGAAGAAGAATAATAGACTTAACCTTCTCTGGATCAGCCTCAATGCCAATTTCTGGCACCATATTTCCCAATAACTTCCCCCTTGGATGTGCTAGATGACATTTCTTTGGATTTAGTTGTCCTCCACATTCATCATATCGAGCCAATACCATCTGCAGCTTCTCATGGTGTTCAACCCTATTGCTGTAGACGCAAAAGTCGTCCATAAAAGCTTTAACACAACTACCCAATTTTCTCTCTCTTGATAGAAAGATGGTCCATTTGACAACCCAAATGGGAATACCTTGTAGCAATAGCAACCCCATGGCGTAATGAAAGTTGTCTTTGTTCAGTCTTTAAGAGAAATCTTCAATTGAAAATAGCCTGAAAAACCATCACAGACACTGTACCTCTCATAACCTACCACTAAATCCAAGATTTGATCGATGAATGGAAGAGGATATGGGTTCTCCTTAGTGGATGCATTTAAGGGTTTAAAATCTACACAAATCCTCCACTTCCCATCCTTCTTTGGGCTGACTAATACTGCACTCACCCATTCAGTGATCTCTAATGAGACTATGAACCCTGCCGTCAATAACTTGTCCACCTCTTCCCTCAAGGCTTCCATCTGCTCTTGACCCATCCTTCTTAACCTTTGTTGCATTGCCTTAGCACATTCTTTCATCTCTATATGCATCTCTTCTCCTTTGAACCCTCTAATCTTTTCATATGAAATAATGAACAAATCAGGAAAACTAGCTAGCATATGAAATTATATCTCCTTCTCCATAGCTGAGAGGTCTCCACTGATCATTTGTGTCATCAATTCCTGCTTCTTTGACAATTCAACCTTGGTTTGCATCAGCTCTTCAATCACTTCATAAGGCCCTTTACTTTCATGTTCAATCTCATTCACAAATACAACTAAACCATACTCCTGGATTTCTTTGTCTATCAAAAGAAATGCAACATCAATATCCTCATCACTGCTGGTAGTACTATCACTGTCCTCATCAGTCACTGTGGAATAGTCTTCATCACTAGACTAATCCTCATCTTCATAAAGCTCTTCTAATTGTTTCCTTGTGTCCATATTATATAGCTTCTTGGCACCTGTCTTTCCATAGAGGCTAATTGTACCACGTCTCCAATCTTGAACAACTCCCAATGCACTTAACCATGGTCTGCCCAATATAATATGATATACTCCCAACCTTGCTGGTATCACATGAAAATCAACCACCTCCTTTGCATCATATGCCTCCACTTCTAAGCTCTTTACAACACCCAACATTTTACATTTTGATGGTTTGCCAATCTAATCCGAAAGCCTGACACCCCAGTCACTGTAAGACCCATCTTCTCAACGCATGAGTGTGTTATGACACATATTTTGGCTCCACCATCCACATAACCTTGTCCCAGGTTTTTTGCTTTTGTGCCACACATCTACTGTTGGGCAATTGCCTGGTAGCTCTTCTATTGCCAATACCTTTACTAAACCTTGTCCCAGGTTTTTTTCTTTTGTGCCACACATCTACTATTGGGCAATTGTCTGGTAGCTCTTCTATTGCCAACGCCTTTACTAAAACTCTCTCTGGTTCTTTCTCCATTGGGTTAACCATCCTCTTCCACTATTTCTTTAGCTTAGGAACCATCTCTATAAGCTACCCAGAAGTAACATCTGCCTTCCTGCTTGTCAGATCCTCCTTCAAGTCATAGCTTAATTGCTCATCCCCTAGTGGAAAATTTGAAACATGAAACTTGCGACAAGCCCTCCTTTTCCTCTTGGCCTTGACATCCTCGCCTTCATGGCTCTTTCCCTTCTTCTTACTAGGACCTGGGGCACTTCTTTCTTCCTTGTCCTCTGTGGTCCTCTTCCCAATAGGCATCACTAATGTATCCTCTAGCTTTGATGCCTTCTCCAAGGTGACTACACTTCACACTTTTGTCTTTCCCTTTTCCTCCTGGGTTAATCCACTAGTTCCTTCTTCTCCCTTAATTTCTATGCCATAATCATCTAACCTAGTGAGCACCTGTCTTGGCAATGGATACATGTCTCCCCCTATCCTTGGTGGCTTATCACATTGCGGGCTGATGTGGCCTAACTCTCCGCAATTATAACATGTGGGCGTTTGCCTAGCCTCCAGAACCTACCATTGCTTTGTCCAACACCATTCCTAGGTCTTTCTTCACCTCCTGGCTAATTTGCAGACCTCTCTCGACCTCGATTATTTCCCACTTGACCTAGCATGTTTAGTCTGAGATTCTTCATTAAATCTACCACTTGCCTCGGGTCTTGCCTTAGCCCATCGTCTTGCACTGTTGTACTGACCACTGCTGGCATAACCTGAGGAGTAACAGAAACCACTGGTTCATGATGAACCCCTGACATGCGACCTTGTAAAGAGTCCATAGGCTGAAATTCAGACCTCATGGGCAAAGACTCTACTCCTAGCTGGCTCATTTCCCTTAGCATCCACTCTTTGTTCCTTGCCACCTCCAATGCATCTTCATATGTTCTAGGATTCTTTAGCTCCACTCTCCAACGTATATTCTCCCAAAGACCAGCCAAGAACCTGTCCTTCTTCATCATGTCAGGTGGGGTTACTATTGGTGCTAAGGCCTTGCACATCCTCTCACATGCCATTGAAAACTTACGTATGTACCCATCTACTGGCTCACCTTCATTTTGAACCAAACCTTGTACTTCTTGCCACACTTTGTCAAGATCTTCTGTCTTTACAAACTCCACTTCCAATCTATGCCTTAGATTGTCCCAACTCAATTATACAGGTGGATCGTCCACACACAACTCCTCTTCAAATTCTTTGGTCCAAACTCGTGCATCACTCTTCAAACAAATCTGGAGAAGACGTAACATCTGCGCCGGATCATGAATCTGGTTGCTAATGTAGGAAACTTCCATCTTTTCCAAAAATTCTTCCACATCTTCATCACTTCTTCCATGAAATTCCGGATAAGAGAAAGCCATGGCTACCCACGTTACGATGCTTTGAGAACCCCTTCGAATACACGTGCAAGAACCCAAAACTTTTGAGTGAGTCAATCCCTAGAAACTTCAATGGAGCTCAACTTTAGATAAGGACAAACACGTACACATCAAATGAGTTTTCTTGGTTAATCATCAGAATTACAACAGAAAAAAGACATTCCAGTATCTCTCTAATCTTCTTGGCTCGAACATAAAGACTATGCACTGCACGCTGGAAAAAAATCTTCTTGGACACAGACATTTATTTGGATTCTTTGTGTTAAATGAAAAAGAGTGAATTGAGGTCCGTTTTGATCATCTATTAAATCCAACCATGCAGCTCCCAAGAAGGCGCATCTGACTTATCCTCTTATTTTGCCAGAATTTCAGCAGCATAACAACATAAATGGCTCAAAAGACCAAAAAACTAGCCATCAAAACTTGGAAAAAATTTGGTAGAGTTTCCCAGAAGTAGAGCAGTAAGAACCCAAAATATAGAATGTATATGTATGCATAACCTACCAACAATAGAACCCGAGCATCAAGTAGGAATCAGTAGTACCTAGCCTATGGCGAGGTCACAAAATGGGTGCTCCAGCTACTTGTATCACCAAAAGTATTTCACATTTGAGAATCCCCCAGCTCAATAAAACCTCACGCTATCGACCCTCTCACGAAAGCTTATGCAAATCTCATATCGTCAAGTCTGAGAAATGACCATCTTCCAGACGAAGTCTAAGAAATGGCTAGGAGTGCCAAATAAAACCAAGTATGGATCCACAAAGGCATACAATGACAGTTCCACAAGTAACGTATAATACCATACAATGCGCTCAAACAGGCGCTAAATGATGCATACCCACGGCAACTGCAAGTGACTTCCACTTGCCAATGTATCACTCTACTCCAGCTACTTGTACTTGTGTGAATCACCTGTACCTATCCCTGTCCCTGTCCCTGTAACCTATAACCTGTAATCTCCAATATGTACTCCTGCAGTTGAAGGTACTCGAAGAAGATCCTCCGTGGGGGCGCCAAAAGAATGTGAGCGGGATGAAAACACACACAACGCCTCTATAATGACCCGATACACACTCTTGGGATGATACACACATACACTATGGGACACCACTCGGCTTACACAAGCCACCTGACCGAGATAGGGAACACACCGATGGAGTGAGAGGAGAGAGACTACCCATTTTTCCACTCCACACAGAGACACACACACACACACACACCAAAAAAACTCACCTGAAAAGAGGAGAATTTTTAATGTTTAGATACAATTGAGCTTGACACAACACCAATGGGGCAAATAGCTCACACAATATGGGTAAAATATTCCAGATACAATCACAAATTGGAGCAGAAGCTTCGCTCATAAGATTGGAGCAAAAGCTTCGCTCATAGAAATTTGACAAAATGGACAGCACCATCGCGTCCACAACGGCCCAAAACCCTAGTCTACAATGTCAAAGTGCTCTAATCCGACCTCGGATGAGCAAATTATCGCCAAAACAGGCTCCAAAAACAACAAAAACTCAGTTGCGGCTGCTCTTCCTCTTCTCTCCACATTTTTCCTGGTCTTCTCTCATGTTTTTCAGTTCCCACACTTAGATTTATTACTTGGGCACCTTTGGCCTTTTAGTTGACCTCAAACGGACCCCGAACAGGCCAAAAAGTGGCCTCGCAGTGCATAGTTGTCACCCTGTTGCATCCATCCGCACACTTGGCACTCAAATTTTTCCAATAATGCATTCCACAACCACGTGAAGTGGCCCCCAGATACAGTTCTCATTATGACCTTTTTGCATAATCATCAGAAGAAAACACCCACGTTGTGTCCTGGCTTACCCACGTGCAAGTATTGACCCATTTGACCTCCTGACGCCACTGGATGCCATCTGACGCACCTTCTTACCTGATGTCATCAGCCCGCGGATAGCTTCCTCGAGAATTATTGCGCGCTACCAATTCCTCATTATTATAGAAATAACACACTAATATTGGTGACGATGAAAATCGATGCACTATGTACATGTTGTCCTACCTATACACATGTGGGCCCCACGTAACCACCCGGCTCTCGAGAATGGGCAATCCTTTATTTTATGCACCATGCATGTGTATATACATATGTGCAATCACTTCTTCCAAAAAACTCTTGACAAAGCCATCAATGTTTTGACCACCATGGCCATCCCTCCTCGGTTTAGACACAACCGCCCAGGTGTGATGACCGCCACCAAGACGACACACACACTGGTATGTATAATATTATTGTGAGGTCTCATGTCAAGGTAACCTAATCTTGATGGATTTTGCATTTTTTTTAAAAGAAACTACAAATCAAGAGCAATTACAAATCAGTAAGAGCTTGCATGAGACGCACTTGCCGGACAACATAGTTATACATCCTCTCAATGACTGGGAAGGGAGGTTGAGTTGTCCCGATGTGGTGTAGTTGCACGTGGGTTGGAATGCAAGAGGATGTAGTGATGGCAGAGATTCAAATTCTCCTAAATCTTCAGCTCATGAGCGTTTGCTGGCCGTAACCATAAATATCCTCTCTCTCTCTCTCAACTTTAAAATGGAAGTAGGCATAGAGAAGGATGTCACCTCTCTCTCTCTCTCTCTCTCTCTCTCTCTCTCTCATACACACACACACACACAAACATTGAATGTTTTTCACAATTAGAAGCTGTGAATGAGAAGTTGGTGAGGCTACAAGTCTTTCTCCACAAAAGGTAGATAGCTAATGGAAGACAACATGTGGGATAGGAACAGGCTGGCGATGGGTGGAAAAAATGACGATGTTGATTGAAAGGCATTGCAACTATCTTCAACGGGATGCATGCATATGACTATTGAAGTGTTGAGAACAATTTACAAGTAGGGAGATTCTAATTGTTGATGAGGGATTTGTTGAGCAGAGCTATTGCTGTTGACGTTCCCAACAGGGATGCAAGGAGGCACTACCCGCATTTCTCGACGCTAAATTAGGTTGTACTCTGAATTGCCACAGTAGCCATCAATCGCCCATGATCTTATGATGATTGAAAGTATTTCCATTTTATTGAGCGCTCAATGAGGCAATATAGTAGAATAGAGCATCATGCTTTGAATCTGTCTATGTTGCAGGGTTAGATAATGACACATTATGTCAAGATGGATGAGATGAGGATAACGATGAGAATGATGGGCTTGATTACGTTCTACAAATTAGTAGTTAGAGAAATTTTGGGTATAAGGGATGCATCTGTCAAGAGTACTGCAGTAGCAGATTGGAACCACTAACAAGAGTAGCCAATTGTGGACAAAGTACATGATTGTGGGAAAACCGGTTCAATAGGTGCATATTTTGAGGTCTTTATGATCTTGACATTGAAGGAAAAAATAACAATTATGTAAGAACCGGTGTAACCAACAGGGATCAATGATATTGTGGGAGCTTTGCATAGGAATATTCTTGGCCGATGAGCTGGAGTTCTTTTGCGATTGAATGCCCATGGTGATAGTTGTAGGAAACATAAGGTACTATGTGGGAAGAGCCTTGCAATGTAGAGCTTAAACATGTTGCATTTGTACTGCAGATGGGTAGTACTGTATGGTACCTCTCTCCCCCCCCCTCTCTCTCTCTTTTTTTTTTTTGGGGAAAACTTGCTCTTTATATTACAATAATTTACAATCTGCTGTCATACTGACAGCTTTTGTATGATCCATACCACTTTGTCTCTGAAGGCTTGATCTTTTAAAGAGAGAGCATCTTCCATCATCCTATCTCTAATGACAAACAAGGGAACTGTATGATTGACACTCTGGCCCGGATCAAATGTACATTGATTTCTCATATTCCATACAAACCATAAGAACCATACTCTGAAGGACTGTAGTGCAAACTCATGTGCTCGATCTTCTGGGATTTGGAGCTTGAAAAAGGTCATCTGATACCTAGATATGGAGATCCCCCAAGCATCATACCACATCCATTTTGCCGACTTCCACCATTCCATAACAGGCTTGCATGACCAAAATATATGTCTAGTGGATTCAGGACAAAGAGCATCTGATGCATTTGCCAGAGGTAATACCCATTTTCTTTAGATTCATGGCAGTGGCCAATACACCTGTGAGAGCTCTCCACAAAAAAAGCCTGAATTTAAACTGGTTAGGAATCAACCATACATCTGCAAGAGTTTTTTGCTACCAATATGCATCCTGATGAAGGGACCATTGTGAATTACATCTTACAAAAATATTTGGTTTTGGTAACAACAAACACTACAAGAGATTGTGCATGTGCTCTTGTGACGCTGTTAGGGACGGAAATACACTGGGTTTTTATAACCCCCGGCATCGCTAAAACCGTCGCTATATGCGTCGCTATATAGAGACGCTCATAGCGACGCTTATAGCGACGGTCATAGCGACGATTATATTGACGTTTACACAGAAGTCTATAGCGACGCTTATAGCGACGCTCTAGAGCCATAAATAGCGACGGTTATAGCGACGCCCGAGAGAATTTTTTTTTGGTGACAGGGCATTGAATGCCCTGCCACCCATCAACCATATTGTACTTGATTCACTTTTTAAAAAAAGTGCAAGGGTAGATAATAGACCCAAAATAGTCACCCACAAGACGCATTGTTTGCAAAATTGACAAGCGTAAAATTGACAATTATACACATCATAGGCAAAATGAATTGATTGGCAAATGTAATAATGACAATTGTACAACATCATAGGCATAAAGAATTGATTGGCAAAATGAACTGCGGTGACAAATGTAATAATATACATGGTTCAAAAAGACGTATAAAATCCGTCTCATGATACATAAGCTATGAGAAACCCTTAACTAATGCTATCTAGCTACGGCTAAACTGACGTCGTTTAGTCAGACGTCTCATCGCGTCCAAGCGGCGTATCTGTCGGATTCTACAAAAAAAGACAATAAGACAGCTTTCAGTAAGTATAAACATATAACGACATTTATAAAACAATACAAAAAATAGAAAAGAGTAAACCCTAATACTAACCATGCCACCGCGAGAACTGAGAATGTCCATCAGGGCGTTTAAGCCCTTCCTGCCTGCGTACTCGCGCTCGTACGGTGTGGGATCACGTCCTGTCATCGACCACTGTCAAAACATACAAAGATTTCATTATGTTAGAATTAAAAAACTCATAAACCCTAAACTATCGAACATAAAGAGCAATGCAAAAACACTTACAAAATCGGCCTCAAATGATGCCCATCAACCGCTCCCCAAGTTGTGCGAGCTCCCTGCCTCTACTCGCGCTCTGGCTGCCCTTTTGTTGCTTCCACTTGTCGAGATTCTCGCGCGCTGCTTTCTTCGCATTCTTCCAATCTTCTTTGGCCAGCCAATCTCGCCTGTTCCACCCATTCTTGATTGCTTTTTGCACTTCGGAACGCTTGTGTTTGCAGTATTCGCGCATTCGAATCTTCATCAGGTCTTCATTGAAGTGCTGATCCCGTGTTGGAACGGGAAACTCATCATGAAGTATGCTGATGACTCTGTCTTTTAAATCACTTGGTACTTCACTCCATTTGTTTAGTATGTAGTGTCTAAACAGCTGAGAGCAAAGACCACGCATGCGCGAGATCACCTTCTTGCCGTCATCATCCATGATGATGCCACCGCTGAAGTCGACGGAGTAAGGCAAGCCCTCTGGCCGGTGACGCGTGAACCTGGGTGTCCCGGCAGGGGTCTCTAGCGGCGTGTCGATGGGGGTACGGACGTCAGGTGTCTCCACCGGCGTCTGGGCCCCGAAGCGAGGAGTGTCGAGTGGGGTGGCTCCTGGCGGAGTAGGTAGAGGTGTGTAGCTGCTAGGAACAGTCAGCCGCGCAAAACCTGGCATAGATGGCGATGCTGTGGCTGGTGTGGGGGCGGGCAAAGAAGGGGAGGGTAAAGAGCCTCTTCGAACACGAGGCGGTGTGGAGGCATCGGAGGCGGAATCCCCACAACAATCACCACCGCCACCACTAGAGCGTCGGTGTCTAGACGAGTGTGAAGATCGTCTCGTCGACACCGAAGCTTCGGAGCGCGCCGAATGCTCCGAAAGAGAGGGAGATGTGGATGGAGTAGGAACGCCCTATGATGCGCCAGAGCGATGACGCTCCACGTACCACTGTCTCTACTGCGGTGACAAAGAAGAAATAAACTCCTCATCATCCATACCTGCATTAAACACACGAATATTTAAACTTAATATTGAATGAATAGAGTAGACAATGACGCAAAGACCATTAAATACAATGACGTAATGACGCATATAAATACAATGACGCAATGAATTGAGTGATAGAAGAGGCAAGTCGAAAACTCAGAATTTTCAATCAAAAGATGTGAGTGCCAGTAGAAAAGAACGTTATACACCATGGAAGGTACTTAGAGAGCCAGAGCTTTTACAACACGGAGCAAAATTGTTCAAATACAATATTTGTGGCTTTAAGAGATCTCTCTCTCATCCTCGCATAACTCAGCATAACTTCCTATATCTATATAGAGCTCTCCGTTTAAACACATATCCTCTGTTTCATTTTGTAGATCCTCTGCAAGCACCCCATATAGAGTAGTAGCATCTTGATGCTCGTCTGGCACCACCGCAACGGCTTCTGATTGAGCATCTTCTCTGATCTCTGTTGAGCTTATATGTGAATCTACTCAATATATGGTACATAAAGTATAAACGTAAAAGTACAAAATGTGTGATTACGTGATACAAATGATATGTGTATATACTACATAAAACAACATTTATCAATGTAGTGATCAATGAATACCATCAAAGTATTAACAAAATATCATCATTATATCAATAAAAATGAATAAATGATAATGGTATCAACGAAAAGCATCATGATATCACAGAGAATAATCATTGTATCAATGAAACAACATCATGGCATCACCAAGAATAACCATGGTATCAATGAAACATCATCATGGCATCACCGAGAATAACCATGGTATCAACGAAACAACATCATGGTATCACCGAGAATAACCATGGTATCAACAAAACATCATCATGGTATCAACAAAAATCACCATGGAATCAACAAAATATCATCATGGAATCACCGAGAATAACCATGGTATCAACGAAATATCATCATGGCACCACCGAGAATAACCATGGTATCAATGACATATCATCATGGTATCAACGAAAATCACCATGACCAAAGTATTAACAAAACATCATCATGGTACCATCAAAATCACTATGGTATCAATGAGAAATTATCAATAAAACGACGTAAACTATATCTCTAAAAGAATAATTATACGAGAATCAATGAACGAGTATCTCATGTGTAGAATACACACATGAGATGATGTATATATAGAGGGGACCTGGGTGCCATATATAGAGAAGCCATATATTGGGTAGCTTCACATATAAGCTCAACAATCTCCTCCATTGATGCCGTTGTGATTGGCACATGGTAGCCTTCATACGTCCTTTCACTACGAGGGGCTACCTCTATGACGTACCACCAGTTTGATGTAGACTTTGTAGGATGAAATATTACCTGCCAGAGCCACATAACTTACATGAGAGCTTTCAAGCACATAACTTGTAAAAGGGGGATGTTAACTATTTACATACTTACTTGTTCACAATGCTCGGGTAGTACGAAAGTGTCTCTTAGGTCAGTCCATTTCTTAGTAGAATCCACCTCAAGAAAACCAGACTCTCCTCTACGCACAATAGCGTTGCGACCCTCCATGATTATCTTGAACCATTGCACGTCGAACAAGTCGACAAAAAATCCTTTGTAATCGATCCTCAAAATCTCTTGTAGCGTGCCGAAGTAAGTGAGTTCCGCCACCACAGGAACTGCATCAGAGGAACGTCGTCGACTAGACTGTTCAAATTTTGCCATGATTCCACAATCTTGAGTAAAACGCTTTTTGTCGATCCGTTCCACCCTAAAATGTCGACCTTTACACCATGCTGATGTGTATGACTTATACTACAACGAACAAAGATTATGAGTGGTCGTTCAAACTTTTAGAAATAAAGTCACTAGCTAGTCGTACATTGCAAACTTACCTTGGTCGCGCAACCCCGAGAGTACTCCCACTCTTCCTCAGTCACTTCTTCACCGCATTGTTGTGCGCTTTTCAATTGGTTGTGCAACCATCTTAAGCTCATGAATGTTGGTAGGCTCTCCAGACTGTTGAGAGAGAAGGAGAGAGCACAGAAGTAGAACCCCAAAGTGTGTAGAATACACACATGAGATGATGTATATATAGAGGGGACCTGGGTGCCATATATAGAGAAGCCATATATTGAGTAGCTTCACATATAAGCTCAACACCCCCGCTCAAATAAGGGTCCCTAACTGTGGATGAAAAAACCCTTGGGGGATCAAGGGAAAAACCCACAGCTCTATATACACCCACCGTTATATTATAAAAATCATTGAACATACAAATGTTTACGAGGAGCTACATCACTCCTTTTACAATGAATGTTTTATGAGGAGTTACATTACTCCTATCCTATCAAATACAATAATGAATACAAAGGTTCAATAAAGAGGTGTAAAAGCTATCGATTAGCTTGTAATCAAAAGTGTCTCCGTGAATCTGTTGTGTAGCTTGTCATCAATATCGCATCACCAAACATGTCTTCTTGTTGTCATCAATATGGCATCACCAAACATATCTTCATAAATCTTTTATTGTGACCAAGTTTGTCTTCATAAAATCAATTCTTTGATCAATCCTACATAGATCATAGACTCCAAAAAAAAAAAAAAAACAAATGTCATGAAAATTATTAGCACCGCTAATGAAATAATTACGTTCACAATGCCATAAGAGATGGTTCGCGACGCCACTCTTTTGACGACATATATACGCACGACAATATATGGTACATAAAGTATAAACGTAAAAGTACAAAATGTGTGATTACGTGATACAAATGATATGTGTATATACTACATAAAACAACATTTATCAATGTAGTGATCAATGAATACCATCAAAGTATTAACAAAATATCATCATTATATCAATAAAAATGAATAAATGATCATGGTATCAACGAAAAGCATCATGATATCACAGAGAATAATCATTGTATCAACGAAACAACATCATGGCATCACCGAGAATAACCATGGTATCAATGAAACATCATCATGGCATCACCGAGAATAACCATGGTATCAACGAAACAACATCATGGTATCACCGAGAATAACCATGGTATCAACAAAACATCATCATGGTATCAACAAAAATCACCATGGAATCAACGAAATATCATCATGGAATCACCAAGAATAACCATGGTATCAACGAAATATCAGCATGGCACCACCGAGAATAACCATGGTATCAATGACATATCATCATGGTATCAACGAAAATCACCATGACCAAAGTATTAACAAAACATCATCATGGTACCATCAAAATCACTATGGTATCAATGAGAAATTATCAATAAAACGACGTAAACTATATCTCTAAAAGAATAATTATACGAGAATCAATGAATGAGTATATCATATAACAAACGATCATGTACCAACAATAGCTCGATAGAATTTGGACGATCATCAACGGCTCGACTGAATCGGAACGATGTGTAACTAGCTTCTGCAGCAAAGTTACGGAAGTAACAAATATATGATTGATGAAGAAAAATATAATTGAGAAGTTTTCAATTATGAGAAAAATCAAAAGCAAAAAGTAAAATTTTGATTTTCAAACATATTCGCAGTCCGAGACGATAACCCAAAATCGGTGCAGAATTTAGAGAAACTTTCTTCTGCAAAGTTATAGACCACAGCGATTCCAATCCCCATCGTGGGTAGTTTCTTGTGCAAATTTGTAGAACACATCGATTCCGGTCTCTCACGCGGGTAGTTTCTGTAAAATCGTTTTCAATAAGCAGAAAAATCAAAAATAAAAAGCAAAAATTGCTTTTCAGGTATGTACGCAGTCCGCGAACGATAACTCAAAATCGGTGCAGAATTTGAAAACACTTCGTTCTGCAAAGTTGTAGACCACATCAATTCCGGTCTCCCAAGCGGGTAGTTTCTGCAAAATCGTTTTCAATTAGCAGAAAAATTAAAAACAAAAAGCGGAAGTTGCTTTTCAAGTATGTACGCAGTCCGCGAACAATAACTCAAAATCGGTGCAGAATTTGAAAACACTTCCTTCTGCAAAGTTGTAGACCACATTGATTCGGGTCTCTAGCGCGAGTAGTTTCTGCAAAATCGGTTCTAATTAGCAGAAAAATCAAAAACAAAAAGCGGAAGTTGCTTTTCAGGTATGTACGCAGTCGGCGAACGATAACTCAAAATCGGTGCAGAATTTGAAAAAACTTCCTTCTGCAAAGTTGTAGACCACATCGATTCCAGTCTTTTTCGCGGGTAGTTTCTGAAAAATCGTTTCCAATCAGCAGAAAAATCAAAAACAAAACGTGGAAGCTGTTTTTTAGGTATGTACACAGTCCGCGAACGATAACTCAAAATCAGTGCAGAATTTGAAGAAATTTCCTTCTGCAAAGTTGTGGACCACATTGATTCCGATCTCTATAGCGGGTAGTTTCTGCAAAATCGATTTTGATCAGGAGAAAAATTGAAAACAAAATTTTACTGCTCTGATACCATGTTGAGAGAGAAGGAGAGAGCACAGAAGTAGAACCCCAAAGTGTGTAGAATACACACATGAGATGATGTATATATAGAGGGGACCTGGGTGCCATATATAGAGAAGCCATATATTGAGTAGCTTCACATATAAGCTCAACACAGACCCGTCGGATAGTGCATCGGTGGTCGTCTTCCCCGTCTCCACTCGATTCATGCCCTTTGTCGCTCTTGCTTTGCATCCTCATATTGTGAAATCCACTTTTACATCACTGGATTGTGAAGCATGCAAAATCGGTTGATTTTAGCCTCTAGATCTTCCGTCATCTTCTTCTCAACACCGAGATTGCACATGACAATCCCAGATATGCGCTCATCATCTATGGTTCGCCATAGCGTGTCCCGGGCTTTATCAAATCCGTCTAGCCACTCTCCAATGTACACTAGGGACTCTGATACCAACCAACCTTCTGCCATGCTACCCTCTGGACGTGCCTTTTGACGCACATATCCCTTAAGCGTTTTCATGAAACGTTCTAAGAAGAACATCCAGCTGGAATGTACTATGCCAGCTATTTCCACCTCATCAACTATGTGAACAAGAAGATGCACCTGAATGGTTAGCATGGTAGTAGGAAAATGTTTCTCAAACATGCACACAAGCTCCGCAGCATTTAGTTTTGCGAATGGTATGGAGTCTACGTTGATCTCCTTTTGTGAGATCCATTGCACCAGCTTTGCAAGTTTGTAGATTGTGTTACGGACGTCGAGAGACAAACATCCCTCAATGGCAACCGGTAAAATAAACTGTAAAGTATGTGCAGCAATGATATTAAAGTCCACATTTTATGCAATGATATTAAAGTCCACTATGAACGTACCTGACACATTTTATGCCAATCGTGTGACTTCAAACCGATAAGCTTTCCTTCTTTAGTAAAACACGTTCGGAGCGAGTGCATTATGTCAGTGAGGGTCCGCAAAGATCGAATGGTCTCTTTTACTTTGCGTTCTTGGGCTCCTGTGAAAATCCATGGTGCTTTAGGGAGTTTTATCGATCCATCAGGCGCTGTTTGCGGCCAATATTGCTCCATACGATCCACATTTCTAAAGTCAACTCTGGCTCACAAAGTATCTTTCTTGCCGGTCAGATGGTCCCATAGTAGATTATCCACATTCTTGAATATGTGCATTGGATCGAGCAAGTGATTGATCATGAGTCGGGGCCAGTATGGTAACTCGTACCATAGAGATAGTCTCTTCATCCCTGGAGGCAATCCGTCATCGCACATCTCCTTCTGCTCTAACCATGCTCGTGCAGACATCCTTGGTGGCTCTCTTTCCAAAAAGCCGTCGCGTAACACATGATTCTCTGGAAGATAGGCTGGCTGATCTTCGTAGATTTGCTTCTTCAATGAGGGCGCCCTACGTGCATTCAGTCTAGGTCCACATGTGACACATGCTCTGTATTCGCTTGTTTAAAGCCCTGCATGTATACACATGATGATAGATCAACTATGGGAAAGAACAAGATTTACAGTGTCTGAGTGAGGAGTGTCAGTAGATCACCTGAGCACACTGTTAGCCCGGGATAGTCATGCATGGTCCACATTAGAATGCCTCTGATCAAAGCATTCCGTCGTCCTGTGTGTCGGCTCATATCCACCACCTCTATGCCAATCCACAATTGTTGTAGCTCTTCCAATAGTGGACGAAGATACACATCCATATTCTTCACTTTATATCTCCCTGGCACAATCAAGCTTAGCCATAGGTGCCCCTTCTTCATAGTCAACCACGGGGGAATGTTGTAGTTGACGATGACAACGGGCCATACACTGTAAGATGTTGATCTTTGACCAAATGGATTTACGCCATCCATAGCCAGGCCTAAGCGCAAAATTCGAGCTTCCCTTGCAAAATCCGACCATGTTCCATCTATATGTTTCCAAGTTGCGCAATTTGCAGGAATTCGTAGCACACCATCCGAAGATTTATTCTCCTCATGCCATGATGCTAGGGCGGCCATGGACTTACATTTGAAGAAATGCTTGATGCGAGGAAGCAGAGGAAAATGTCGCAAAACCTTTTGTGGAATTTTGGTCCCGTGGAGATCTACTCGATATCTTTCGGAATCACATTTCGGACACTTCTCCATGTCTATGTATTCCCCTCTGAAAAGAATGCAGTCATTAGGACAAGCGTGGATAGAATTGTAATCCATCCCCAAGTTTCGCAAAATCTTTCTTGCTTCATCTCGGGAATCTGGCATCACATTGTCAGCTGGTAGTATGTGCTCTTTAAGCGATCTACACAACATAAAAATACGATACAGTCGTGTAAAAATCTATCAGATCATTATACATTTAGAGTTTTATTAAGTAAACTAATTGTAATAGATCACCTGAAAAGCGCTGTGACGCTAGTGTCACTCCATCCAAACTTTGCTTGCTTGTTGAGAAGAACCAGGAGTGCTTTCAATCTAGACATACGTGCTCCATTATACAATGGCGTATCGGCTTCACTTTTCATATCATCATAGATAAGCCTTTCTGAATCCATGATCGTCTCGATCATTTCATCAATCTCGGGCTCAAACATTGCCTCGTTGGGAATGTGATCTGCATGATCATCCCCCGAGCTGTCAGAGGCTACATCTTGTGGCCTCAGATATGCTGCTTGACCAAAGCGCATGCGAACACGTCTATTGGGTTGCAAGATTGCTGCTTGTTGGCGAGCGTCAGAGTCTGACGAGTTATAATTGGCAACAACTCGATCTATAATAGATGGATTGAACTCGCCAAATTCGCGAACGTGTTGCAAAGAAACACGTCTTGTCCGTCGCACAGCATGCTTGCATTGATTACAAGGACATAAGACCCTTGTTGAGAGATAGGTGTTTCGGTTGGATGTCCCACATCCTCGTCACTACTCATAATGAGGATAAAAATCTTATAACCTGGACAACAAATTTAATATTCTATTGGCATTCTTCGTCTTATCTCTCTCTCTCTCTACCTCACATTCTCTATCATGTCCAATCCCTGCACACCTCGGTCTAGAGGTGCACGGAGATCAGAACCACCGGGTTATAATCTCGTCTTTATTGGTCAATACCTATATTTGTGGGTACAAGAAATCTACAGACCCACGTCTACATGATACTGCATGTGGTGGACAAAACCCCTTTGCCTCTTCTCTAGCTGTAGCACTTCACAGCATCTTAACATCTTTTCACAGTAGATCTTTTCACTGTTCGTCTAACTCTAAACCCTAAACCGTAAGTAATTCTTGCGTGGACTCGATCTAACGTAAATAAGCGTAAATCTAAATAAACGTAAATCTAACTAAAAATAAACCTAAATCTAATTTAACGTAAGTCTACATCTAACCTAATCTTTAACGTCTTTTGGGATAGTTTCCTACGACGTTAAAACTCTCTTCTTCTTGTGTGTGTGTGTGGGTAAACCTAAATAAACCTAAGTCTAATCTAATATAACATAAATCTAAATCTAACGTAAATTATGTTATATTAAAAACAAAGAACTAAACTAGCAGGGATTATAAGAACCTTAAAATTGATTTAACACATAATTTTTCACATAATTCGGCAAGAGTTGGCATTCTCATCACTAAAGATGTGAGAGTTAACTTCCGGCGGTGACGCTGCCTCATCTCCATCCACATCTGACGACAGCAATTGGCCCTTTGGACCGTTCTTGCTCTTGTTACTAACTTTGAAGTTGTTGTTGAATGACTAGAGGTTTTCTAGATGGTCATTGTCGGGGATGTAGTGACTCTTGCCGCCCTGAAGATCCACCTTCTTCCCTATCTTCTGAAGACATTTCACCAGTACTTTTGGATCGAAGGAGCCCACCATGAGTGAAGGCAGCAATACCCTATATTCCATTGAGGGCTTTCTTCACCCGCTTCATGTAGGCATCGCAGTCTACGGAGACCTAAATCTAATCTAATATAACGTAAATCTAAATCTAGCGTAAATAAACGTAAATCTAACTAAAAATAAACCTAAATCTAATCTAATTTAACTTAAATAAACCTAAATCTAATTTAACGTAAATCTACATCTAACCTAATCTTTAATGTCTTTTATGATAGTTTCCTACGACGTTATAACTCTCTTCTACTTGTGTGTGTGCGCGTGTGTGGATGTGTGTGCCAATAAAAAGAGATAAATGGTATAACCTTTCTATCACCCATGCCAAGTATGATAGATTGGTTATGCCATTTCCCTCTTGAATAATAGGTCTTGAGTTCAACCCCTCGTCGGCTAGATCTTTAGGTTTTTTAATTTTAATTAGTTTCCTACGACGTTAAATTAGTTTCTCTCTCTTTCTCTCTCAATGTGTGTGCGTTTTTTTGTTTATGCATGTTTTCTCTCTCTTTTCCTCTCTCAATGTGTGCGTTTTTTGTTTATGCATGTTCTCTCTCTCTTTTCCTCTCTCAATGTGTGCATTTTTTGTTTATGCATGCTCTCTCTCTCTCTCTCTCTCTCTCTCTCTTTTCCTCTCTCAATGTGTGTGTGCATTCTTTGTTTATGTATGTGTGTGTGCGTTTTTGTTTATGTTTGTACTCTCTCTCTCTCTCTCTCTCTCTCTCTCTCTCTCTCTCTCTCTCTCTCTCTCTCTCAAAAACACTATGTGTGTGTGTGTGTGTGTGTGAGAGAGAGAGAGAGAGAGGGAGAGAGAAAGAGGGGAAGGGAACATGAGAGTGAGGAGAGGGAAGGAGCATACCTGGCTCTCCTTCCTCTCCGTGTGTGTGTGTGTGTGTGTGTGTGTGTGTGTGTGTGTGTGGAGAAGAAAGAGAGAGAGAGAGAGAGAGGGAGAGCGTTACCTGCTCCTTGCTTGAGGGCGCCGAAAAACTCAGATCTGATATCTGAGTTTTTGGACGCTCTCTGTTATTTTTTTTAACCCAGCCGGCGTCGCTATGAGCATCGCAAATTTACTTGTAAATTTGCGACGCTCATAGCGACGGCGGGATTTTTTTTTTTTGAGCGTCGCTGTGTGAGCGTCACTAATATGAATAGCCTCTTGTAGTGAAAGCATAAAAGACAGAGGTGTTAGCGGTCCACCAATTAACTGCCTGATTAGGAATGTTCCAATCCCGATGTCGTTCTTCCATATTGAGAGCATCTCTAAGAGGCAAGCCGTGAATCTGAGCACAAAGCTGATGCCAAGGTATTCTGAAGCCAAACAACCCCTAGTCTATATTGGCGTCTGGCAACCGAAAAGAGTTTCAAGTCGAGGTTAGAATCAACCATCTACTGAATTTGATGGAGACCTTTTTTGTGCATCGACAGTGCAACCTTACCCAACAACCTGGCTGGTGGGGTTTTAAAAGCAAAGCTCTAGAACAAGCTCCCCCCCCCTCCCAATGAGTTCCCTGTATACCTAACCCTACCTTGCCAGACCAAAGCAGAGCATATCATCTTCCAAGAAGATATTAACATACTTGACACATCATATCCTATTTTAAGTGGAGCAGCTGAGAAAACTTTATCCCAGGCTGTCATATTCCAGATTCCATGGAAGTAAACAATTGATTTGTCAACCAGCTTCCACAAGCATAAATCCCAGTCGTTATCAGAAGCCAGCATATGCTTGATAAGGGAGCCCCTCCTGGCTTGAGCATGGACCTGTAGATTCAAGATGTTTAAGCATCCCTGAGAGTATGGTACTGCAGTTTTGCTCCAAGCAACCAAAGCATTGGAAGATCGAGAGGAGTTCCACAAAAACTTAGCCAAGACTGAGATGCATTTCTGAAGCATTTTATCAGACTAGTTGATCAAGGGCAAGTAAATTAGCAAATAAGGCATGAGAATACTCTGAACGATTTTGAGCCTGACATGTAAAGGCCATTCATCACAGTGCCAAGCAGCAAATTTAGCCAACACTCTGTCCAGAACCCAGTGTTGCAAGTGTTTCTGAGAGACCATGACCCCAATTAGGTAGCCAAGGTGTCTAAAAACATGACCCTTAGGAATTCTTTTCCCATACCAAATTAATCAGAGAGTCAAATTCCCTTGCAGATATGTCAATCAAAGAAGACTTACATAGGTTCAGTGTAAGACCAGCCGCAAGAGCATACATATCTAGAGTTTTCATACATCTATGAATATTGATGTTGTGGGCCTTCAAAAATAGAAAGGTGTCATCTGCAAACCCTTTGCCCGGGATATCTTTACCTTCTAATTGGAGGGTTTGCAAATAGCCCTGTTGTACCAATTGATCCAGGTATGCATACAGAAAGTGGGAGGCCACAACAAACAAAAGGGGGCTAACGGGACATCCTTGTCTTACCGATCTGGAAATGTATATTTTTTCCGAGAGTCTACCATTAATGCTCAATCTGGAGTAAGCATGTTCACCAAGCAGAGAGATACACCTACTGATCTGAGGGCCAAACCCCATACCTTGCATGGTTTGCTGCACAAAGTCCCACTGCACTGTGTCAAACGCCTTGGCAAAATCTATCTGAAACATTACCATGTGTTGTTGTGAAGATAAGGCATGCTCTATGCCCAGCTGAACCGTCAAAATGTTATTAAATACTGACCTCCCTCAAATGAAACCTGTTTGATCTGGGTGAATGTGTTTTCTGAGTTCGGGACCAATCCTGAAATCATCGGCTTTTGCAAGTATTTTATAGAGTATCCCCATCATGGTGATAGGTCGCCAGTCCGCTAGGGTTTCAGCTGGATCTCCCAAAACATGGATCCTGCACTCAAACAGGGCATCATCAAACTCATCCCCAAACCAACCTTCCCTAAAATCTCCCTCCCTCTCTCTCTCTCTCTCTCTCTCTCTCTCTAGCACATGTGTGCTAAATTTTATTAACTGCAGACATCATGCATCGACATGTCGGCCCTAGATGCAATATATAGAAGTACATTGATTGTAGTAAATAGGTGCATGATATATATGTACTTCAATATTTAATGTGTCTCCAACTCATGTTCTACTGAGCTTTCCTCCATTCTTCAAAATAAATTACAGTAGAGAAGCCCAGAACTTCCATCTACAACACTCTCTCTCTCTCTCTCTCTCTCTCTCTCTCTCTTATTCTTCTCTTCCATCTGGAAGACGGGTTTATACACAAGTATAGTATAAAACCCGCCACAAGAGCACCATTGATTTTCACTCTCATGCATGGGACGTATATTATAAGAAGGGCTGGACAAGCATCATATTCTTGCGTCTGCATACGTTATGTTCTTCTGTTACGTTATTCTGTTAGCTCTTCTTCGTCTCTAGCGTACACAAACATACGAAACTCTCTCTGATCTCTCTCTCTCTCTCTCTCTCTCTCTCTCTCTCGCGCGCGCGCTCACTCACCGCCCTGCCACCTCTTGCTCAACCCTGTCTCATAGACATTTGCATTCAGGCACAGAATCGTGAGGCAGCGTTATGGCCATGACTGGTGCAAATTGCACGCGCTCGGGCCGCACTGGTGCAAGCGGCTGCGAAGTCTTCCTGCAAGTGCCAGTAGTGGATGGAAATGACAATAATGTGAAGATGTCAGTGTACTCCTTGCTAGCCCCGCAGCCGCCGCTGCATGCGATAATGCAGGTACGCAGCTTATGACCTATGACCTAAACTCATTAAGTGCGTTAATGATATTGCTTGCTAGCGCCTCCAGCACCGGAGCCGCCGCAGTGTGCGTTAATGTAGGTGGGCAGCTTATGACCTGTGACCTTACCTAAGCATGTTTTCCTAACGGTGGTATGCAGATAACTAGAGCTAATCAAATTCTCCATGAGCAGGCCTAGCTAGTTAATTATACTCTATTCTGGTGCGTTTTCAATTAACACATGATCAATAATGCCGTCTAATTAATTGTGCTACATGTGTCAGTCTTTGCCGGCAACATTAAATGACACCAGTGCCATAAAACCGCTGCCGACGACTGTGGTCATCCGCAAGATTCCAACATCTGTGAGGTGTGTAGTACATTAACCCCTTCACACGCACTCAACAGGCATTTGTTTATGATTGGTTTTCTCAATATATCCCTGTCGAGCTTTTAGAAAGAAATTTTCTACCTCTGATTAATGCAGGCAACAAGACCTGCTTAAGTTCTTAGATTCATTTTGTGCCGAGAACAATTTGATGCAAGAGGGAGGCCAGTGTCTACTTGCTGCGAAATTCCATTCCATGCAGAAACGGCCTATGCGGAGACAGAGCAGCGATGTGGAAATCAATTATGTCCACATACCGTTGAGCAAGTAAGTCGAATGATTTTTTTGCTAAATTCTAAAATAATAAACATTTTCCTTTGACAGAAGTCCTAATTATCAGAAGTACAAAACTGCAGGAAAGGAGCCCATAAAGGGTTTGCTGTCATAAATTTTACTAAATTGAAAGGAGCAATGATCTTCAATGCCCTTCTTCACGAAAGACAGGTGGAAATGGGCCCGCAACGTCGTGCATTTGTTTGCAAAGTTGCATTCGCTGAAAAACAAATAGACGTAAGTACATGTCATGGAGAGAAGTAGGTATCAGATAGCTGGTAGGCTAACTCCCTAATTATCCCGTATATGTGTAGGGTCTGGAGGCAGAATTTGGCTCTACTCTTGCCACTTTGCAAAAGCCCATGCTTTTCAATCCACCATGCAACGGTGCCAAGTACAAGCTTATCGACTTTCTTCAGCGATGCCATCACCAAATCAGCCATGGAGATATTAATGTTGAGCATGCGCAAATTGTAGAGGAGGATGTCGTCCACCTTAATTTGCCTCCATACAGATCAGCTACGGCTCTGCCTGGAGAACTAGAAACCATTGAAGCAGCTCATGCTCATGTGCATAGAAATTCCACAAAGAGAAATAAAACAGAAAATTCACCAATGGCGAGCTCCGCATCACCGGCTGAGTGGTCTACGACAACGAAGGTTACAACGACGCCAATGAATGGTGGCAAAGAAAGAAAGACGGAGAAATTGATGGCAAAGGGACAACAACAGGCGGCAATATATTGGCCACCGAACGTGATGTCAATGGCGATGAGGGGAAAGCTGGCAGCATAACTAACATCGACGACAGGAGTGTCTACTAAGAGAAAGTCTAAGAAGATAAAAGAAAAAATATTGGATGCAGGACGTGGGATCATACACTCCTTGCCACGACCAGCGTTGTCAAATGTGATTGTGTCCAATTGTCATTTGGATGATGAGGCTGGTGTTGCAATGAGGCAAAAGATAATAAAGGTATACCATGGTATGTTCAGATTTTTCTTCAGTGGGATGAGCAAGTTATCCGTCTCTGGAATCATTTCATGTACACTATTCCTACTATATTAATGACATCGTTCCAACCATATTGTATAAAGACCACCTCTCTCTCTCCCACTCTCTCTCTCTCTCTCTCACTCACACACACACACACACACAATATCCGTTGTCCCATTGGTTCAGTCTCACCAATGTAAGCAAAGAAGATGTTGCAATGTAGACTCCCCCCCTCCCCCGTGTGTGTGTGTGTGAGAGAGAGAGACCGCATAGGGATGACACCGAAATCAAAACCTCTCTCTCTCTCTCTCTCTCTCTCTCTCTCTCTCTCTCTCACACACACACACATACAAATATGTGCATGCTAACACATGTGTCACACGCATGCACCCGAAGGTGTGTGCAAATGACACAGCAATACAGAATTGGTTGGGAGGCCCGTTGTCTGTGAGTGGGTGAAGCAGACCGGAGCTACCATGTCGCCCGTCACTAGAAGGCAACATACACAAAAAATAGCAGGCATGGGAGATAACCGCACATGTAATTTGGAATTAATGTGGATTGCGCCAAGAGCGGGATATTCATATCCAGTTGGCATGCATTCGCTCATTTCTAAGGTTGGTCACACGAGACACAGTATTCCGTAATAGATAACTGTGCTACCAAGCCTTTTTTTTGAATAAAATGTCGGTTATGGATACATTTTCTAGTCATGCAAAGGTTGTCGTACGCTCCTCAATGCCACGTTGAGGTTTCAAGGCGGCGACCACCGGCTCAATTTCGAATTGTAGGCACGACACCTGTGCATAGTCCATTGCAAGCCTTGTGTAGCGCCATCAACAACACCTACAGTGTGTCAACGGGCTACGTCCAAGGCAAATGCGGATTTGCAGCTCTACATTAATAGATCTCTAGGTAGCCCTTTGCATGACTATGTCAATTTTGGCATATTTACAAAAGGCTATTCTCAATAGAACTGATCGAGCCGGTTCAGTAAGATACGAGCCGACCACCACCTAAAGTTGACACACACACTCTCCTACACAAGTGTGGCGTTTTTCCCTTTAAGGTTGGCTCTCGCCTCCCCTGCATGCATAAGCATTGGCGATAGCCCTCACAAGTGGTATCAAAGCCCTCTTCGACTTCAAGCCTAGATTCCCCTCTCCCACCCCACTTGCACATATCCCCTTGGGAGAATCTTCCTGAGATATGGATGTGTAGAAAATCGGCCACTGCAAGAAATCAAGCAGTTGAATTGAGCCTATCGCAGAGTAACAAAGAATTAGGAGAAGTGGGGATAGGATAACCGAGAGTTGCAACAAGAGAATTGAGCTAAAACCATATTAGGTAGTTTGGTAAGAATATCACATTATGGGAATCTTCAAATTAACTACATTCATGTAATTTTAGAATTATCTAGTTTAAAGTGGGAAAATACGAGAAAAACGTGTTGATTTATGGTTGGTAAATATAGTGCAAATTGTAATGGATTGTGGTGTTGACAAACACCAACAGTCAAGAGGTTCCACTACACATGAACTCTTATAGATATTCAAATTACATAAAACAAATGAAGATACAAATAAAGATCTTGTTTAGAAAATTGACTTGTATAGTCACAATAGAAGCTCCAAATAAATTTACTCCACGTTTGATACCACATCTACATTTTGATCCGAGTGTGGTTGCATGATGTACATGCATGAGGCCTTCTTTGGATTTTTGAGCATGCCTTTTTGTAATCTTAATTCTAGAAATTGGTCCATCTTTGCTGGGTCTCCAAGACCAAACAATTGCATCTCTAGTTTCCCACACTTCGGGATCTTTATATATAGTTGACGTGGAAGACAAGGGAAACTAGGGTTTGAGAGTCCACCGCCCAACCACCCTTTATATAGGCAAGCCCCTGGCCCTTTGCCCTAGTTGGACTCCCCATTCCACACCGCCTAGCCCGGCCCTGCCCTTATCTAGTCCGGCCTTGCCGGTATCCTGACATTACTCTTCCCTACCACTGGATTCCTATTGCCTATTCCCTAGTAGGGTGCAATAGCTTGGAAATGAGTATGCCTCCAATGCATGGAGCCGTGCTCCCAAAAATCATGCTTTACTCCGTCTCAAGGTAGCACAACGAGAAGAGAACAAAAATTAACAACGGAGGTAAGGCACAAATCGGTTTATTGGAGTGTCGAAATTGAATGAGAGAGAAAGAATCCGTGCTTTACAGATAATGGACATGCCATGCATGTCAACAATTGTGGCAAGAATCGGCAAAGAAGCAACTTGTGGTGCATCATCATTCACTAATACCTTGATTGGACAAGAATAATTCTTGAAGCAAGAATTATCTTGTGCAAATTTCTAGAATATCTCCTACAATTTAAATCATACATAAAACGAGAAAACCTTAAAAGCATGAAACCTCATACTTGTTGATTAGTCTGAATCCTTGTGCTCTAGTTGAAGTCTAGTCAAACCACAAGCACATCCCTTGGAGCATCTTGAGAGCATGCTATTTGTCGAGTTTCTTCTTGAAAGTTTTTTACTATGACCACACCTCACCCCCCCTAGCACATAGATCTAGTTTTGACCTAGAAGGGTGGAAAGCAACATATAGATGCACATGAGGCATCCACATTGATCATGAGGTTCTATACATCATATGAAATCATTCCATCAACATAAACACGATGCAAAACACCCACGCCACTTTGATCGATCATAAACCATAACATCACATATATGCGAAAAAACAACTTTTTACTATTTTGGCGTGCATGCATTATATGCAAGTGAAAGTGTTTGACCTCAAGCCAATGCATCGATATCAGCCCATAATATATACTAACACCGTATCAAATCACTTTGCCCCTATGAAACTCATGCAACAAACAATATCACGAAAAGAAAGCCACTTTATTTTAAACTTACATGGGAAAGGAACCTTTGGTAGCAATTCAAGAAGTGAAATCTTTTAAAAATTTGGAAGGGTGCAAGAAGCCACATATGTTGACAAAGGGTTGTAAGTGGTGGCTTCAAAGAGTCTACGTACTTAGAAAATAATTCACTAGCAAGTACATCCCAACGTAGGCTCTTATTATTGGGAAAGTGAAGCAAGGCACCCTCACCCTCATCCTTCGTAATGTTGACCTCAAGAGTAGTAGTAGAGCCACATAACCTTTGAGCATAGAATTCCTTAAAAATGAGCTATTGAACCTCAAAAGGACCTTTGTCAACAGGGTTTTGAATATATCCATAGGCTACTCCAACATTTGAAACACCATGGGAAATGGTTTGAGAGAACATGTTGGCATTCCATAGTCATATATCCTCAAAGATAAGGTTAAAAACCAATCAACATGCATAAAATACATCCTATCCAATTGACTCAATGTAGTGGAACATTGGGTCGATTGGAATGTGTAACCTATTTGAGTAGGATGTAACCAAGATCATAGCTCTTCCTTAAGCACAGAGCATTGCAACATTGACGATGCCCTATGCTCAATTGTGTCCAACAGATGAGACGAAGAAGCACTACAACACGTCGCACAAAAATCGGTGCAGATATCGATGAGATAAATTTATTTTTAAAAATTAAAAAGCTTTGAAATAGGCCTCGAATCAGAATTCGGATTTGTGTCGTCGGTATAAGGATTGGTATACTTTGCATCAAAAACAGCTTAGAAATAAGCGTCGGAATCATCCTAGAGATAAGCGCCGGTAATTGTAAAGGATATTTTGATGCATTTTCTGAAGTTTATATCCACGCCTGTAGCATACTCTGTACCGACGACCAAACATGCAATTTTTTCTCGGCACAGAGGGCTGAGAACTGATGCTGGATGTACTGTAGCAAAAGTAGACAGCCCTCTCTGCCCATAGGAAGAGTGCAACCGCACTCCACCAACAAGTTGAGGCTAAAGAGAGAGTGTATGGCAATTAGCAAAATTGTAAGAATAACATAACCACAAAATCAAAATCTTGATCACGGTATACCTACATAAAGATTTTATAACCATAATTAAAACATGAGTCAAAATTGTAAAACCATAAACATAACCAGTTTGCCATACCATAACCATTACCATAAATTTCTTTTCATACCATAACCATAACAACACTACCATCATTGAACAACCATAACCATCACATGATTGGCATACCATCATAGAAAAACTATAACTTTAACTTGACTACCAAACCTTAACCATAAGATATATGCTATACCATAAGCATAACCATAAACCATAAACATAACCACAACAAAATTGTACATATGCAAACAATCACTGAGTGAGATTGTATCAAGAAGTCCACAAGTACAAAAAAGACTGTACCAAGAAGACTGTATAAAGATGACTGGGTCAAACTGTATCAAGAGGACCCTCATGGTAATGCCTCCTAGTCGACGTCCTCTCTCCTCTTGTAGCTGGGTCAAAAGGGCCACAAGTCCATGCTTGTATCCATACTTCTTCTCTCAACGTGTTGGAGGGTGCTTCATAGCAACTTCCTGCAATATTATGATTTAATCATAGATAATCTTCAAATAACATATAAATTTTCAATAATTTAAAGCATAAGTATAATACTTATACAAACTCATGCCAAAGCGTGTCGTAGCCTCCACTCCGAAGATGTGGTGCTCTAGTAGACTCCAAACATGCTCTCTGCTGAAATCTCTCAGGATTGTCTTGTGTCTCTCTGCAATCCGAGCCCACTCCTCTGCCTCCAACCATGTCGGCTTTGGACTTCCGGCATTGTACCTCCCTCTTGCCTTTGATCGACGGTGTGACATTGTGGCCTTAGCCACGCTCAAAATCCAAGGATTCGAGACTAGATGGTAACCCTCTACCAGCATGTACTCTCCGTGAATGGCCTTGACAATGTAATTCTTTCTTTCAAGATCGAGATTATCCCAAACCTCTATCACAAAGTGACCAAACTAAATGGTATAGAGCTGTCAAATCCTCTGTCGCATGGCCTTCCCGACCCTATCCGCCACAACAATCCCATCTCTGCTCTTGTACACCTTGCTAGGATCATGCTCGTGTGATCCCCAAGGTGTACGTGGTGTGCCAACCAATGAGCTATCTACTGAAGAGAGTGGTGGACGCACTCTCACGCGTGTGGACGCATTGGTAGAATCTCTACCACAACAACCACCACCTCCAGAACGACCCCTACCTCATCTTGAGGATGAACCACCCATCAATGTAGGGGGCACAAAAGTTCTAGGCATACGGAGCATGCTAGACTGAGTTGTGAGGCCGCTCGATGTAGGGACCACGGTAGTCCCGAGCGTAGGGTCGGTCATAGTAGGTCTAGAGGGACGTGCTACCCAAAGGTGCCGCGCGATCGCGATCTGCTCTAGGGTGAATTGAGATAAACACAAGCCCATCTGCTCGGGTGACATGCCGAGCAGAGTGACAAGAAAACTAAAACTAGGAGAGTATGGCTCCTCATCATCGGCCATGGCTAATCATACACAAATAACACCCACAAAATACGTTAGTTTATAGAAGAAACGCTTAATCAACACAAATAACAAATAGAAAAAGCTGCAACACAAATGAATTAATCTAAAGTGTATTGTAGACTAATAAAAAGAGTTTTACAAGAGAGTTTCTAGCAAAAATCATTAGTTAATCTCTAATCTTCTATGAGATCTGATGCACCAAAGATATCTATCTCAGTCTGTACCTCTGTATCTTTGTCATCGAACTCTACTTCTTCGTTGCTCTCTGCATTTGGCACCTCATCTCTAGGTTCACACAATTGCTCACTGCTGCCATCCACCTCAAAATCTAAACTTAAAGTTTCCGTTGGTCCTGCGCTTTGTTCATGAATCACCTCTTCGACCTCAAGCTCCAATCCTTCACACATTTGCTTTCTCCGTGGAGAAACTTGAACGACATAGATCCAACAGGATTTAGACATATCATTCTCATCATTTTCTATCCATAGTGGATCGTGTGTGAACACAACTTGTTCACAATGCTACGAAAGTACAAATGTATCCCGCACATCTGTCCACACACGCCTAGAGTTCACTTGAATCAATCCAACTCTAGTCTTTACGCACAGTTGTATTAGGGCCACTGGTAATAGCTTTGAACCACTTGGCATCAAGGATAAACATATCAAACTTTCTAAAGCTAATCTTCAAGATGTCTTGGATGTAGCCAAAGTATTCAAGTTGGCTAGTCTCTATGTTCTCATCCCTGGCACTATACCTACTTTCTTGGATGAAGCTTGCCCTAATATCACTGTCAAAAGTGACCCTTTGTTCGTCATTCCGCTGCACTCTAAAGTGTTTCACATGTGACCACAAAGCTCTATATTTATGATACTGCAGCCACAAAATTGAAAAAGACTATAAATTATTAAAGCAATGTGATCATGTGGAGCTCAAAAAGGAAGTTGTGAAAATATACATGCTAATCTCAACCCCTTGACATCTCCTCTTCCTCTTCAGTAATCAACACTCCATTCCTCTTTGCGTCTGAGATTGTCGCATCTAACCACCACCCAGTTGGAAAGTCGGGCAATTTTCGAAGATGATTCAAAAAAGGAAGGTTTCTAGTGGCAGGATTGCCCTTGAATTGCAAGCGATTTGTCAAGCGTTGTTGCTTTTCCCCTTCGTACCTCTCTAGCCGCTTTTTAATAATGTTTGAGTTGAGAAGGAAAAATCTCATAACCTTTTCTCGCATTGTGATGTCCATCTTCCTAACGATGCCTTGTCCCTGCGGCTCGTCCCCTGTCACCTTGACATTGATCTTAGTAGTCCACATTCGGGGTATCTCTAGATCAATTGAGACCAAAAATTCACTAATGAGGACAAGAGACTCTTGTACAAGCCATCCTTCGGCCATGCTACCCTCGGGGTGAGCACTTTGACGAAAAAACTGCTTCAAAGTCTTCATAAATCTCTCCAAAAAGAACATCCACCTGCTATGGACCACCCCAGAAACTGCAACTTCATCGACCACATGCACAAGTACATGCATTTGGATGGTAAGAATGTTTGTTGGAAAGTACTTCTCCACCATGGACATTGCTTCAACAACATTTAAGTGTGCTGCATCGATGTTGTCTTCTCTTATCTCTTTTGAACTGATGCAACGTACCAACTCACTGATTTATAGATTTTTCTTCTAATAGCGTCTGTGAAACAACCCTTTATGGCAATTGGTAAGATGAATTGTAAAAATTTGGGCCAATCGTTGGACTTAAGACCACTGAGATTTTCATCTCGTAAAAGTCTTTTTCAAACATCGCATGCACTCTGTGGGAGTCTTGAATGAAGATATAGTCTTCTTCACTTGTTGCTCTTCTGTATGACTAAAAACCCATGCATGGACCTTTTGGTATAGCAAACTTTCCATTGGGTTTACGTCAAGGCCACATCTTTGTCATTCAACCCACACCATGCAGGTCATCTCTTTGGGCCTTGCTATCCCTTTTTCCAGTGATGGTTTTCCATATAATATCCCCCACATTCTTGAAGATGTGCATTGGGTTGAGAAAATGATTAATCAGAAGGTCACTCCAATACGAGAGTTCATGGAAAATAGAAAGTATTTTTATTCCAGGTGGCATCCAATCTCCCCTCTCCAGCCACACCTTTTTCTAATCGCTCGCTTTCAGTGGATCAATGTCATGTTTGCATATGTCTGGTCCATGTAGCTCATGTCCTTCAGGCAAAAACTTACCATGCTCTTCGTAAATTGTCTTGCTCAAATGCTCAGAGAAACGGAAGCCAAGTCGAGCACCACATTTTGGACATGCATGATTGCTCGCGTAACTCAAGCCTAAAATATCACAAAATTAAATTACAAAAGCGTTGGCATAGCCAGTAATCATATGTGTGTGAGGGTTTTGAAAGGCACTTACCTGAGCACTCACCAAAGCCTCGGCAATCGTGCATGATCCACAGGAGAATGCCTTGTACATGTTCATTTCGTTGTCCGATTATATGGGACATATCAACCACATCGATTCATGTCCACAAGATTTGGAGCTCTTCTATAAGTAGTGCCAGATAGATGTCCATGTTCTTTGCTTTGTACTTTCCTAGGACGATCAATGACAACAAGAAATGGCCCTTCTTGATAGCTAACCATGGTGGAAGATTATAATTAACCAGACAAATAGGCCATGTGCTCCATGATGAACTTTGTAATCCAAATGGGTTTACTCCGTCCATTGCCAGATCAAAGCGGATACATCAAGGCTCGTTCTTAAATGTAAGTCAAATTTCCTCTATGTGCTTCCATGCACAAGAGTCACCAGGTACCCTCATCACATCATCTGTTGATCTAGTGTTTGAGTTCCATGTCATAAAAGCGGCTATGGACTTGCACCTGTACATGCTCTTTATTTTTGGAATGATAGAAAAGACCTTTGCAAGAATAAATTTTCCTTGTGTGTCCTCCCTGTACCTGCTTGATCCACAATTAGGACACTATTTCAAATTTGCATACTCATTGCAAAAAAGTATACAATCATTAGGACATGCATGTATTTTGTGATAATCCAAGCCCAAATTAGTAAGAAGCTTTTTAGCGGCTGGATGGGTAGGGGGCATGTGATTCCCTTATGGCAAGATTTTCTCATTGAGCAATCTGTCGTTACATAAACAAGTCAGCCCCTTGATTACATTGTTGAACTATAATTTGTACTTTATCATGCTTAGGATATAATGTATTTACCTAAAAAACTCTATGACTAAGACGTCAGACTATAGACAAACTGCAAATTAAGCATTGCCAACGCGGTATGGAAAACTGAGATTTTTGTCCACAATAAAGCGGCATGCGTGTAAGACTTTGGATCATCTCGTCCTCTTTATGGTTTCTATCATGCCCTCGATATGAATGGGATGACTGAGATTGGTCTACAGTATTGCGTTCAATGTTGTTGTCTTGTATGTTTTCAATGATGGGATCCATGCAAAAGAACGCGTCCAACATCTACTCCATCTCTACTTCTTGAAATGCCACATCAGGTATTGGTTGGGAGGACTCAGTCGATGGCTGCTCGTTTGAAAATCCTCTTCTTTGGGACGAAGTTGAACCAATATCTACCTGCGGAGTTTGACCTTCAGTTTCAAGACCATGAGGTTGATAACGCAGGTCTTGTAGTGTCTCAATTGGAAAGAGACCATGAATGCGTATGTGCTAGTCATAGATTTTTCATTTTTTAAAGATCTGATGCTTGCAATGCACACAAGGACACGCCATCCTATCGTCCATACTTTATCTACCAGTAATGCAACAAATAATTAAAACACTCTAGTTGTTATAACTACACACTACTAAGTACATGATGATAATACATGACAACCTCACATTCTCTAGCCAGGCACGATCCCCGCACACCTCGGTCTAGAGGTGCACGGAGATTAGGACCTCAGGGTAATAATATCCTCTTTATTGGTGAATGACTATATATTAAGGTTCTTGAAGTCTCTGAGCACTTTGGAATTCTGATTGTGTTTTTTCAACTATTTGCTGCTAGCTCTAACAACCTCACATTCTCTATCCAGGCCCGATCCCCTCACACCTCTGTCTAGAGGTGCACGGAGATTAGGACCACAGGGTAATAATATCGTTCTTATTGATCAATGACTATGTATTAAGGTTCTTGAAGTCTGTGTGCACTTTGGAGGTCTGATTGCGTTTTTTCAACTATTTGTTGCTAGCTCTAACAACCTCACACTCTCTAGCTAGGCCCGATCCCCGCACACCTCGTTCTAGAGGTGCACGGATATTAGTACCGCAGGGTAATAATCTCGCCTTTATTGGGAAGTGACTATATATTAAGGTTCTTGAAGTATATGTGCACTTTAAAAGTCCGATTGCGTTTTTTCAACTATTTGCTGCTAGCTTGAGCTCTAACAATCTCACATTCTCTATCCATGTCCGATCATCGCACACTTCGGTGTAGAGGTGCACGGAGAATAGGACCACACGGTCAATGAATATATAGTGTTTCTAATGTTTGTGTACACCTAACCTAACCTATAACCTAACCTATAACCTAACCTATAACCAAATTAAACCTAACATATAACTTCACCTATAACAAAACCTAACCGAAGTCTGTTTGCAATTTTTGAAGTACACAAGTCATTCTTGAAGTCCGTTTGCATTTTTCTACTATTTGCCACTAGCCCTAACTTATAATCTAACCTAACCTATAACCTAAACCTAACATAACCTAGCATAACCTAAATGTAACCTATAACCTAACCTAACCAAAGGCCGTTTGCATTTTTAAAACTACACGAGTCATCTTCGAAGTCCATTTGCGGTTTTTCCACTATTAATTTGCCGCTAGCTCTAACCTAATTCTGCCACTAGCTCTAGCCTAATCTATAATATATCTCACTTAATCTATAACCTAAACTTAACCTAACCCAACATAACATATAACCTATAGGCTAACCTAATCGAAGTCCGTTGGCGCTTTTTGAAGTGCACGAGTCATCTTCAAAGTCCGTTGTGTTTTTTCTACTATTTGTCGCTAGCTCTAGCCAAACCTAACCTATAACCTAAAACTAATCTAGCCTATGATAACCTAACATATAACGTAAACCCAACCTATAACCTAACCTAACCAAAGTCCGTTTGCGTTTTTATAAGTACACAAGTCATCTTAGTTTGGCCGCTAATAGATGGAGGTTGTGTTCGGACAGTTAGAACTTATGGTATGGTGTGTAAAGACTCTTAGGTTAGGCTACTCCAAGTTGGATTAAGATAGCAATTAGCCATTTCAATCCGCTTAGGGCTAGCCACCTAGGGTTAGCGTCTTAGGACTAGTGTTGGTCTAGCCGCTAATAGATGGCCATGTTTTGGAGTGTTAGGGTGCGCTATGTAAATTTGCGTAGGTTTGGTCACTCCAAATTGGATTAGTGTAGTGTTTTTTAATTTCAATTTGCTTAGGGCTAGCCGCTTAGGGCTCTAAAGATTCTGGTTTGGCTGCTAATAGATGGCGCATCGTGTTCGGACAGTTAGGACACACTATGTAAATCCGCTAAGGTAAAGCGCTCTAAAATATATTAGGGTATTGTTATGCTATTTAGTATGCTTAGGTATAGCTGCTAAGGGTTATCGGCTTTAGATTAGCGACTTTTGTTTTAGCCACTAATACATTACTATATTTGGAGCGTTAGGGTAGGCTATGTAAATCCGCTTAGGTTTGGCAACTTTTGATTTGGTTGCTCCAAATCCAATTAGTGTAGCGCTTGACCATTTGTGTCTGCTAATAGGGTTAGAGGATTATGGTTTAGACGCTAATAGATGGTCGTGTGTGGATGTTTCATTGATAAGAGTTTAGATTAACATAAAAGTACATAAGTTCTAACTGTCCGAGCACAACGTCCATCTATACCCTAAACATGAGTTAACTTAGCATATAACCTAACCTGACTTTTTACGTACAACCTATAACCTAACTTGTTGCCTAAACCTGACCTATAATCTAGCTAACCTATCCTATAACCTATAACTTAACTTATAACTTAATTTAAACTTTAATTTAAACCTAACATAGAACCTAACCTATAAGTTAACCTAACGTCCTATAAGCTAACCTAACCTAACGTAACTTAACGTATAGCTTAACTTATAACTTAGCATATAACCTATATATATCCTAGCCTAACATATAACCTAAACTAAACCTTACCAAAACCTAGAACCTAAACCTCATCAATTGCATAATTTCAAAAACGACATAATTCAAAACGAAATTTCTTCAAAACAATATTTTTTCATAAACCAAAACGAAATTTTTTCATAATTCAAAACAAAATTTGACAACACAAACCATAATTTCTTTTAAAGAATTGAAAGTTTAAATCATGAAAAATTCTTTTATCAATATATAGATTAATATAAATAAATTTAATATGCATTGAAAGTTCAAGCACTCACATGCAACCTATTTGAGCAATAAAAGGTGTTGTAAACGTCCTGGAACCTCTAAAAACGCACAAACACACACCATGTTAAACCCTAAACCCTAAACCTACAAGTAAACTTGAAAACAACCTCACCTTAGTGCTATGGAGTAGTCCACGAGCAATATTAGCACCTCCAACAATTTGTTTCGCACTAGATCTGTAAGAGGTGAGGAGGAAGAGAGCAAGAGAAAAGGTGCAAGAAGAAGAGAAATGCGCAAAGAATGCCCACGGTTTGTTTTTTGCGGGGTCTGACATAACAGGTATCGGTACAGGCATTGGAAAAAGTGTTGAGCTTATAGGTGAAGCTACTCAATATATGGCACCCATGTCCCCTCTATATATACATCATCTCGTGTGTGTATTCTACACACTTTGGGGTTCTATTTCTGTGCTCTCTCTTTCTCTCTCAACGTGGTATCAGAGCAGAACATTTTTGTTTTCAATTTTTCTCCTGATTAAAAATGGTTTTACAAAAACTACCTACAAAAGGAAACGGAATCAATGTGGTCTATAACTTTGGAGAAGAAAGTTTTCTCAAATTCTGCACCGTTTTTTAGTTATCGTTAGCAGACTGCGTACATGCCTGAAAAGAAACTTCGGTTTTTTTTTCTTCTGATTGAAAACAATTTTGTAGAAACTAGCCGCTAGAGGCATCGAAATCCATGTGGTCTACAACTTTGCAGAAGGAAGTTTTTTCGAATTCTGCACCAATTTTGCGTTATCGTTCACACACTGCATACATGCCCAAAAAGCAACTGTCATTTTTTGTTTTTAATTTTTATCCTGATTGAAAACGATTTTGAAGAAACTAGACGCACCAGACCCCGGAATCGATGTGGTTTACAACTTTGCAAAAGAAATTTTTTCTAAATTCTACACCAATTTTGAGATATCGTTGGTGGACTGCGTACATGTCTGAAAAAGAAACTTCCATTTTTTGTTTCCGATTTTTCTCCTAATTGAGAACGATTTTGCAGAAACAGCCCGCGGAGGCACTGAAATCGATGTGGTCATCGTTTGCGGACTGCGTACATGCTTGAAAAGCAACTTTCATTTTTTGTTTTTTTATTTTTCTCCTCATTGAAAACGATGTTGCAGAAACTACCCGCTAGAGTCAAAGGAGTCAATGTGATGTACAACTTTGCAGAAGAAAGTCTCTCTAAATTTTGCACCGATTTTGGGTTATCGTTCTCAGACTGCAAATATGTTTGAAAGGTAAAATTTACTTTTTGCTTTTTTTTTTTCCTCATAATTGAAAACTTCTCAATTATATTTTCTCTTCATCAATCATATCTTTGTTACTGACGTAACTTTACTGCAGAAGCTAGTTACATATCGTTCCGATTCAATCGAGCCGTTGATGATCGTACAAATTCTGTCGAGCTCTGATACTATGTTGAGAGAGAAAGAGAGAGCACAAAAATAGAACCCCAAAGTGTGTAGAATACACACATGAGATGATGTATATATGGAGGGGACCTGGGTGCCATATATAGAGAAGCCATATATTGAGTAGCTTCACATATAAACTACACTGGGGTTCTATTTATGTGCTCCCTCTTTCTCTCTAAACAAAAAGCATTCGTACAGGCGTCGGAAAGTGCATCGGAACAGGCGTCGGAAAATACATCAGAACACGCATCGAAAATTTAAAATTAAAGTGTTTAAAAAACTCCATCTCCCTCCATACTTACCTACACATATACCGACGCCCGCCATTGACGCCGGTAGTTTGGCGCCGGAATTTAAGGACCTCTTGTAGTGAAGATTGAGTAGATACATTAAAGTTCCCTAGAGTAATTCATGGCCTTACCAAGTACACTATATCAATGAGAAAATCTCATAGAATAGACCGTTCATAGCCAGCATTAGGTGCATAAAGCCCAACAAGCCAAAGAAGCTTCTCTTGATACTCAATTTCCAAGATCATAGTCTACACTAATACAGGTCGCAAAGAAAACTTGACCATAAACATCACAACAAACTGAGATACACACTTGCCGGAATATCTCTTCTCTCTCTCTCTCTCTCTCTCTCTCTCTCTCTCTCTCTCTGGGATAACAAGTCTTGGGTTAGACTCTCCAAATAGATCTTTGAAGTGTCTTGGGATTATTCCTATGTTGTAAAAATATTTCTTCTCTCATCTCTTCATCTGCTTCATCATCATTATTCAATATCCGATTTGGGTGATCTATAGCCTCAATCAAAGAGCATAATTTCCTATACGCATTGATGTAGAAACACAAAACATTAGAGTTATGGAAGGTTTTTTTGCAACAATATTTCTAAAGTAAACAAGTTATAGGAAGCTGATTCTTAACTCTTATTTTACACAAAATGTGTTTCGGCACTCACAAGGGTTCTTCTTCTTCAACAAGGTCCAAAACCGTTGTAGAATATGATGCAAAGTTTCCTAAATGTGGAGATAGCGACACAACCACTCAACCAACGACATCAAAAACCATGATCATGGCATACTTGGTATCGTTACAAGAGACCATAAACAAACAAGGTCAATACTAAATGTTTTGTATGTGAAGATTGCATTTTTAAGAAACACAATACGCATTGCAAGGCATATGAGGAGAGGAATAAGAAAAAGAAGGAGATCTCTCATGAAGAAAATGTGCCCAAGGAGGAGGCAAGTTCTTCAAGAAATAGGAATGTGCGACCTATGAGACTGAGTTACAATTGAAAGTATGCTTTTGGAATTGTAATGGATACCCATGCAATACAAGGGTTGGCATTGATGAACTAACAAACAAAGCCAATGTTGTACTTCTTTTTGAAACTTGGGAGCATGATACACAAAGAATTAACACGTTGGAGGATTACAATAAGGTACATTCATTGATGTGGTCAAAGAGTCTCAAGCAACAAAGAGGGCAAGGAGGGGTAGCATGTATGGTTAAGGAAGGATTCGAAGATTTTGTATCAATTTTGAAAGATGACAAACACAAATGTTATGTATGGCTGAATATTATGACACCAAAAAGATCACACATTTCTTTAGTCGATTGCTACATTCCTCATCATGATTCCCCCTTTTACGCTTGCATGGATAGAGATCAATCATATTTCTATTTAGAGGAGGACATTGCTTATTTTAAAGGAAAAGATGGTGTTATTGTCTTTGGGGTTATGAATGCTCGCACTAAAACATTGCAACATTATCTCAACAATTTGATATGCCATACATTTCAAGGGAGTTGAAGCAAGTGAACTTGTATGATTGTACTTCAATGGATGAAAAAGAGCCGGATTACTATGGAAAGTTACTTTTACACATATGTAATAGCACGGGTATGCTCATTGCCAGTGGTGTATCTTTGTGGAGTGGAACCAATGGATTTACATGTATAAAACTTAATGGGAATAGTGTATCGATTGACTATATGCTACTCTCTGAGCCATTATGGATCACATAAAGAGTTTTAATGTAATGTACGTAACCAACAATTATCCATATAACTCATTTCAGATATTTTGCAAAGTAATTGAGATTCTCAATTTTGTGAGTCATCATGAGTTTATCAGAGCAATTGGATTGAAAATTGGGTTCAGAATCCATCTATTTATGATCTTTCTTTATGCAGAACAATAGATTTATGTGGGAACCTAATCTATGTGTGAAGAAAAAGCTTAGAGATAGTATTTTTAGGAAAGAAAGAGAGGTGAGTCAAATTTATGATACTTCTTTCTTTCTCTTCCAAAATAGAATGGGAACTTGTAAGTATAGAGCTTTTTAAATATCGTGCATTGAATTCGCGAACCAAAAGAAAAAAAAAGCGACGATGCGCGAGCTTTTTATTTTTCTATTCTTGAAACCTCTCAGTATTCTTAGCACTCCCTAGGGCCTATATAAAGGACCCTTCTCCTCTCACTTTTGATACACACATCTATAGAAGCGGAAGCTCTCTCACAACGACGCGCCAGAGGAAGCCTCTCTCCCTTAACCTCTCACCTTCAAGCCATCTCCATCTCCAATCGTCGACGTGCCGTCACCCGAATTGTGAACACACTCTCTCTCTCTCCAACAACGTGCTTTTCTTTTCTCCATTCCGAAGCTATGTCTCCGAAGCGTGTAACGCGAAGTTCTAAGGACGTCCATACCGTTGCACCACCAAGGAAGGTGGGAAGAAAACTGTCAACTCCAAACATATCTCATGCGGAAGCATCAACTGAAGAAGAAGTCGAAGCCGTCCAATCTCCAGCACAGGAGTTAGCCGCACGCGCTCCAAATCCGGCAAGACAAATTTATAATTCTGCATTGCTATTCATTTTTTACTTCGGAAGCTAAGCATAGGGAACCCCTTAAACCGTTTGAGAAATGTGATTCTATCACATGAAACAAGTATATGTTTTCATAGATTAGTGAAAGGATTGTTTGATAAATTGCTATTGTTTGTTGAATTTTTATTGCTTAATCAATTGTGATTTTTTGATAAGTGGGTTTTGATTGATATGAAGAATTGGTTCATCATGTTTGATGAATCATTTAATGAGAAGAATTGTTTTGTTCTCGCAGGTAGCGAGATGATTCCGCGGTTAGCGGAGATTAAGCTGAGGTTATCGGCTCTCTTTTGTTCCTCGCGGGTAGTGGGATGCGTGACGGTTAGCAAGATGCCTCACGGTTAGCGAGATGGGAAGGTTGCGCAATTCGAGGTTAGTGAATAAATCCTTTGCAAAGGCTCTGTTGGTTAGACACAGAAAGTCCGTAGGTAGCGGCAAAATCATGAGAAATTAGAAAAGTTCTTTTTGTTGAATAATAGGGCTTCCTTCATTAGCATTGTTTGAATTGTTTTGGTATTGTTTGAAGGGCTGTATAAAAGAACCTGTATTTGGAATTAATTAAGGAACACTGCTTCTATATGTAAAACAGTGTGGAAAAAAGTGTGCGTGTGGGGTGGAAAGTGGGGACTGGCTCAGGTTGCCAGTCAAGGATGGGTGGTCTCGATTAGTCGAGAAACTCTCCACTCCGTCAAATTAAACACTCATTGTGCCAAGAGTCGAGATGACCCAAATCTACGTGATACAAAATTACTATCTAGTTTAGACTAAGTCTCTTATCATATTTATGGTTTATGGATGGCGGCCGTGCCTCTTAAATGTGAGGAAAAAGGGCGTTTTGGATCCTTAATATGTGAAAGGGATTTTCTTCTCTTATACTGTAGAATCTAGAGTCCATAGAACCTTCAATCTCATCGAGTTGGCTTGTGGCGTAGGGTCTTGCAACTATGAACACAATAGGTGGAAGTCTTCTTCTCTTTCGTTGCTCGTATCCTTGCTTCGTATTATCAGAGTAGGGTGTCGTCAACGGATTTAGAGGATAAAGGAGGCTATCTTCCAAGTTGCCCCCATCTTTTAGGACAGGGACCTCACATTTAAACTTGGCCAATGGACCCTGGACTTAGACCATTGGACCTTATGTATTGTGGAGAAGCAACTGAGCATGATAATCTAAGACAAAGGGAAGAGAAGTTATCGCTATGTATGGATTTCAAATGAGCACCTATGTACATTGAAATAGTTGAGCAAAAGTTATGGATGACAAAGCTTCAATATGATGCATCATTGGAAACTAAATGGGAAGCTTTCAAGAAATTTATTTGTTTTTGTACGGAAGAATGCTTTTCCATAAAGCATTTCCATGGTATCAACAAACATGGATCACTCAAAAGGTGGTTTGATAAACTATGTGAAGATGCTCGAAAGTCCTTGATAAATCTTTATGCAACTATGGACAAATACAACTATCAAAGTCATTTGCGTACATACAAGGCATTGATTCAAAAGAATAGAAGAAGATGGGAAGTAAAGCAACAAGTTTTTCAAGTCCAAGAAAAGGCCCACGTGCATGTGGAAGATTTTGGAGACAAGCGAGTTGAGACAGTTAGTAGCTTGAGTCTTGTGGATATGTACATACATTATAGGCAACGATATGAGCAGCCAAATGCAAAAGAAAAAAGGCATTTTATGGTTCATCCTATGTATGTCCTCTTTTTTTTACTATTGACGATGTATGCGGTGGGCTTAAAAAGTTGGCCACTCGCAAAGCGGGAGATCTTCAAGGTATCAAGCTGGATTAAATGGATGGGAGATTTTATACATGAGTGGATGTGTGATATGTTCAACCTTGAACTGCAACATGATATACCTTATTATTGGAGGGCTGATTGGGTCAAGCCTTTACATAAAGGAGGGGATGTAAAGAATGTAAATAACTAATGGGCTATAATAGTTGGGGATCCCTAGCACTTGCTAATGGAGCTTGACAAACCATACCTGAGTTTGCATGTTCATATTCTACTCGATCTTGAACCGCTTGCGCTTCTTTCACAAATGGAGCTTCCCTAATTGGAATCCTTGGCATCAAAATTGCTCCACCTCTTTGCAGACATAGAACCCTCGGCTCCTCTTATACCATCACTTCTCTTCTCATCACCCTTGGCTTCACTTCAACCACTTCAATTGGCTTGGGCACCACCATATTTGACAAACCTTGCCTAGCTTGTCACTTCTTCAAAATATTCTTGGTTTGGCCTCTTGCAAAATTTTCCGCTTTCGCATATGTCATAGTCCCATCGGCTTCAAGCTTGTCTCAAACATCCTCATGCAGGCAATCCAAAAGTTTTCTCAATTTTAAATAATCAACCTTTAGGAAGCAGTTACCTCCATCATCTATCTCCAAAGGGCTTTGAATTCCCACACAAACCCTTGCAAATCACCATCCAAGATTTTCTTTAGACCATATAACCTCCGCTTCACTTCATGCACTTGCACATTTGGCACATATTGTTGTTAAAAAGCTGCTTCTAAAGCTATCCAATCCACCTTGTCTTCATCTCGCAATCCCTCATACCATCTTTTTTCTTTAGCTCGAACCAATAGTAAAAAAACTCGGACAGCTCCATCTTCTTTTGTTAGTATGCTCTCTAGCACAAATAAGCTTGCACTTCATCGGCTACAAAAACCACAACTTCACCATCAATCAAGACCAATCAGATGCTCGTTGGTGGGGGAACCAGAAGATGGAAGGGGGGGAAGGGAAAACAAACCCGAAAACACACACATAGTGCCTCTCTATAACTCAGATGGAATCACAACACCACGATCCACTCAAAAAAACACACCAAATGACAAACCTTTACTTCAAACACTCGGTTGCGCACACCCAGGCCCAGATCCACACACAAAAGAAAAGCTTATTGCATGTCAACCATCACAATTGCTTCCTAATTCTCAACCACACACACGACACCTCTCTCATGGTAGATTGCATGCATCAATACCACCCTCTCTGCTTCAGTGCACTTTTTCACACTAGTGGCACATGTGTGAAAGAGGGGTGTGGCATGGTAATTCCTGCAATGAAAATGTTGAGAGAGAGAGAGAGAGAGAGAGAGAGAGAGAGAGAGAGCACAGAAATAGAACCCCAAAGTGTGTAGAAGATCAAGGGAAAAACCCACAGCTCTATAAATACCCACCGTTATATTATAAAAATCATTGAATGTACAAATGTTAACGAGGAGCTACATCACTCCTTTTACAATGAATATTTTATGAGGAGCTACATCACTCCTTTTACAATGAATGTTTTATCAGGAGTTACATTACTCCTATCCTATCAAATACAATAATGAATACAAAGGTTCAATAAAGAGGTGTAAAGGCTATCGATAAGCTCGTAATCAGAAGTGTCTCCGTAAATCTATTGTGTAGCTTGTCATCAATATGGCATCACCAGACATGTCTTCATAAATCTTTTATTGTCACCAAGTTTGTCTTCATGAAATCAATTCTTTGATCAATCCTACATAGATCATAGACTCAAAAAACATAGTCATGAAAATTATTAGCATCGTTAGTGAAATAATTACATTCACAATGCCATAAGAGATTGTTCGCAATGCCACTCTTTTGACGACATATATACGCACGACAACATATAAGTATGAACATAAGAGTACAAGATGCGTGATTATGTGATGCAAATGACATGTGTATATACTATATAAAACGACATTTATCAACGTAGTGATTGTTGAGATGTAGAGAGAAAGAGAGAGAGACGAGACAAGAGACACACCATATACGCTCCCAAAGACTGATTCATATTGAGGACAAGATACAAATATATAGGTGAGACCAAGTTCAGTAGAGTGAGCCATATCTAGCTCCAACACCCCCACTCAAACAAAGGTCTCTAGCTTTGGATGAAAAAACCCTTGGGGAGTTCAAGGGAAAAACCCAAGCCCCTATACAATGTGAAATATGAACTAGCGGTGAGGATGTGAAAGTGAATTGTGCATCTATGTACAAATATTCAAGTGACTTACATATCACAAGGTGCAAATGTGGAGTGTGCATAGTGCATGGTACCTAAAAGATTACAATGTCATATGTACAAAGCTATTACAATAGAAAAGAAGCTAATCTAGAAAGAGTGAGGCTGAAGCAACTCCAAGCTCCGAGCGCAAGAGGATGAAACGTGACTCATTGAGGCCTTTGGTCAAAATGTCTGCAATCATCTGGTCACTTGGACAGTGTTCAACCATAATGGTTCCCTTGCGTACTTCATACCTGACATAATGATAATGGACAGCAATGTGCTTTGACTTATTATGTTGAACATAGTCTTTTGCAAGACTAATAGCACTTTGGTTGTCACACCGCAAGGGTGTGCTAGAAAGAGGAGAGTGACCAATATCAACCAGCATTTGTCGAAGCCAAATCAACTCACGAGCTTCAAGTGATGCCGCAACATATTCTGACTCAGTCGTAGAAACTGCAACACAACGTTGTTTCTTGCTGGTCCAAGAAACAAGACAACCATTTATAAAGAAGCAATTTCCACTAGTAGATCGCATAGATAAATGTGAGCTTGCCCAGTCTGCATCTGTGTAACCCAAAAGAGAAAGAGATTGCATAGAATCCGATGTGAGTTGTCGTCGATAGACTAAACCAAAATCTGTAGTGCCTTTCAAGTATTTCAATACACACTTTGCAGCAGACCAATGCTTAAGAGAAGGACATGCAAGATGTTGTCCAAGATAGTTAGCAGCAAACAGAATATCAGGACGACTGTTCATGCCAACAAACTGAAGACATCCAATCAAGTTAGCATAAGGTTGATTTGTGACAACTTGACCGCCATTGTCAGAAGTATTCTTCGTAGAGCTCGCAAGACAAGGTGTGTTGGCTGAATGTGCAGATTCCATACCAAATTTTTGAATAGTATCTGCAATAAACTTTGACTGTCGAAGGAATAAAATACCTTTTGTACGGTTCCGTTGGATTTGAATGCCAAGACAAGAGTGAATCTCTCCAAGATCCACCATATCGAATGCAGAAGACAATAAATTTTTCACTTGCTGAAGAAATCCCAAATCATTGGAAACAAGGATGGTATCATCCACATAAAGAGCAAGAATCACAAAACTGCTACCTTGGCGTTTTATGTATAAGTTGGGGTCTGACGAGCAAGAGATGAATCCTTTAGAGGTGAGAAAAAGATCAAATTTTGTATACCAGGCTCGTGAAGCTTGTTTGAGACCATATAGTGCCTTATGGAGTTGAGCAACAAGGTCTTCTTTACCTGGAATAACAAACCCTTCTGGTTGTTCCATATAAATTTCCTCTTCCAAGTCACCATTAAGAAAAGCAGTTCGCACATCCATTTGATGAGCTTCTAATTAAATCAAATTGAACAGCAAATGCCAATAAAACTCGAACACTTGTAATGCGAACAACTAGTGAAAAAGTCTCTTGATAATCAACACCAGCTACTTGGGAGTAACCTTTTGCAACTAAACGCGCCTTGAACTTGTCAAAAGATCCATCTTCTTTTACTTTTGTTTTATACACCCACTTACATTTAATAGCGGTACGACCAGGAGGTAATTCAGTTAGTATCCATGTACCTTTAGAGATAAGAGAATCGTACTCTGCTTCCATAGCCTCTTGCCATTGATCCTTTTGTGGTGAAGAGATAGCTTCATCATAAGTAACGGGATCTTCAGAAGTAGAAAAAGCATTATCAGCAATATCGTCATCATAAACATGACATGAGCCATGTTCAAAATCAATAGGCAGATCAACAAAAATATCAATATCATCATTGGCAACATTTGGAATGGATGGTTGTGAGGAGGAAAGTTGCTCTATAGGAAGAGTTTCATCTTCTGAAAGAAATGTAAAAGCCTGAAGCAATGATTTAGTATCATCAGAATCATCCATGGACCATGAGCCTCCCATAAGCTGTTCGTTAAAAGTAGCATCACGATTCACAATTACTTTCTTGGAGGAAGGGTCATAGAATTTGTAGCCTTTGGAAGTGTCAGAATATCCAATAAAAATAACTTTAAGACCAGGAGCATCAAGCTTTGTTCGTTTTTCTTTGGGAACATGAATACAAGCAATACATCCAAAGGTTCGAAAATGAGATACAGAAGGAATGTCACCTGTCCATGCTGTGATGGGTATCTTACCAGAGGGTGCAGTAGTAGGAAGATGATTCTGAATAAATGTTGCTGTCAAAGTAGCTTCAGCCCAGAAAACACGAGATAAGCCAGAATGAATCAGCATACATCTTACAGCATTGAGAATAGTGCGATTCTTTCGTTCAGCAACACCATTCTGTTGAGGCGAATATGGAATAGTGTGTTCATGATGAATTCCACTGTCAGCACAGTAACTCACAAACTCTCGAGAAACATATTCGCCTCCATTGTCACTACGAAGCTTCTTAAGGCGACGACCAGTTTGAAGTTCCGCAGCCTTGTGGAATTGTTTGAAAACAGATAAGGCTTCAGATTTTTGTCTAAGTAGAAATACAGTCGTATACCTTGAGAAATCATCAATGAAAGTAATGAAGTAGCGATATTGTGATCTCGAAGAAGGTAGAGGTCCACATATATCAGTATGAATAAGATCCAAGATTTCATGAGAATGAGTTGTATTTGAAAGAGGAAAGGGTTTACGATTGTGTTTCCCAAGAGCACAAAATTCACAAATTCCCATATGGGGATAGGCTTTAAGATCCATGCCATGAACAAGATCACGACGTTGAAGATCAAGGAGTTTTGAGAAATCAGCATGAACAAAATGGTGATGCCATACTTTGCAATCATGATCACCTGGAGCAGTGACAATATTTGCTACAGCATCGTTGAGAGAGAGTTCAAACAAATTACCGTTTCGAGGAGCAGTGGCTATAGTCTGTCCATCTTTCTCAATTCGGCATTTGGTATAATCAAATCCAACAAACAGACCAAGATCAACAAGTCTAGCAACTGAAAGAAGATTACGTTGAAGATCTGGTACATGTAATACTCCTCGCAAAATTCGAGTGGAAGAAGATAAGGTACCAAGATATAAGTCTCCAATACCCTTTACTTGACAAGTAGTATCATCAGCAAGATAAACAACACGTTGAACTGGCAGTGGATGATAGTTATGGAGCCACTTAGACTGATATGTCATATTTCCTGTAGCACCAGAATCGACAATAAAAAGTGATCCATCACGTACATGAAGTATTCTGTCTGGAGCAACTGAACATAGGACGCAGCTTGTTTCTGGTACAATGTTGTTTCGATATTCAGTAGCATATGCTCTATTCCGATCTGTGTCGAATCGACGCTTATAGCACATAAGAGTGGGATGATCAGATCGTCCACAATATTCACAAGAAGAAGAAGTAGAGTCTCTAGATAAACGTGGTTGTTTTGTGGTAATATTGTGTTCTTCATCATATTGACGTGCCCAACAATCATCTTCAGTATGGCCATTTCTGTTGCAGTAAGAACATTGCTTATTAGGAAATTTGAGACGAGAGAAAATATTACCGCGACGGCCACCTCTGCGGTTTCCTCATTGAAATGGATGCCTTCAAGCATAAAAAGCACGTTCCATTTGTTGTGACTCAGTCTCCTCTTGTGAAATCATAGCTGTATCGTGACCAGCATTCCGACGTTCTTGACGTTGAGAGTATTCAATTAAAGACATGCAAGCTTGGTCGAAATCAAGACCATCTTTATTAGAGAGAATGGTAACAATGTTATCATAAGAAGAGTCCTTCACCGTATCAAGGAGAAGTGTAATCAGTTGCTTTTGTGGAACAGGATCACCAGCAGCAGCAAGTTGATTAATAATAGATTTGAAAGACTCAATATGTCCCGTCATGGCTGTACCAACTTCATATTGTAACTTGTTAAGCAACCCTCTCAAATAAAGTATTTCTGTAACAGATTTCTTCTGAAAGTTTGCAATAAGGTACTTCCATACGTCATGGGAAGTAGGCAGTTCATACATATCAAGCAAAAGGGAATCAGTAAGAGCAGAAAGAATATACCGACGAGCTGCTTTATCACGTCGTTGCCAATCCGTATAGGCAACATTCCAATCTTCAAATATAGGTCCTTCAGTGATAAGCACATTATCATTATCCGTATCAACAGGCTGAGGCGGACAAACACGATTTCCAAGAACAACATCGGAGAGTTCATCGCCTTCAAGAATTAACAACATCTTTGCTTTCCAACCTGAAAAGCCTTGACCTCGGAAAGGAGGAACAGAACACTGGCCAGAAGGAAAGCCGTTGACGAGAATATTCATAGCCATATCTTGTTGCGAGAAGACGTATAAGATAAGATCGGAGAATCTCCACACAATATTTGGTGAAGGCCGCAATTGAGAATGAGAGAGATATGAGTACTGCGTTTTGTCAACTATAAACGTAAGAAGGATGCTCAAGGAACGTCCAAAGATGTGAGAGACGTCACCCAAAAAAGACAGGGTAAAGGAGACGTTAATAATAAACGAGTCCTCAAAATAGAGTGGCGTGAGACGCAAGATTGACGGCCACAATACGAATAGAAAAAAGCTAAATCTTCTCGAAAAATTTAATGCCAAAATAAAAAAAACGATCGCGGACGCTTCACGAAGAAGTAGGACGAAGAAAGCTGCGTCAAGCTCTATTGCAGTAAAAACAGCATAACTTTCTGCTGCGAACTCCGATTGACGCAAACCTAGAACTCAAATCGAAGAGCTCGAGGAGACGAACAAGTTTTGAATGAAAAGTGCCATTGCGCTATGCTTCATTGCGCTTTTCCCGTTTCTCCAAATTTTGAGCAGAACAGCAAGAAAAATTGAGATGAAGTTCAGGGTGTCATTAACAAGAAAACGTAATCAACGATTAGATTGATTATAAATAAACGCCACATAAAACACTAATCATATTCTTCTTAACACAAAATAACCACAGTTAACAAGAATCAACGCTCAAAAATAAAATTTGTAACAATTTTGAATCTTACATGCGAATCGCATACACATACTGTTGTCACCATGAATTGAATCGGCGCGTGATCGTTACCGCTCTGATACCATGTTGAGATGTAGAGAGAAAGAGAGAGAGACGAGACAAGAGACACACCGTATACGCTCCCAAAGACTGATTCATATTGAGGACAAGATACAAATATATAGGTGAGACCAAGTTCAGTAGAGTGAGCCATATATAGCTCCAACAGTGATATCAATGAGTATCATCAAAGTATTAGCAAAATATCATCATTGTATCAATAAAAATGAATAAATCATCATGGTATCAACGAAAAGCATCATAGAATAATCATTGTATCAACGAAACAACATCATGGTATCACGAAGAATAACCATTGTATCAATGAAAAAACATCATGATATCACCAAAACAACATCATGGTATCACTGAGAATAATCATTGTACCAACAAAACAACATCATGGTATCACTGAGAATAACCATGGTATCAACAAAAAACCATCATGGTGATACCGAGAATAACCATGGTATCAACGAAACAACATCATGATATCACTGAGAAAATTCATTGTATCAACAAAACAACATTATGGTATCACCGAGAATAACCATGGTATCAACGAAATAACATCATGGTATCACCGAGAATAACCATGGTATCAACGAAACAACATCATGGTATCATCGAGAATAACCATGGTATCAATAAAACAACATCATGGTATCACCGAGAATAACCATGGAATCAAAGAAATATCATCATGGCATCACCGAAAATCACCATGGTATCAACAAAAATCACCATGACCAAAGTACTAACAAAACGTCATCATGGTACCATCAAAATCACTATGGTATCAACGAGACATTATCAATAAAACAATGTAAACTATATCTCTAGAAGAATAATTATACGAGAATCACTGAACGAGTATATCATATAACAAAAGATCATGTACTAACAGTAGCTCGATAAAATTTGGACGATCATCAACGGCTCGATTGAATTGGAACGATATGTAATTGGCTTCTGTAGCAAATTTACGTCAGTAAAAAATATATGATTGATGAAGAGAAAATATAATTGAGAAGTTTTCACTTATGAGGAAAATCAAAAGCAAAAAGTACAATTTTCTTTTCAAACTTATTCGGAGTACAAGAACGATAACCCAAAATCGGTGCAGAATTCAGAGAAAGTTTCTTCTGCAAAGTTGTACACCACATCGATTTCGATGGCTCAAGCGAATATTTTCTACAAAATCATTTTCAATTAGCAAAAAAATTTAAAAAACCAAAAACGAAAGTTGCTTTTCAGGCATGTACGTAGTCCGCAAACGATAACTCAAAATCAATGCAGAATTTGAAAAAACTTTCTTCTGCAAAGTTGTAGACCACATCGATTCCAGTGCATCCACGACTAGTTTGTGCAAAATCATTTTCAATCAGGAGAAAAATCAAAAACAAAAAGAGAAGTTGCTTTTCAGGCATGTACGCAGTCCGCGAATGATAACTCAGAATCGGTGCAGAATTTGAAAAAACTTTCTTTTGCAAAGTTGTAGAACACATCGATTCTAGCGCCTTTGACGGGTAGTTTTTGCAAAATCTTTTTTAATGAATATAAAAATCGAAAACAAAAACGTCCTAATCTAATATCATGTTGAGAGAGAGAGAGAGAGAGAGAGAGAGAGAGAGAGCACAGAAATAGAACCCCAAAGTGTGTAAAATACACACATGAGATGATGTATGTATAGAGGGGACTTGGGTGCCATATATAGAGAAGCCATGTATTGAGTAGCTTCACATATAAGCTCAACAAAAAAAGCATATATCATTGGGCATTATATTGTAAAGGGTAAGTTGGCACTATTTTCAATATTTTGAGGCTTTCCACTTTTGGATTACGATGTTGATCAAGTGATTTATTTGTGATTGTGGAGATAAGGAAGATATGACACCTGCAAGCCAAGGTGTGCAAGGAACAAAAACGATGGGTGTGAAGAATGGTGGACCTAGACTAACAAAGGTTTTTGGTAAGGATGTGGAGGACCTTGCCAGTATGGAACAAGTTTAAGAAATCCTCATGGACTTGAAATCTGGTTGGAGGACGGAGAAAGTGGAGGGGCACGATGTGTACACAATGGCTCATAGCCAAGAGGTGGATACTGCTATGGAGAAGAGGAAGGTTGTTGAAGGCCAGGATTGTGACGAGACATGGAAATACAACAACTGAATAAAGGAAATTTACAAGAACACAGAGTAGACGTAGGAAATCAGAGATGTATATTGAAATCAATTTCCGGGTACAAGAAGAGCGTAGCTCGTATCAACCTCCTGACCACCCCCGAGCTATCTCACTCTCAATCTGTGCACACTTCTCAATCGCACTCTCAATCTCACTCTCAATCTCAATCACAAGGCGCCATCACTGTAGAATAATCTCCTTATGTATACAGGCTGTCTTCTTCACGTGAGAAAAGTGGCTATTTTCGTCCTTCTTCCAGTCTTGAGCAAAAGTGGCCCAAAATAGGTTCTGAAAAAGAGACGTCCTGCATTCAAACGCATAAAAACCACAAAACGCAACCCACACTCGCGAGTTAGCAAATTTTTGGCCATTTTCAGCGAGTTGTAACTCCCAAACGGTTCACAATTTGATCGGGTCTGTCTCACATGAATTTGTTCGTCTCATCGAGCTCTTCGAAAGTCGTGAGATGCGAAAAATCTATATCCTGCTCAGTTTGCCCGAAAAATTACCTGCAAGTCAGCAATTTTCACAAAAACAGTTTAAAACAGCATTTTCTCACTTTTTCTCTAATCTACAGGTTGAAACGGGCATCAAAATGCAAGAACTAGCAAAAACACAAAGAAGAAATATTTTTCCTCGTGTCGAGGGCTACAAGTTCTACATACAAAACTTTTCCAAATTTTGACCATAGTACTCTCAAAACTTGCTCCCAAGGGGTGTCCCGGGTCAAAATTTGAAACTTCACGAGAACGATTAGAATGAAGTCCTATACTGTGGAAAAATGCTGGAATGAACAAAATGTACTCTAAACAAAAATATTTATCAAAACTTTGCAGAATAAGTCCTATTACAAGGATAGTGTTGCAATGAATACTATCGAGGCCTCTCCAATGGATGCCAGCAAGCCACAGGACCGGCAAACAAAGTTTGATGAACCCTCTCCAATTGATGAGGTGCTACTAGCTGCAGTTCAGACCGTGAGGGTACGAAGCTATTGAAGAGAATGGCGAGGGAGCGGCTGATGGTGTTAAGAAAGCAAATAGTAGTGAGGATGGTGCTCAAGGTGGGAGTGTTGAGAAAGATGTAAACAAGGAAAAAATTTCAAGATAAGGTGACTGATCCGATTGATGTAGACGTGGATGCTACTGATCTAGAGAAGGTGGCTGGTGTGACGTGGACATCTCTAGGTGATTTCACCTTGTCCAGGATGTTGTCTGCAGAAGGAAGAAAGTGCATCCGTGGACATGCCAACCAGTCCCGTGCTTGCAAACTTTAGCTTCTGCCTACCCTTGTAATTGACAGCCTGTGTCTTGATGTAATGCGCTGAGATTATATTTTGGTCTCCATTTATTACCATATGTTTTAAGTACAGATTATATTTTGCTCACTATATTGTTCTCTCTTGTGGTTATACTTTGACCCTTTGATCTTTGAAATGACCCTGTTAGTAAGTTTTTGTAGGATGATCATTGTGTGCTAATTGACTCAAAATGTTATTGGCACTGTAGAAATTGATCCATGGTGGCTAAAGGAAAAATTTGATGACACAAAGATGCCAAAACATGTTATGTCTATAGGCAGGTGGCTAATTGTATTTGATGTGAATGGTGTGCTCTTAAAGAGCTACAACCAACCACCATCGGAGATGCAATTTTTGCACCTCCCAAAGGAGGTGATACGATTTGTATATCGTCTGGGTTGAGAGTTATGGTGTGCGGTCTCAGGACGGATGTAGAGGATGTGCTTGTAAAGTGTTCCACGCAATCAGATATTATGATATGGTCTTGTTGTAGAGTAGAAAAGATAATGCACTTTCTGCGAACATGCTTGCCATGATATCATAGTAAAACGAGTGGTCAAAGGTATACATCTAACCCTCTTCTTGCCTCATACTAATTACCCATTTGTACTGTCATAATTTTGCATAACTTTCTCGTACTCTTACATATATGTTCAGCGAAGAAGATTGTGAGATGTGGCTACCCAACATGCTTGATGTCCTGAGTGTGCCAGGGGATGTTGGTGATAAGCCTATTTTCGTGAAGCTACTAAGATCAATGTGGGAAAAACACCCGTCGTATAATGCCAACACTACCATAGTTTTAGATGACTGCAGATATAAGTCTCTTAGAAATAACTATAAGAATTGTCTGGCCATTCCATATATGAGCCTTCTTACCTTGATCCCTACTATCCCTTGTACCTCACATCCTTGTTCAAAACCTGGCTGGAGGGTTGGATTTCTACTCCCTACCCAACAACATATAGCCATCAACACCCCCTCTTTGATGTAGAAGACAACGCCCTCTTGTTGTTAATTATTTCATTCAGTGACAGGGATACACTTAATTTTTTGTCCCCCTGATCAACCCATGATTTGTGGAACAAAGAGAGAGAATTTTATTGGTGCAGTCTGCTATGTATTTCTCTTTATGTGAAAATGAAAATCCACTAATGTCCATTTCGTCATTTTTCTTACAGTATGATTCTGTGGTCAATTTGTCTTGATCTTTGGATTTGGTAGTGTAAGAACCAAATTTGGTATTGGTCTTCTCATTATAGGGTGATTGTACCTCATGGACGCTCACTACATGGTGATTATAGAAGAAAACCTATTTTGGAGAAAGCTTATTTTGGAAAAGAAGAATATTATGCGATGGGGAAGTTAGGTACACCAGTACAAAATTTGGTGCTTTTGATACTAGCATTGGCAACTACCAAATTTGGTACTCTAAAGTACCAAATAGGGTGTTGGTCATCTCACTATAGGGTGACTGTAGAAGATAGATTATTTCGGAAAACAACAATATTGTGGGCTAGGAGCTTAGGTATACTAGTACAAAATTTGGTGTTTTGATACTGGCATTGGCATCTACCAAATTTTGTAATGGTCATCTCACTACAGTGTGATTGTATAAGAAATCTTATTTCGAAAAAAACATATTATGGGATGGGGAAGGTAGGTATATTAATTATACAAAATTCGGTGCTTTTGAACTAGCATTAGAGTCTGCCAAAGTTCGTAGTGTAAATTGCCAAATTTGGTGTTGAACATCTCAATACACACTGATTGTAGAAGAAAGCTGATTTTGGAATAAAAATATTATGGGTTGGGGAAGTTACAATAACATTACCCAATTTGAAGCTGAGGCTTGAAGTATTGGTACTGCTAAGTACCAAATTTGGTACTGGTCTTCTCATTGTAGAGTGATTCTATGTCATGCAAGGTAGAGTATACAAAGTTTATAGCAAAGTTAGCCTTGTTTTGGGAAAAAAAGAACATTGTGAGCTCAAGAAGTTACAATTACCTATACTAGTACGTTCCAAATTTGGCAATGGTCTCATTGTAAGACCATTGTAACTCATTGATTTTTAATTTCTTGTAAATTATGCTATATTACTAACCTTAATAGTGTAGCATGTGATGTGCATAAATAGTGGAGATAGGGAGGGAAAGGACAAATTACTCAAGCTTGAATGGAAGACCTAGTATAAATTACTCAATCTCCCGAATGGCAGAGGTGAGGATGGATCAAATGCCCTCATCCCCTTCTACATCATCATACATTATACTATTGTATACATTTTCATAGACCTCATGTTGAGAGAGAGAGAGAGAGAGAGAGCATAGAAATAGAACCGCAAAGTGTGTAGAATACACACATAAGACGATGTATATATAGAGGGGACCTGGGAGCTATATATAGAGAAGCCATATATTGAGTAGCTTCACATATAAGTTTAACATCCCCGCTCAAATAAGGGTCCCTAACTGTAGATGAAAAAACCCTTGGGGGATCAAGGGAAAAACCCACAGCTCTATTTACACCCACCGTTATATTATAAAAATGTGCAAATGTTCATGAGGAGCTATATCACTCCTTTTACAATGAATATTTAATGAGGAGCTACATCACTCCTTTAACAATGAATGTTTTATGAGGAGTTACATTACTCCTATCCTATCAAATACAATAATGAATACAAAGGTTTAATAAAGAGGTGTAAGGGCTATCGATTACCTCATGACAGAAGTGTCTCCGTGAATATACTGTGTAGCTTGTCATCAATATGGCATCACCAAACATGTCTTCATGTTGTCATCAATATGGCATCACCAAACATATTTTCATAAATTTTTATTGTCACCAAGTTTGTCTTCATGAAATAAATCCTTTGATCCATCCTACATAGATCATAGACTCAAAAAACATAATCATGAAATTTTTTAGCATCGTTAGTGAAGTAATTACGTTCACAATTCCATAAGAAATGGTTCGCGACGTCACTCTTTTGACAACATATATACGCACGATAACATATGTGTACATAAAGTATGAACATAAAAGTACAAGATGCATGATTATGTGATGCAAATGACATTGTATATACTACATAAAACGACATTAATCAACGTACTGTGCCAATGAATATCATCAAATTATTAACAAGACCATCATTGTATCAACAAAAATAAATAAATCATCATGGTATCAATGAAAAGCATCATGGTATCACCGAGAATAATCATTGTATCAACGAAACAACATCATGGTATCATTGAGAATAACCATCGTATCAACGAAACAACATCATGGTCTCACCGAGAATAACCATGGTATCAATGAAAGAACATCATGGTATCACCGAGAATAACCATGGTATCAACAAAACAACATCATGGTATCATCGAGAATAATCATTGTATCAACAAATATTATCATGGTATCACCGAGAATAACCATGACCAAAGTACTAGCGAAACAACATCATGGTACCATCAAAATCACTATGGTATCAACGAGAGATTATCAATAAAACGAAGTAAACTATATCTCTAGAAGAATAATTATACCAGAATCAATGAACAAATATATCATATAACAAAAGATTATATACCATCAGTAGCTCGATAACATTTGGATGATCATCAACCGCTTGACTGAATCAGAACAATATTCACACTACAAGCGGTTGTGTGCTCTTGTGATGCTTTTAGCGACGGAAATACATTGGGTTTTTATAACCCCCGGCGTCGCTAAGAGCTTCGCCATGAGCGTCGATACGGGACGTCGCTATAAGCGTTGCTATGCAAGTCGCTATAAACATCGCTATATAGCGACGCTGCAGGGCCATCAATAGCGAGGCTTATAGAGATACTGCAGAGCCTAATATAGCGACGGTCATAGCGACGCCCGAGATGAAATTTTTTTGGTGGCAGGGCATTCAATGCCCTGCCACCCATCAACCATATTGAATGTTTCATTTGTCTATTTACCTTTGAAAAAAAGTGCAAAGGTAAATATAGACCCAAAATAGTCATCCACAAGACAATATAATCATTAACTCCATCATCCATAGTACGTATTGTTTGCAAAATAAAGATACAAAAATGACAAGCGTGAATTGATGAAAGTAAATCAATGACAATTGTACACATAGGCAAAATCGCTTTATTGTTAATCTTTGCAAATGTAATAGTTACAAACCATTGTCATTATTTAAAAAATATACATGGTTTTCAAAAAGACGTATAAAAGTCGTCTCATGATACATAATCTATGACAAAAAGAAACTAATGCTATCTAGCTATGGCTAAACTGATGTCGTTTAATCAGATGTCTCATCGCGTCGAAGCGGCGTATCTGTCGGATTCTGCAAAAAAAAACAATAAGATAGCTTTTTGTAACTATAAACATATAGCAACGTTTATAAAACAATACAATAAATAGAAAATAATAAACCCTAATACTAACTATGCCGCCGCGAGAACTCAAGATGTCTATAAGGGCGTTTATGCCCTTCCTGCCTGCGTACTCACGCTCGTATGGTGTGGGATCACATCCTGTAAACGACCACTGTCAAAACATACAAAGAATCCATTATGTTAGAATTTCAAATCCCATAAACCCTAAACTATCAAACATAGATGCGAAAACACTTACAAAATCGGCCTAAAATGATGCCCACCAGCAGCCGCTCCCTAAGCGGTGCGAGCTCCCTGCCTCTACTCGCGCTCTCGCTGCCTCCTTTGGTTGGTTCCACTTGTCGTGATTCTCGCGCGCTTCTTTCTTCGCATGCTTCCAATCTTCTTTGGCCAGTCAATCTGGTCTACTCCACCCATGCTTGATTGCTTTTTGCACTTCGAAAGGCTTATGCTTGCAGTATTCACGCATTTGAACCTTCATCACATCTTCATTGAAGCGGTGATCCCGTGTTGGAACGGGAAACTCATCATGAAGCATGCTAATGACTCTGTCTTCTAATTCATTCGGTACTTCACTCCAGGTGTTTAGTATGTAGTGTCTAAACACCTGAGATCAAAGACCACTCATACGCAAAATCACCTTCTTGCCTTCATCATCCACGATGATGCCGCCGCTTAAAGTTAACGGAGTAAGGCAAGCCCTCTCGCCACTGACGCGTGAACCTGGGTGTCTCGGCAAGGGTCTCTAGCGACATTTCAACGGGGGTACGGACGCCAGGTGTCTCCACTGGAGTCTGATCCCCGAAGCAAGGAGTGTCTGGAGTGACTCCTAGAGGAGTAGCTAGTGCCATGATTCAACAATCTTGAGTAAAACGCTGTGTATGACTTATACTACAACCAACAAAGATTATGAGTGTTCGTTCAAACATCTAGAAAGTTACTAGTCGTACATTGCAAACTTACCTTGGTCGCGCAACCCCTAGAGTACTCCCACTCTTCCTCAGTCACTTCTTCACCGCACTGTTGTGTGCTTTTCAACTGGTTGTGCAACCATCTTAAGCTCATGAATGTTGGTAGGCTCTCCAGACCCGTTGGATAGTGCGTCGATGGTCGTCTTCCTTGTCTCCACTCGATTGTCGCTCTTGCTTTGCATCCTCATATTGTGAAATCCACTTGTGCATGACTGGACTGTGAAGCATGCAAAATCGGTTGATTTTAGCCACTAGATCTTCCATCATCTTCTTCTCAACATCGAGATTGCACATGACAATTCCAGATATGCGCTCATCATCTATGGTTCGCCATAGCGTGTCCCGAGCTTTATCAAATCCATCTAGCCACTCTCCAATGTACACTAGGGACTCTGATACCAGCCAACCTTCTACCATGCTACCCTCCGGACGTGCCTTCTGACGCACATATCCCTTGAGCGTTTTCATGAAACGTTCTAAAAAGAACATCTATCTGGAATGTATTATGCCAGCTATTTCCACCTCATCAACTATGGATGCACCTGAATGGTTAGCATGGTAGTAGGAAAATGTTTCTCAAACATGCACACAACCTTCGCAACGTTTAGTTTGGCGAATGGTATGGAGTCTACGTTGATCTCCTTTTGTGAGATCCATTGCACCAACTTCGCAAGTTTGTAGATTGTGTTACGGACGTCAAGAGACAAACATTACTCAATGGCAACCGGTAAAATAAACTACAAAACAAGTGCATCAATGATATTAAAGTCCACACATGAATTTTTTACAAAATTCCCACTATGAACATACCTAACACATTTTATGCCAGTCGTGTGACTTCAAACCGGTAAGCTCTCCTTCTTTAGTAAAACACGTTCGGAGCGAGTGCATTACGCTAGTGGGGGTCCGCAAAGATCGAATGGTCTCTTTTACTTTACGTTCTTGGGCTCGTGTGAAAATCCATGGTGCTTTAGGGAGTTTTATCGATCCATCCGACGCTGTTTGCGGCCAATATTGATCCATACTATCCACATTTTCTAAGGTCAACTCTGGATCCCAAAGTATCTTTCTTGCCGCTCAGATGGTCCCATAGTAGATTACCCACATTCTTGAATATGTGCATTGGATCGAGCAAGTGATTGATCATTAGTCGGGGCTAGTATGGTAACTCGTACCATAGAGATAGTCTCTTCATCCTTGGGGGCAATCCGTCATCACACATCTCCTTCTGCTCTAACCATGCTTGTGTAGACATCTTCGGTGGCTCTCTTCCCGAAAATCCATCGCGTAACACATGATTCTGTGGAAGATACGCTTGATGACCTTCCTAGATTTGCTTCTTCAATGAGGGCGCCCTACGTGCATTCAGTCTAGGTCCACATGTGACACATGCTCTGTATCCACTTGTTTGAAGCCCTGCATGTATACACATGATAATAGATCAGCTTGAGAAAAACCAAGATTTACAGTGTCTAAGTGAGGAGTGTAAATAGACCACCTAAGCATTCTGTTAGTTCGGGATAGTCATGCATGGTCCACATTAGAATGCCTCTGATCAAAGCATTCCGTCAACCTGTGTGTCGGCTCATATCCACCACTTCTATGCCAATCCACAATTGTTGTAGCTCTTCCAATAGTGGACGAAGATACACATCTATATTCTTCACTTTATGTTGACCCGGCACAATCAAGCTTAGCCATAGGTGCCCCTTCTTCGTAGTCAACCACGGGGGAATGTTGTAGTTGATGATGACAATGGGCCATACACTGTAAGATGTTGATCTTTGACCAAATGGATTTACGCCATCCATAGCCAGGCCTAAGCGCAAATTTCGAGCTTCCCCGGCAAAATCCGACCATGTTCCATCTATATGTTTCCAAGCTGCACAATCTGCAGGAATCCGTAGCACACCATTTGAAGATTTATTATCCTCATGCCATGATGCTAGGGCGGCCATGGACTTACATTCGAGGAAATGCTTGATGCAAGGAAGCCGCGGAAAATGTCGCAAAACCTTTTGTGGAATTTTTTTTCCGTGGAGATCTACTCGATATCTTTTGGAACCACATTTCGGACACTTCTCCATGGCTATGTATTCCCCTCTGAAAAGAATGCAGTCATTAGGACAAGCGTGGATCGAATTGTAATCCATCCCCGAGTTTCGCAAAATCTTTCTTGCTTCCTCTCGGGAATCTGGCATCACATTATCAGCTGGTAGTATGTGCTCTTTGAGCAATCTACACAACAAAAAAATATGGTACAATTGTGTAAAAATCTATCAAATCATTATACATTTAGAGTTTTATTAAAGTAAACTAATTGTAATAGATCACCTGAAAATCCATCCAAACTTTGTCTGCATGTTGAGAAGAACTAGGAGCAGTTTCAATCTAGACACACGTGCTCCATTATACATGATCCATGATCGTCTCGATCATTTCATCAATCTCAGGCTCAAACATTGCCTCGTTGGGAATGTGGTCTGCATGATCATCCTCCGAGCTGTCAGAGGCTACATCTTGTGGCCTCACATATGCTGCTTGACCAAAGCACCTGCAAATACTTCTATTGGGTTGCAAGATTTCTGCCTGTTGGCCAGTGTCAGAGTTCGACGAGTTATAATTGGCAACAACTCGATCTATAATAGATGGATCGAACTCGCCAAATTCACGAACGTGCTGCAAAGAAACGCGTCTTGTCTGTCGCACAGCATGCTTGCAATGATTACAAGGACATAAGATCCTCATTGAGAGATAGGTGTTTCAGTTGGACGGCCCCACATCCTCGTCACTGCTCATAATGAGGGTAAAAACCTTATAACCTGGAAAACAGGTTTAATCTTCTATTGGCATTCCTCGTCTTTTATCTCTCTCTCTCTCTCTCTCTTTGTTCACACTATAAACTACCTCACATTCTCTATTCATGTCCAATCCCCGCACACCTCAGTCTAAAGGTGCACGGAGATCAGAACCACCGAGTTATAATCTCGTCTTTATTGGTCAATGCCTATATTTGTGGGTACAAGAAATCTACACACCCACGTTTACATGATATTGCATGTAGTGGACAAAACCCCTTTGCCTCTTCTCTAGCTGTAGCATTTCACAGCATCTTAGCATCTTTTCACAGTAGATCATTGTTTGTAGCATGCAGGCACGCCATTCTTGCAATGTAGTTGATGTCTGCTCAAGGCACTTAATTCTTACTCTAGATTTGACGGGATGTGGTCTGTGTGTGTGTGTGTGTGTGACCCTTGGAATCTTTATCTTGCATCACTAATTTCTGTGTAGGCTCAATTTTCTCTTCCATTGGCTGAACATGACGGCTTATTGTATGGTAGCAGCAGTTGAACATGCAGGTGGATTGCTGGTCCGCATGGACTGTCGAGGCTGTGAGCGCAGGAAATTTTCTCGCCATTTCTTCTAGCTTTATCTTAAACGATAAAAGAAGAAAATGGTATAACCTTTCTATCACCCAAGTGTGGTAGATTGGTTATGCCAATTCCCTCTTCAATAATAGCTAAATAACATAAATAAACCTAAATCTAATCAAACATAAATCTAACTAAAAATAAAACTAAATTTAATCTAATTTAACTTAAATAAACTTAAATCTAATTTAACGTAAGTCTACATCTAACCTAATCTTTAACGTCTTTGGGATAGTTTCCTACGACGTTAAAACTCTCTTCTTCTTGTGTGTGTGTGTGTGTGTGTGTGGGGGGGGGGGGGGGGGGGGGGGGGTGTGCCAATAAAAAGAGAAAAATGGTATAACCTTTCTATCACCCAAGTGTGGTAGATTGGTTATGCCATTTTCCTCTTGAATAACAGGTCTTGAGTTAAACTTCTCGTCGGCTAGATTTTTAGATCTAGATCTTTAATTAGTTTCCTACGATGTTAAATTAAACTCTCTTCTTCTCAGGTGTGTGTGCACGCCAATTAAAAAATGACAAAAATGGTTTAACTTTTCTATCACCAAAGTGTGATAGATTGGTTATGCCATTTCCCTCATGAATAACAGGTCTTCAGTTCAACTCCTGTCGACTAGATCTTTAAGATCTCTTGGGATAGTTTCCTACGATGTTAAGACTCTCTTCCTCTTCTTCTTTTCTCTCTCTCTCTCTCTCTCTCTCTCTCTCTCTCTCTCTCTCTCTCTCTCTCTCTTTGTTTTATATCTCTCTCTCTCTCTCTGACTTTTTCTCTCTCAATGTGTGTGTGCATTCTTTGTTTATGCATGTGTGTGTGTGTTTTTGGTTTATGCATGCTCTCTCTCTCTTTTCCTCTCTCAATGTGTGTGTGCATTCTTTGTTTATGCATGTGTGTGCGTTTTTTGTTTGTGCTTGTGCTCTCTCTCTCTCTCTCTCTCTCTCTCTCTCTCTCTCTCTCTCAAAAACACAATGTGTGTGTGTGTGTGAGAGAGAGAGAGAGGGAGAGAGAAACAGGGGAAGGGAACATGAGAGTGAGGAGAGGGAAGGAGCATACCTGGCTCTCCTTCCTCTCCTCGAGTGTGTGTGTGTGTGTGTGTGTGTGTGTGTGTGTGTGGAGAAGACACTGTGTGTGTGTGTGTGTGTGTGTGTGTGTGGAGAAGACAGTGTGTGTGTGTGTGTGTGTGTGTGTGTGTGTGTGTGTGTGTGTGTGTGTGTGTGTGTGTGTGTGTGTGTGTGTGTGTGTGTGGAGAAGACAGAGAGAGAGAGGGAGAGCGTTACCTTGCTTGCTTGAGCGCGCGCTGAAAACTCAGATCTGAGATATGAGTTTTCGGACGCTCTTGGTTTTTTTTTTAGCCCTGGCGGCGTCGCTATGAGTGCAGCTATGTTACTTGTAACAAAGCGCCTCTCATAGCGATGCCATGGTTTTTCATGTTTGAGAGTCACACTACGAGCATCGCTACTATTAAGTACCTCTCGTAGTGTCATGATAGATATCCATGAACAGATCTATAGACATTTGATATATGTGCGCAGTCTGAGAACGATACTCCAAAATTGTGCAGAGTTTATAGAAAGTTTCTTCTGCAAAGTTGTAGACCACATCGATTCCGGTGGCTCACACGGGCCGTTTTTGCAAAATTATTTTCAATTAGGAGAAAAATCAAAAGCAAAAAGTGATAGTTGCTTTTCAGACATGTACGCAATCTGAGAACGATAATCCAAAATCGCTACAGAGTTTAGAGAAAGTTTTCTCTGCAAAGTTGGAGACCACATCGATTCCAGTGGCTCGCATAGGCCATTTCTGCAAAATCATTTTCAATTAGGAGAAAAATCAAAGCAAAAAGCAAAAGTTACTTTTTAGAAATGTACTCCATCTGAGACTGATAACTCAAAATCAATACGGAGTTTGAAAAAAGTTTCTTTTGCAAAGCTCTAGACTGTGCACATCAATTTCGGTGGCTCTTGCGGGCCCTTTCTTCAAAATCCTTTTCAATTGGAAGGAAAATCAAAAACAAAAAATAAAAGATTCTTTTGACACGGGTTGTTTCTGCAAAATCGTTTTCAATTAGGAGAAAAATCAAAAGCAAAAAGAAAAAGTTGTTTTTCAAACATGTACGCCGTCTGATGCAGATGCTGATACGGAGTCGGTATATGATGTCGATGCTGATGATGATACAAGCTCTATTAGCTGGGAGACAAGCGAGGAGAATAATGCGGATGAATATACATCCTATGACGAAGAGACGGAATGTGATGAGCCCGAACTGGTAAAGGTAAATCTACCCTCTTATATGTTTGATGATATGGTGATAGCACATGTGCAAGAAGAGCAGGGAACACAGCAAGCCGAGATACTTGATGAAAGCCAAGTGAAGCAGTCTAGGCCTATAGATGATGAAATGTAGGTGAAGGTGGTATGTGGTGCCATGTTACTGGCTGTGCTGATGAAAGTAGAGGTGGAATGTGCCGTGGTGGTGCAGAAGATGCACCATTTTGCCAAGGGTGATGAAACGGCTGTGTCTATGGAGGAACTTGATATGGGTGCGGTAGAGAACGAGTTTCTCTCTTCTATAGAGGAGCATGATGCAGTAGTAGAAAAGGTGATTGAAGAGCAAGTGATTGAAGCTGACCAAGAGGTAGTGCTGATCGACCTTGAAGGACCGGTTCACAAGGAAGGGCTCGATGAAGCTAGAATTGAGTGTGTGGCCAAAGAGGAGGTTGTGATACCAAAGACGGAGCAAATTCCGATGCAGCAGACATGTCCAATGGTGGATAAAGGAGAATCTCAATCAGGGGCTTTGCTTCGAGTGAAGGTATGTGAATTATGGTTGATGAAAGAGATGGTAGATACAGCTCTATGGAGGCTAGTTCAGCAGGTACAAGGGTATACGCTCATGGCCTCTACTTTATTTGGTTGGAAGGGAGGGTTAGACATGTGTTGTAGCTTGGCGTCAGGTACATGTTTTTTGGATGATAATATGCTTTGTGCTGCTTGGTGTGGAGTAGACAAGTTGCAAAGGAATGCATGGAGTGCAGAAGATAGGCTATGGACAGTCTACACACATGGTGATCTAGGTGCTTGGGTAGGGCACTATTGGAGGTTGCTGCAAATGGATGAAAGTAAACAGAGCCAAGTGTTTGATCCAAGTGGAAGCTATGTGATGCAAGGGGTGGGGCAACCCACTTGAAGGTTTGGCAATAGAACGAAATAAAACAATGTACATACGGATTTTGAGTTTTCTCATAGTGTGTGCCAGGTTTTGCAGTTTATAGTGGAATAAAGCTCTTTTGTGGTTGAGCATAAATGCTGAACGAGGGGGTGGGCAATGATGGTGCAGCCAAAGTGTGTCAACTCTAGAAGGTGACATGGATAGATGTGTGTAGGCAAGCAAAGGCATGGCAGAGGACTAGAGCAGCTAGGAAAATCATGGGATGGCAGGTAGCATCGGAGGTGTATGCATGATGCAGCTTATAGGCCAGGAAATACTCCATGATGGGCTACTTTGGGTGGAAGGTGAAGGAGATGCAAAGTGTAGCCTTTGGGCCCACGAATGAAGAGCTTGAAGTGCTGAAAGAGCAGGTGTAGACGGCTCATCAAACCGAGCTACTAAGCCCAAGTTATTGAAAGTTAAAGTTTTAGTGGTTTGCAGATTCTTGCCGGACAGGGCAGCTGGGGACAGGTGAGCCAAGTGGAACTTGGGGTATAGATGTGTAGAGCTCGATTCATGGAGCCTACCCGTCGTTTCGTATTGCGGATCGGAGCCATGGTTTGCGAGATATGATCATTTGAAGTTTGTTTGGGGGCTCCGATCTGAGCCCACTTGGTCGTATTGGAGGATGTGCTATCTGGCATCTTTTGAGCCTTGACAAAGTTCTATAGCAGGGTGTGCATCATACGAAGCTAGCAGGAAGTGACTGCATGCCAAACGGAGTCCAGAGCAAGAAGTTATGAAGATCGGAAGATTGGGTGTCTTTGCCCGAAGCTGATTGTAGATGATGTAAGCGGGTTTTGACGGCCTCGGTTCGGGGGCTAGGAGAGTCATGAAGTGAGACAAAGTCGGGGGGAGACGAATTCGGTTCAATGAATTTTTTTGCCGAGTTCGACAGCTATGTAAATGGGCCATCAGGGGCCAGTTGGCAAGCATGATAAGTGGGGAAAGACAAAGGTTTTTTTTTAAAAAAGAAAAAGGGGAGTTTGTGTTCATTTTCAAAGCCTTGAGACTTGGGGCTCTGCGGAGCCGCCATGTGGTAGGGCCTATAACCCACATGCGCAGGGCAAAATGTAGGGAACGCAGTATATAGAGCAGAACGTGGCCTCCCCATTGGTATCCAAGAGGTGGAGGGGAGCTCCCCCCCCCCACGGCTATGGAGCACGAGCGTTGGGCGCTGCAGTGGCGTTTGTTGACGGACTTGGTGGTGGTTTTGACATGAGCCGGCGAGGCGGGGCGGCGCATGGGCGCCCGCGGTGGTGTGAGTTTAGTGAAGACGTGGCAGGCAGCTAAGCGGGTATGCCCACACCCTCCAAGGGCCTAATTTTTTAAGGGAAAGGGTTGTACCCCCTCCCCCACCCCCAATAGCAACATCGCTATTGCCTTGACTAGGGAGGGGTCCCACTGCAAAGGAGGTGCCGACAAGGGAAGAAGAACAAGCCAAGGCAAGAGGGCCCAAGGGGAAGTCCGGGCGGCCGAATCGGATAAGGACAAGAAGTGTAGCATGCAAGTGTGTCCAAAAATAAACTAGGCCAAGTGTTGGCAATGCAATCAAATGCTAAAAAGAACTCCAAATGAAGTACACGACATGGAAGGTGACCCCATTTTTCTGTTTTGGGATCCCTAGGAACACCCCTATAAAAGGAGGTTTTTGTTCATTATTTAGGGTCTTTGGACCAGTTGGCTTTTTTTCCTGTGTGTGTGATTGGAAGCTTGAAGCTTGTGTGTTGCTAAGCTTGCCATTGAAGCTGCATACATTGGTTGTACTACTCCCTATGCAATAATACCACTCGTTCTGCCCCAATCTCTTGTGTTGCTTCTCCCCATTCCCCTCCTTTTCTCTCGCTCTTCGTGTGTTGTCCATTGCTAGCAGAGGGTTTGCCTGCAGCTCGAAAGGTGCTACCGAGAGGGAAAATTAGGAGTGTTTTGTGAGTCGGAAAGGGTGAGTTGAGCATTGTGGGTGCATTTGTGTTGTGGGTGTTTTTTTGCAAGGTGTGAGGTAGTTGGTTTGTATGCTAAAGCGGAGTTATGGTTTGTAGTGGTTATGGTTATGGTTATGGTTTATGGTTATGCTTATGGTATATCATAGATGTTATTGTTAAGGTTTGGCAATCAAGTTAAGGTTATAGTTTTGCTATGATGGTATGCCAATCATGTGATGGTTATGGTTATGGTTGTGCAATGATGGTAGTGTTGTTATGGTTATGGTATGACAAGCAAGTTATGGTAATGGTTATGGTAATGAGACTAAATCTTTCTCTCTTTAATGAGACAAGGTTTCCATGGAAACTTAACCCTAATTAAAGCTTACCATTAAGGGGAATTGCGAATCATCAAATAGCTTCCATATGGTCGAAATATTTTGTGATAGGCTCTTTTGTAACCGATCATGAAATTTGAATTTTGGCAGCACCTGTTATCCATAATCATTTTGAATTTGTGACTTTGTGTAGGAAAACGGGTCTTGATTATGTTTTGAACTTTTTGTAAACGATGGCAGTCCAAAACCAAACCTCAAAGAACTCAAAGCAAAATCTTAAGAAATACTTTGCATCTTGATGCACCGCATGATACACCTCATTGTTATCTTCTACAATGCACATGTACTTGGTCCAGGTTGGCCTTTATTGAAGCTCAAATGTTTCAAGAAGCACACCCTCTAAATCCAAGATAAGCGTTCTCTTCTCTTGTTTGAAAGATTCTGGTAGATAATGAAACCATTGCTCTTGGTTTGAATGTGATATTTGATGTAATATGAAAGGGAGCTCCTCTATTTTGTGATAATCTAATACAAAACATTTTTTCTTAGAAGCCGTGAAATGATTATTAAAAAAAGCTAATATAGAGACCTTAAGTGCAGTGAAGACCGTAGGGACATAGGGTGCTAATTCGTGGTTACACTTAGTAAGTCTTATGCAAGAACACATGCCAAACTATGACCCTATGGCCTTAGAGTCATAGGGTGTTGAGACTATAAAGTGCGATTCCCCCAAGGTCATAGAGCAAGATTTGACCTTATGAGCATGTAGATTGTCCTTGATGGCACAATGACCTCAAATTTCAAAGCAAACAACTCTAAAACCTTTTTAAAATAAGAGCATTTGGCACATGAAACTCAGAAGTTACTTATAGTATTGAAAGAAAAATTAAAAAACTATTAATCATTTACATCTTCATATATCTTGAAACCCTAAGCACTCTAACAAAGTCTCTGAGTACATAAAGATCTTTGTAAATGAGAAAATGTTACAAAACATTGCTCCATCATTTCTTGATATAGGGCTATTTGAGATCATATTGAATTTTTAGATGCTTTATATAGTTCCTGGCTTCATGTACTTTGATCACAGACTCCTTGTATCCCAATTTTTGGGACAGCATGATTGCTTCTGTACCTTTCAAGGTTGATAACGGTTTGATATTCTTTCAGACACTTACTTTTTCTTGATCACATGCTGAAAGTTTCTTGTCTTGACTTCGAGTGGACATTCCACTAGTGCTAGATGTTGCAACTTTCTCATCGTGAAGAGGACGAGAAACTTCTGGTAGCCTTCCCGTGGAGTAGGTTTTTCCTAGAAAAATTAGATTTCTCTCCTCCCACTCTACAACAACCTTGTGTACACGGCTATAAAGCTCATGACCTTAAGCAATGGGTGCTTGTCCATATAAATGAGACCCTGTAATTGCGGGAATGTCATTAGCATGATTGAGAGCTTTGATATATGGTAGCAGTTCCCCAAGGAGGATATTATCCTCCTCATCATCAACATTAAATGATGGTGAAAAAATACAATTCAATGCAGAATTCACGCATCCCTTTAATGGTTCATCATCTACAAGAAGCAATCTTCTTGCATCAAGCCCAAATTTTGATGATGCAATAGCCAACGGTTTGAAAAGTGCTTCTACTCTTGGATTATCTAAGCGAGTGATCCTTGATTCTACGGATGGTTGACATTGGCTTTGCCCCAAGATAATAAAGAATGGAAATTTTTCTTTAGCTTCCTTTTCTAAAATCTTGATGATGTACATAACATGAATGTCATTAGCAGTTGACCATATCCCTACATTGAAATTGCTAAGTAAAGCCTTTAAAAACTCAATGCATCCTGGACGAATAACAATATGCTCATGTCCAAACTTTAAGCTCTTCATTTTCTTGGACTTTTGCCAGCATCTCCTCAGGAACAATCCACACAAGCTCACTATTATAGTCTGATTGGTTTGCTGGTGGATGGAAGTTCTGACTCACCATGCACTTTGATTTCCAAGTCTTGGGGTGCTAAAATATTTGTGTTGGATTCTCCTTTTGGCATTGCACATGTTTTGGAACTTGCATTGCCTTCTACTTCCATTGTAGTGTCATTCAATCCAATTACAAAATCTTGGGCTACTAGAATATCTTCATTGATTCCTCTTCTTTCCTTGCACATATTCTGGAACTTTCACTGTCTTCTTCCATTAGATTAGTCTTTAAATTTATCTCCAGTTGTTGTAGCAGTTGAGCTTTAAAAACTTGTAGATTCTTGTCATCTTCTTTAGAAACTCTTTGGTTGACATGGAGATTGATAAAATCTTTCTCAGTAGGGTCAATGGCATGAGCATCCTCTATACCAACGATCTCAAGTAAAACTTTGTCAGTCGCAATATCTTGTTGAAGGACTGCAAGTTTAAAGAACACCTAATTTTAGATTCCAAAGTATCTACATTTTGATAAATCTTTTTTGTCACACTCTTAGAAAAAACTAATCGCAAATAGTAGATGTACTAACTGACAACACATCTACAACGAATTTATTTTTATGCTCCTCATTGTCTAGAGATTCCTAATCTTTATCTAGCTACATTAGTTCTTTGTCCACGATGGTGGCGTCTAGAAGTATACTTGGAGAAAAATTTATGCCTTTAACACTAGAATGGTAACAGGACACTTTTATGTCCTTTGACACTTTTGTGTCCTGTTAAGTGACCATTTTGCTTGAATTATTTGAAGAGTATGAAAATGAATTTCTAGGTGCTATATATCTACAAAGTTGCCTTATGAGCTGAAAAAAACTTAGCATTTTTTTTGGAGTATCAATCTCACCATGAACCTTACTCTTGCACAACACTTTTGAACCTAAACTGTGAAAAAACGGGTCCTGTTTTTGGCTTCTTTTCAAATTTTGGCAACTACACCACTCTAAAATTCATGTTTGTGAGGTTTAGATGGCTAGAGGTTAGGAATTCATAGTTCTCAACACGTCTTGATGCTTGTAGGGAGAGCTAAGTGTTAAAATAAAAATTTATGACCAATTTACAAGAATTGCATAATCCTGTTTTTTGGCCAAAATTAGCACTTTTATGATTGTTTTGGTGGCTTTCTTGATATCCAAATTTAATTTTGATTGTGTAAGTTTAATGTATAACATAAAGCTAATCTTCCTTGAGTTTTGGGGGACCTAATATACTATATAGCATAGTATATGATGATGGTTGAGTTTTTTGATTGCTGAAGAATACGATACATTTTAGAGTAGCAAGTATAACTTTCTCAATATTGCTAGTTTCTTAGGCCAATTGTGTGTATTTTGTGGGTAGTAACCATATCTAATCATATACTACAAACTTGGCTAGATTTTAAGTAGTTTCTATGGTTTTCTAGAGGTCATAATGCTAAACCCAGTTTTTTCATGTTTGCTGTATTTAGCACTTTATCATTGCCCCCAAAGTTCTAATTGAAGAGATCCATTATCCTTTTGACATGCTCCATGGCTCCTTTTGAATCCAAAGGCCCAAAGGGAACTAAGAAAACATGTATATAGTATCTGTATTGAGCGTGACTATAGAAACTTTGATGATAGGTCCGTAGAATGGCAAAAATGCAACTTTTTTGTACCTATTTTTTTGCCCAAAACAAAATTAGTGAGGTAAAAGCAACCATATGTTTTGGTCACCAACCCACTGAAGTTAACGGGGCATTTTATCTCATGTCCTACAAAAATCCCCACTCTTATTTATATGCAATCAACCGTAAGAACTTGCTGTTTTGGGCAAAATGCACTGGTCCATCAACTTTGGAGGCTTGTAGTGACCAAGGGATGAGAAAAATTACAAGTTTCTCATTTTTTCCATATGTAGTAGTTATTGAACTATAAGCTCATGAAAGGATTTTTCAAAATGAGTGGATCTACAATGGTTTTGGAATTTTTTCCCAAAACCCTGAAAGGGAACTTTTATGTCCTGTTAGGTTACCATTCTAGTGTTAAGCTCTAGAGCACAAGTCTCATTTTCTATTGCCATGATCTTCTTGCATTGGATGATTTTCTTGACAAAGTTTATTATGGCCTTCAGGCCATAGGGATCTCTTTGTAGATATCTCTACGACTTTAAGATAATCCAAACTATGTTTCTTTATGGCCTCAAGGCCATAGGGTTAGGATTGCTAGCAGGTCTCAACATATAAATAGATCTATGGATTCAAAGCCATATGGTACTTTATTTATGTGTCACCCTATGGACCTAAGGCCATAAGTTGTCATTGGGCCACAAGATGCCCTCTATAGGCACTAGTAAGAAACTATTTATGCTTTATGTTGTCAGCCTATGGCCCGAGGGCCACAAGCTCACAAGGTCAAAAGGTGTGCCTAGATTATGCTAGTAAGAAACCCTTTATGCTACATGGTGTCACTCTATGGCCCTTGGGCCATAGGGTGCCCTCTATGCTAGTAACAAATCCTCTATGCTCTATGTTTGCACCCTATGGCCACAAGATACCCTCTATGATAGTAAACAATCCTCTATGCTTTATGTTTGCACCCTATGGACCTAGGGCCACAAAGTACCCTCTATGCTACTAAGAAATCCTCTATGATCAATATTGAAACCTATGGCCCCAAGGCCATAGGATGTTCTCTATGGTAGTAAGAAAAACCCTCTACGCTCTATGTTGGCACCCTATGGAGACTTGAGTGCCACAATGTCCCCTTTATAATGATACTAAGAAACCATTAGGAAAAATATGAACCCTCTAGGGGCCCTTTGGGATTAAGGTTAATTAGAGGCCAGTCAATGAGAAGAGGGTGGTGGACACACTCTATGCCCTCAAAAATGTAGGGGGACAAAGTAGTCTTACACTTTTTAAATGGGCTCTTACTTAGTGAGAAGGTGGGGTGGGGGGTTGGGGGGGGGGGGGGGGGGGGGGGGGGGGGGGGTAGGGACAGATGGAACCTCCAACTTCCCTCCTTTTTGATCCGGTTTTGAAAAAATCCCAAAAATTTGAAATTTTTCAAAAATTTCAAAACTCAAATTTCATCTTCTGAAAACCCCCTTAAAACTATTTTATAGTCAAAAAAGCATTTTTTGATCTCAAAAAGTCAAAACGTGCATCCAAAAACCCTAAAATTCAAAATTTTTTAAAAACTTTTAAAAAATCTTTTTTTGCCATCCAGAGCTCCCCCAAAATTAGTTATTAGGCAAAAAGAGATTTTCTCTCTCTAGAACCCCTTTTCCAACCCCTCCTTGGTTGCAACCATCACACTCATCCTCTACTCCAACACTCTCTCTCTTTACACCATCTCCATTGCTGCAGCAAGAAAGCTCCTCTCTCCTCCCCTACCACCTTCAATTGCCACACCAAGCAAGGCTTATCTACCTTCTCCTCCCAGTGCCACACCAAGCAAGGGTTGTCCACCTTCTCCTCCCATTGCCACAAGGGTTGACCATTTTCTCATATCACTTTATCACACCTACATTGTAGCAATAAGCAAGGTTCTTCTCCTCCTCCTAGTTTGCTTTGCTCAACCATGGCCAACTCTACTTCGCAAAGGCGACCAAAGGATGAGGTCACAGCACTTGCATGCCACAACACTAGAGGTGTAGATGATGAGTGGGTGCCACAAGAGTTCACCAAAGGTGCTTGGGTATACATGCAACCATCTGCTGTTGTCCCTCATCGTGTGCGAAATTGTGCAAACTTGGATCTTCATTGGAAAGGAAAGCTCCTTGGCTTCAAGAACCGCAAAGACAAGGGGACCATAGCCATTGTGCAACATCTTTTCTCAATGTCAACCATGCACTTGCAACAACCACCTCAATTTCCAACACATTGTAAGTACATGTTTTGAGAATACAAAGCTAGGTGTGAAATCACAGTGTTATGTTATTATGGATTCATATTTAACATTTGTCATGCATTTATAGTCATATTTCCATCCACGTTGGTGGAGGAGCAGCCACTACATAGTCTCTCCGGCACATTCAATGCTATACATGCGGTTATTGGAGCAATAATGTTCTCGTATCTTTGCCCAACCAAACTGGTTCAAAGAAGGATTTTCTTCTATTCTCACTCCTATATTGTCCCTACTTCTACACAAGCATTTGGAACGCTTGAACCCATCAAAGTAACTTCCTTATTAAGTATGGAGTGGCGGGTCCCAGATTTGTGGTCGGTAGCATCTTTCAAGCAAAAGATGATAATGGATGTCCAAAACTCTTTGAAATACTCTAAAGCTTCTAGGTCTGTGGGCTTGAGCTGGTGTTTGCCTATTCATTGTTTTGTGCACATTTTTAAAGAGTTTGGATTTGTGGAGACTACCACAATGCTTGTATGTAAAGATGCGCATTACGAGGAATTAGGAAGGCTTTTTGAAGAGGACTGGGGTTTTGTGGAGGGCATGCACAACGGGGACCGGTACCGTTGTAAGGTTGGAGCTTCAGGTATTGGAATGCGCTATTTGAAATCCCGCACCTCCTTGTACATACGATTTCACTATGATCATTGGATGTGCAAGCTTGGAGTGTGGACTCCCTTACAGAGTGTAGACGGCGCTATTGCAAGCTTTGACATTGCAGTGAAGATGCCCAACGATGCTTTGGAGGCAGTCCAAGTGAACAAGCATTGGACTCTCAGTAATGTTCGAGAACATTTGGTTATTATGGGTTTTGAGGCCCTTCAACAAGCACAATTTCGTTTACAAGGTCACAAGGTGAGAATCCTTCCACCACATTTTCAATACATCATGGTTTGTCGATCATTAGATGCTTATTGTAATGAATGTCCGCAGATTGGGAAGAGAATGGAAGAAAAATTGAAGGTCGAGGAGGACTGGGGGATAGATGGAACTATGCTATCGATCTTATAACTTTGTAACTCTTGCAATTTTCATATTGATCCCCGCTGTAATCAACATGATTTGCTTCGGCAACTCATGCCTTTGAATATAATTTTTTGCATTGGGATGAGAAATCATTTTTTTGGTGAAAGTGCCTTTTTTTTTAATGTCTTAAAAAAAGGGTACATTATAAAAGGGGGGCCACCTAACTCATTCACTATTTTCACTTTTGCAACTCCTGAGCTCCTCCACTCTGTTGAGATGTAGAGAGAAAGAGAGAGAGAGAGAGAGAGACGAGACAAGAGACACACCATATACGCTCCCAAAGACTGATTCATATTGAGGACAAGATACAAATATATAGGTGAGACCAAGTTCAGTAGAGTGAGCCATATATAGCTCCAACACCCCCACTCAAGCAAAGGTCTCTAGCTTTGGATGAAAAAACCCTTGGGGAGTTCAAGGGAAAAACCCAAGCCCCTATACAATGTGAAATATGAACCAGCGGTGATGATGTGAAAGTGAATTGTGCATCTATGTACAAATATTCAAGTGACTTAGATATCACAAGGTGCAAATGTGGAGTGTGCATAGTGCATGGTACCTAAAATATTACAATGTCATATGTACAAAGCTATTACAATAGAAAAGAAGCTAATCTAGAAAGAGTGAGGCCGAAGCAACTCCAAGCTCCGAGCGCAAGAGGATGAAACGTAACTCATTGAGGCCTTTGGTCAAAATGTCTGCAATCATCTGGTCACTTGGACAGTGTTCAACCATAATGGTTCCCTTGCGTACTTCATACCTGACATAATGATAATGGACAGCAATGTGCTTTGACTTATTATGTTGAACATAGTCTTTTGCAAGACTAATAGCACTTTGGTTGTCACACCGCAAGGGTGTGCTAGAAAGAGAAGAGTGACTAATATCAACCAGCATTTGTCGAAGCCAAATCAACTCACGAGCTGCAAGTGATGCCGCAACATATTCTGACTCAGTCGTAGAAACTGCAACACAACGTTGTTTCTTGCTGGTCCAAGAAACAAGACAACCATTTATAAAGAAGCAATTTTCACTAGTAGATCGCATAGATAAATGTGAGCTTGCCCAGTCTGCATCTGTGTAACCCAAAAGAGAAAGAGATTGCATAGAATCCGGTGTGAGTTGTCGTCGATAGACTAAACCAACATCTGTAGTGCCTTTCAAGTATTTCAATACACGCTTTGCAGCAGACCAATGCTTAAGAGAAGGACATGCAAGATGTTGTCCAAGATAGTTAGCAGCAAACAGAATATCAGGACGAGTGTTCATGCCAACAAACTGAAGACACCCAATCAAGTTAGCATAAGGTTGATTTGTCACAAGTTGACCGCCATTGTCAGAAGTATTCTTCGTAGAGCTCGCAAGACAAGGTGTGTTGGCTGAATGTGCAGATTCCATACCAAATTTTTGAATAGTATCTGCAATAAACTTTGAGTGTCGAAGGAATAAAATACCTTTTGTACGGTTCCGTTGGATTTGAATGCCAAGACAAGAGTGAATCTCTCCAAGATCCACCATATCGAATGCAGAAGACAATAACTTTTTCACTTGTTGAAGAAATCCCAAATCATTGGAAACAAGGATGGTATCATCCACATAAAGAGCAAGAATCACAAAACTGCTACCTTGGCGTTTTATGTATAAGTTGGGGTCTGACGAGCAAGAGATGAATCCTTTAGAGGTGAGAAAAAGATCAAATTTTGTATACCAGGCTCGCGAAGCTTGTTTGAGACCATATAGTGCCTTATGGAGTTGAGCAACAAGGTCTTCTTTACCTGGAATAACAAACCCTTCTGGTTGTTCCATATAAATTTCCTCTTCCAAGTCACCATTAAGAAAAGCAGTTCGCACATCCATTTGATGAGCTTCTAAATCAAATTGAACAGCAAATGCCAATAAAACTCGAACACTTGTAATGCGAACAACTGGTGAAAAAGTCTCTTGATAATCAACACCAGCTACTTGGGAGTAACCTTTTGCAACTAAACGCGCCTTGAACTTGACAAAAGATCCATCTGCTTTTACTTTTGTTTTATACACCCACTTACATTTAATAGATGTACGACCAGGAGGTAATTCAGTTAGTATCCATGTACCTTTAGAGATAAGAGAATCGTACTCTGCTTCCATAGCCTCTTGCCATTGATCCTTTTGTGGTGAAGAGATAACTTCATCATAATTAACGGGATCTTCAGAGATAGAAAAAGCATTATCAGCAATATCGTCATCATAAACATGACATGAGCCATGTTCAAAATCAATAGGCAGATCAACAAAAATATCAATATCATCATTGGCAACATTTGGAATGGATGGTTGTGAGGAGGAAAGTTGCTCTATAGGAAGAGTTTCATCTTCTGAAAGAAATGGAAAATCCTGAAGCAATGATTTAGTATCATCAGAATCATCCATGGACCATGAGCCTCCCATAAGCTGTTCGTTAAAAGTAGCATCACGATTCACAATTACTTTCTTGGAGGAAGGGTCATAGAATTTGTAGCTTTTGGAAGTGTCAGAATATCCAATAAAAATAACTTTAAGACCAGGAGCATCAAGCTTTGTTCGTGTTTCTTTGGGAACATGAATATAAGCAATACATCCAAAGGTTCAAAATGAGATACAGAAAGAATGTCACCTATCCATGCTGTGATGGGTATCTCACCAGAGGGTGCAGTAGTAGGAAGATGATTCTGAATAAATACTGCTGTCAAAGTAGCTTCCGCCCAAAAAACACGAGATAAGCCAGAATGAATCAGCATACATCTTACAGCATTGAGAATAGTGCGATTCTTTCGTTCAGCAACACCATTCTGTTGAGGCGAATATGGAATAGTGTGTTCATGATGAATTCCACTATCAGCACAGTAACTCACAAAATCTCGAGAAACATATTCGCCTCCATTGTCACTATGAAGCTTCTTAAGGCGATGACCAGTTTGAAGTTCTGCAGCCTTGTGGAATTGTTTGAAAACAGATAAGGCTTCAGATTTTTGTCTAAGTAGAAATACAGTCGTATACCTTGAGAAATCATCAATGAAAGTAATGAAGTAGCGATATTGTGATCTCGAAGAAGGTAGAGGTCCACATATATCAGTATGAACAAGATCCAAGATGTCATGAGAATGAGTTGTATTTGAAAGAGGAAAGGGTTTACGATTGTGTTTCCCAAGAGCAAAAAATTCACAAATTCCCATATGGGGATGGGCTTTAAGATCCATGCCATGAACAAGATCACGACGTTGAAGATCAAGGAGTTTTGAGAAATCATCATGAACAAAACGGTGATGCCATACTTTGCAATCATGATCACCTGGAGCAGTGACAATATTTGCTACAGCATCGTTGAGAGAGAGTTCAAATAAATTACCGTTTCGAGGAGCAGTGGCTATAGACTGTCCATCTTTCTCAATTCGGCATTTGGTATAATCAAATCCAACAAAAAGACCAAGATCAACAAGTCTAGCAACTGAAAGAAGATTACGTTGAAGATCTGGTACATGTAATACTCCGCGCAAAATTCGAGTGGAAGAAGATAAGGTACCAAGATATAAGTCTCCAATACCCTTTACTTGACAAGTAGTATCATCAGCAAGATAAACAACACGTTGAACTGGCAGTGGATGATAGTTATGGAGCCACTTAGACTGATATGTCATATTTCCTGTAGCACCAGAATCGACAATAAAAAGTGATCCATCACGTACATGAAGTATTCTGTCTGGAGCAACTGAACATAGGACGCAGCTTGTTTCTGGTACAATGTTGTTTCGATGTTCAGTAGCATATGCTCTATTCCGATCTGTGTCGAATCGACGCTTATAGCACATATGAGTGGGATGATCAGATCGTCCACAATATTCACAAGAAGAAGAAGAAGAGTCTCTAGATAAACGTGGTTGTTTTGTGGTAATATTGTGTTCTTCATCATATTGACGTGCCCAACAATCATCTTCAGTATGGCCATTTCTGTTGCAGTAAGAACATTGCTTATTAGGAAATTTGAGACGAGAGAAAATATTACCGCGACGGCCACCTCTGCGGTTTCCTCGTTGAAATGGACGCCTTCGAGAATAAAAAGCACGTTCCATCTGTTGTGACTCAGTCTCCTCTTGTGAAATCATAGCTGTATTGTGACTAGCATTCCGACGTTCTTGACGTTGAGAGTATTCAATTAAAGACATGCAAGCTTGGTCGAAATCAAGACCATCTTTATTAGAGAGAATAGTAACAATGTTATCATAAGAAGAGTCCTTCACCGTATCAAGGAGAAGTGTAATCAGTTGCTTTTGTGGAACAGGATCACCGGCAGTAGCAAGTTGATTAATAATAGATTTGAAAGACTCAATATGTTCCGTCATGGCAGTACCAACTTCATATTGTAACTTGTTAAGCAACCCTCTCAAATAAAGTATTTCTGTAACAGATTTCTTCTGAAAGTTTGCAATAAGGTACTTCCATACGTCATGGGAAGTAGGCAGTTCATACATATCAAGCAAAAGGGAATCAGTAAGAGCAGAAAGAATATACCGACGAGCTGCTTTATCACGTCGTTGCCAATCCGTATAGGCAACATTCCAATCTTCAAATATAGGTCCTTCAGTGATAAGCACGTTATCATTATCCGTATCAACAGGCTGAGGCGGACAAACATGATTTCCAAGAACAACATCGGAGAGTTCATCGCCTTCAAGAATTAACAACATCTTTGCTTTCCAGCCTGGAAATCCTTGACCTTGGAAAGGAGGAACAGAACGTTGGCCAGAAGGAAAGCCGTTGATGAGAATATTCATAGCCATATCTTGTTGCGAGAAGACGTATAAGATAAGATCGCAGAATCTGCACACCATATATGGTGAAGGCCGCAATTGAGAATGAGAGAGATATGAGTATTGCGTTCTGTCAACGATAAACGTAAGAAGGATGCTCAAGGAACGTCCAAAGATGTGAGAGACGTCACCCAAAAAAAAGACAGGGTAAAGGAGACGTTAATAATAAACGAGTCCTAAAAATAGAGTGGCGTGAGACGCAAGATTGACGGCCACAATATGAATAACAAAAAGCTAAATCTTCTCGAAAAAGTTAACGCCAAAATAAGAAAAACGATCGCGGACGCTTCACGAAGAAGTAGGACGAAGAAAGCTGCGTCAAGCTCTATTGCAGTAAAAACAGCATAACTTTCTGCTGCGAACTCCGATTGACGCAAACCTAGAACTCAAATCGAAGAGCTCGAGGAGACGAACAAGTTTTGGATTAAAAGTGCCATTGTGCTACGCTCCATTGTACTTTTCCCGTTTCTCCAAATTTTGAGCAGAACAGCAAGAAAAATTGAGATGAAGTTCAGGGTGTCATTAACAAGAAAACGTAATCAACGATTAGCTTGATTATAAATAAACGCCACATAAAACACTAATCATATTCTTCTTAACACAAAACAACCACAGCTAACAAGAATCAACGCTCAAAAATAAAATTTGTAACAATTTTGAATCTTACATGCGAATCGCATACACATACTGTTGTCACCATGAATTGAATCGGCGCGTGATCATTACCGCTCTGATACCATGTTGAGATGTAGAGAGAAAGAGAGAGAGAGACGAGACAAGAGACACACCATATACGCTCCCAAAGACTGATTCATATTGAGGACAAGATACAAATATATAGGTGAGACCAAGTTCAGTAGAGTGAGCCATATATAGCTCCAACACACTCTCTATCCACACCCCAGGCTAAACATGGATGCTTCCACAGCCTCTGCATCTATACCCACATCCACCCCTTTGTCACGCTTCATCCTCTTCCTCAAGGACACCAAATACAAAGGGAAGTTGGACCTCCACACCTTTTTTACTCGTCTCCCTGACCTTAACGCCACAGTTGCCCTTCACATGGATGCATTTGAGGAGATTTCTGCGTTCATGGAGGAGCACATCATAAAATATTCTGTATCTATCCCCCCACATGCAGGGATCTGGGTGCCTTGAGATCTTTTGCGCTAAATACACAAAGGTGATCACCCATTCGCCAAGCGGTTGCAACGATTTCAAGGAATTGCAACCAATGCAGGCCATTACTTGGACGAGCAAGCCCCTGGGGTGTCAGCGCGCAAGAAGCGCAAGTTGGGGGTGGAGTACCTTTCTCGGCTCGCAACATTTATCTTCTTGGTGAGCAAGGAACCTGATTTGGAGGAGCTCCGCTTACCACACCTTCAAGTTGGGTCCTTTATCAAGGACACCAAGGAGCAGCAGGTTATCCCCATGAACCCTGTAGCGGAAGGAAAAGCACACTAGCTTGAGTATCCTAGGGGTCTTGAGGAAGTGGTTGAGAAATCCATAGTTGCGGCTAGCCCTAGTGACACTCCAGTGCCACTACCACTGACGGATGTGGCTATCCCAGAGGTAGAAATTAGCCGCTTCTCCTCAGTGTTAGTGGATGGGGAGGAGTTTATGTTCCTGCATGATTTGGAAAAAGCATTTGGCCTGCGCATGGATGAATGCTTGAGCGTGCTATGCAACAGCAGCAAATGTCCCTTAGACAATACGCCAGATGCCCTAGAAAGCAAGCTCTTGCCAGATGGGGACTCTGTTGCTGACACTATTGCAGTTGTATGTGCGAAGGTCCTGGCAGCAGAGCATTTGCACGTGGCTGATGAAGATTTCCAAGCCACGCAAGCCAAGGTTGAGGCTGCTAGGATGCCTATGCCATTATGCAACCTCCCATCTGATGATCCAAAGCTTGTATATGTGGTGCATGGGACCATTGACTTGGATGCAAAGGGCAACAGGGAGGAGGATAACAAGGAGCAGGAGGTAAAATGTATCCTAATTTTCATGTTACTATTTTATCCTTTGTGTCTTTTTTCTCAACCTTCATCGGTTTATGACAGGATGTTGTGGAGGTTGATGATTTTGCTGCAAGGACGGGTGGCAAGCGGACGGGATTTGGACCTCAAGCTTCCCTTGTGCATTACCTCGGACAACCCCCCCTGGCAATGTGGCCATTATCCATAATGAATTTACTCCCCAATCCCATTTTATGACTTGGTCGTTAAAAGCTTTGAGCAAGTTTTTGTGTTTGAGTACCATTGCTCAAACTGCGCATCAAGTGTTCCTAGTGCGTAGATCCCTTGTATGCACAGCGTTTGGCACTGGCTTTCGTGGTAAAGTGCTTGCCCAGATAGGGATACATGCTTCCATTGGCTCAATTGACCCAAATGCCATAGCGCAGTCCCTCTTGACTGGGGAGTTGCCTTACGCGCAAAATAGGCGCCAGGAAATGGTCAAAAAAATTCTGAACTCCTCAGATACATGATGTAAAATCACCGTGCTAGAAGGAATAAAAAATATTTGAAATTGTCTCTCTATATTGCAAATTCTTTTCAATCTGATTTGTCAATCTTGAAAATTGTTTCAATTGGTGATATGAATTGTTTTTTGACTTTGTTATTTCAAGGTATGTAATTGCAGTCAATTTGAGTATAATTGTGATTTTTAAGTACCCTAGGGGGTTAGATTAGCCTATAAGGGGCAAAAAATGCCTGGCCACAAGGACGCGCAAATGGCCCATCCATCAGTTTTGGATGGGCCATTTGCGCGCCCTTGTGGCCAGGCATTTTTTTGCCCCTTATAGGCCAATCTACCCCCTAGGGTACTTAAAAAGCACAAATTTATTGCAATGGATTGGTTTTGCATCATTCATTTAAATGCAACCTTTTTATGGAAATTCGAGTATATGTTCACACTCAAGGACACTAGAAAAGCTCAAATCAATTATGAAATGAAGTTTCCAGCAAACTATCACTTGCTTTAGCTCTACCTACTACACCCTTGCACCAAAAATTCAAATTACATTGGACACTTGGTTTCACAATATGTTATTTGTTTTGATATCCTATAAGGAATTCAAAGCTTGAAATGAACAAAAAAAGGTGTCCATAAGGATCCATATAAAATATTGATGCAAAACCAATAGGTTTTAGTAAATTTTGTTATTTTAAGTACCCTTGGGGGTAGATAAGCCTACAAGGGGCAGAAAAAGGCCTGGCCACAAGGGCGCGCAAATGGCCCATCCATCAGTTTTGGATGGGCCATTTGCGCGCCCTTGTGGCCAGGCATTTTTTTGCCCCTTATAGGCCAATCTACTCCCTAGGGTACTTAAAAAGCACAAATTTATTGCAATGGATTGGTTTTGCATCATTCATTTAAATGCAACCTTTTTATGGCAATTCCTGTATATGTTCACACTCAAGGACACTAGAAAAGCTCAAATCAATTATGAAATGAAGTTTCCAGCAAACTATCACTTGATTTAGCTCTACCTACTACACCCTTGCACCAAAAAGTCAAATTACATTGGACACTTGGTTTCACAATATGTTATTTGTTTTGATATGCTATAGGGAATTCAAAGCTTGAAATGACCAAAAAAAGGTGTCCATAAGGATCCATATAAAATATTGATGCAAAACCAATAGGTTTTAGTAAATTTGGTTATTTTAAGTACCCTTGGGGGTAGATAAGCCTACAAGGGGCAGAAAAAGGCCTGGCCACAAGGGCGCGGAAATGGCCCATCCATCAGTTTTGGATGGGCCATTTGCGCGCCCTTGTGGCCAGGCCTTTTTCTGCCCCTTGTAGGCTTATCTACCCCTAAGGGTACTTAAAATGCACAAATTTACTGAAATTGACTACAATTACATACAGAACTTGAAATTACAAAGATAATAGACAGAGTAGACACAACTGTTGATCATATTGTCATTGGAAAGTCAAATCATTACAAAGATAAGGGTGTGCAATACAAAAAGAGGGGTAACTTCGACTAATGCTCGAAGTCTCATCGCAATCATCGTGCAAGATGCATATCTTTTGGCTGTATTGTCACTCGCTTTGCATGAATGGCACATAGGTTGGTATCTTCCAACACTGAAATGATGTGGGCCTCTGCAGCTTCTTGAATAGCCTCTAGCGCTATTGCTTGCATTCTATACTGATTTCCATAGCTTTGAAGCACTTCCTTCACAGTACGAGCAAAGGGGGCGCGTCGAATCAAGAGCTCCGTCGTCTTCTGGTAGTGGCGGATTTCTACAAATGCCCTTGCTATTTTTCGGCGCCGCTGCGGTTGTCTTGGGGGCACTTGCACATTTGCTGGTGGGCGGCGTGAAGGCTTCTTGAAAAACTTAGACTTGCGTCTGTTTACATGCTTAGGGGCTGGTTCTGCAGCCTGTTCTGATTCTTCCTCTTCCCTTGGTTGCCGATCTTGTCGTGTGGGGAGAGCTCCCTTGCCTTGAGGCAATGTCTTCCCCCCAACGGCCACCCGGTGTGTGTGCGGTATTTTTTCTCGTATCCATGGTGGCTCACTCTCTGATTCGGTGTCTGTATTGACCACCCGAGTCCTGGATGGTCCTGCTTGTGATTGGGGACACGATGGCTGCTCCCTATCGGACTCTGATGTTTGCTGGCCCTCTGCTTCTCTCCAGCGCTGGGCACGTTGCTTCGTTCTCTTTCTAGGTGTTATATCTTGAGGAGGTGGAGATTCAACAGTCCTTGATGACTCTCGTGCCCTACCACCATGCCCACTACCAGAAGAGTTCCTGGAACGGCCAGGTGTTCGTGGCCGTTTTCTTGTGCCTTTAATCCATGACGGCTTCTCACATCCTTGGAGGGTGTTTTTGTTGGCAGGCGGATGCTCTTTCGCGGTTTGTTTGGTGCGCGCCATTTCGTTGGTAAGAGCTCACATGTTCTTAAGAAATGAGTGATTTATGAGAGCATGCAATATTTATAAGGGCCCATTTAAAAAGGGCCCTGTTCACACTAATTTTTTTAAAAGAAGTATTATTTTTTAAATAAACATGTCGCTAAGAGTTGGACCCTACGTTCACGTTTAGTGACTCGCGCAATATCCACTTTGATCCTTGTCGCACTCTGCATCGCCGCCATGCAGCATGCTTGGTGGGACCTTGCGACATTTGACACTTGTTGCTATGCTCTTGACGACTCCATTTGCGCACTTCAATAGCAATCTTGGATTGTCACGCACGCTCCATTGTGAGCTTACGAGCAAATGTTGTGCGAAAAAACCAGTTGAACATCTCCTCCAAATAATTGGATTGCACCATTCCACCACCATGTCGAGTATTTTTGAAGTACACTCCCCTTGCTCGATAATGGGACTTCTCCATGCCTTGAGTGCTAAAAAGTTCAAGCGATCCATACTTGTGCATAAAAAATGCACCATGCGCAAACAAGATATGCTGTTCACATGAGCAAACAATCCACATTAGTAAATAAAAACAATCCCTTGTAATGAATACACCATGAATGACTTACCATGTAATGTGTGATGTTATTTTCACCCCAAGAAAGGGTGAAGACCTTGGTAAAATCCGCCAAAGCTTCTTGAAATGATTGTCGTTGTTCTTCTGTTGTGCTGTTAAGGCTCATAAGCTCGACCATTTTATCAAAATGGGCCCAAACTTGCTTGCGCTTGTTTGCAAGCTTGCCATTTGAATCATTGTCAGTAGTAGCTTTGCATAACTCCTTCCAAAGCTCCCAAAGGTTACCTGCCTGCTGGTTGGAGCTGCTTTGAGCATCATATCAACTTGGATTTCCTTGGGAAACTTTCTTCAAAACGTGTCTAGCTTTTTGTCCACTCATTGACACTTGTTGAGCAATTTCATGGGCCTCCCCTGTGTTCTTTGCAGCAACTATAGACACATTTCCACCGTGACAGCCAATGGAATTCAAGAGTACCTCCACTCTTTCGATCGCTTCCTGGGACTTTTCCAACGGTTTCATTGTGAAAGCATAGTCAATGTGGAGCTTCAATAGCCTATCAAAAATACGCATGAATGCGTGTAATGTCCAAAAATGTACATTCGATAGAGGAAATCAAAAGATTGGATTCCAAGTGTGGTCCTTTTGATCACGGTCTGGGGCATTGAGCATGGGACATCTCAGAATAGACGCTTCCCATTCTCTACCTTCATCTCCGACATCATGACAATCTAACCCTTGTTCTCCATGCCCTTGCCATGGAAGCATGTAACTGGCCTTTGCAGTGCTCTTATGTGATTTTTGTCCGTTAGGTTTCTACCCTCGAGTGCAAAATGGACAAGGCATGAGAGAAGAAGCCCCTTGTTTGCAGCCAAGCAAACACTTTATGGTCTTCAAATCCCCACCTAAGTGCCACTCCACATCATAACTACCAAAGCCCTCAATCTCCAACTTCTGACCTGCAATTTGGGAGTGTATTACTTCTGTGATCCATGGAGTTCTCTCAAAAATCCACGAAAGTACTCCATTGGTCTCTTTGGGCACCTCAATAGCACCCAACCACCAAATGTCTTTCTCTGATTTCACGCTAAAAGATAGGGTGGGATATGGCTCGACTGAATCCCTTCGCTTGGTTTGCAGAAGGGCCTTGTTCATTAGAGTGACACTTAGCCTCTCTAACCTTCGGCCTTTCACTATTTGACACTCATCGAGTTTCAGCACAAAAGCGACTTTTGTGCCAAGCACTACAAAATAAATAGTGCTAAGACCTTAAACTTCAGCTTCTATGAAAAGAATAATACCAAAGAAAAAAGTAAAGTGTGTCACCTTCTTCAGGTAACTCGTAAAATCTAAGCATGGCTTCTTGAAGCCTTCTAAGATCCACGAAAATATTGTTCCACATTGTGTAAGGAAAGCCCTTATTCGAAGGTCTTATGGATTGTTTCTTACCTTTTCCCCTTGTCTTTGTTGCGCACGAAGCATAAAGGGAAGTTGGCATTGTGTCCTCAATGTGTAGGTATGTCCCAATGCGGGAGAACACATCTTCGTTTGTGGCCTTCTTTGCGAGCTTGACCTTGTGAGGAACGGGAAATCGGTTTTCCACAATGCCATGTTCTTTGAGGGCATCCTTTAGGAGTTGAAAAATAGCCTGATAGGCTTTGGTGCTGATTCCAGCCTCATCACAAGCTTGTTGAACGTCATCATCATTAACCACATTTCTTAATTTACGCATAAGGTCCTTGGTGACTGCATCCTTAATGTGCTTACCTCCAGGTGATTGTAAGATAGAAATAACGTCCTCGGTATTGAGACAACTAGTGAGAAAGTTGACTCGATTATCTTGGCTTGTTCCACCGCTTGCCTCCTGGATGAAGTTTCTAGCAACAAATAAACATAAATGTTAGAAAATAGTGTGAAGTAAGAATGCAGCATGCAAGTAAAGACCAAATCACCTTGTGGCTGTAACTCGTTGTTTGCGTGCTCCTCCAGAATGTGCAAGAGTTTCAATGGATGAATACAGGCGTTTGCGTTCCCTTGCACCAAGGGGTGTTTCTTTCAAGTATGTGATGGTGTTGGTAAGCTTCTGGAAGTGGGACTCCTTTTCTTGCATTTGTTGTTCAAGACTTTTAACTACCCTCTCTGAAGAGGCGACACTCTCTTGTAATGCCGTTGTCTTGAGGTGAAGAGCTTGACATTCGTGCATCCACATATGCAAAGAAGCACCTGCACCCATACACAGCCGCTTGCAATAGCCTAACAAGCCTGCTTCTCCCCTCCCAAGAAATTGAAGAAATGTGGAAAGGCTATTAAGCGGTGGATGGAAGCGGCTTATAGGATTGTAAGGGTACAAATGGCCATCCACCCAAATGTCAACATTGGTCTCACAAGCGGTGCGACGTTCCTGTGATGACCTTTGATCACCTTCACTAGTGGTCTTCGGTGCAAATGCCGTGGGTAAGCGAATATGTATGCTTTTGGTGTGCGGAGTACGTGGTGGTGGAAGCAAACCATTTGTGATGTCCGTGAGCACCATGGAAGCTGTTGCGTGAGGAAGCAAATGATGAAAAGATAGAGGGGGAAGGGTAGAGAGGCCGAGCAGGATGGGAGGAGAGAAGGAGGGAGGGAGGGGAGGGAGAGATTGGGGAGGAGGAGGAAGGTAGGGGCAGAGAGGGAGAGGAGAGGGAGAGGGAGAGAGGAGGGAGGAGGGAGGAGGATGAGAGAACAAAATGTTTATTACTTTTTGGGGAAAAAGATTTTTGAAAAAATGGACTTTCTAAGCTTGTGGGTTAAAAAATGGGTCAAAAAATGATTTTTGGATATGTATATATGTTGGGAGGGAGTTTTAAGTAAAAAACAAATAAAAATGAATTTTTTTAAAAAAAGTCAAATTTTGACTCTTTTTGACCCACGGAATTGCTGATGTGGGCTTCCTTCACTTTAAAAAAAGCTAGAGAGAGAAAGCAACCCTTTAGGTCCACATCCTACATTTGTCTAAAAAAAAGGCTAGAAAAGCCTACTCAAAACTACCTTCTTCAATGCCCTTGCCCCCTAAACCCCACACAACATTAGCCTTAATCCCTAAAAATTAGGATTCCTTACAAGGCCCATGCAAGGTTCATATTTCTCCTAATGACCTTGTATGCTCTAGGGGATCACCAAATAGCCCCTAGGCCACAAGGTTCGCTCTATGCTAGAAAGAAAAGCTCTACGCTCTACATTGGCAACCTATAGCCCTCGGGCCATAGGGTGCATCAAATGGCTCCTAGGCCACAAGGTGTCCTCTATGCTAGAAAGAAAACCTCTGTGCTCTACATTGACACCATTGACACCCTATGGCCCCAGGGCCATAGGGTGCCCCCTGTTAGGTTCTTCAGGGCCATAGAGTGCCCCCTGTTAGGTTCTTCAAGCCCAATACTGGCGATAGAAAATACCTCCTAAAGGCATGCTAATTCACTTCTAGTTTGCATGGCCTTTTTGTGGCTTTATATACATTGTAAGGTTTTTTTATTATCAATAAACAATAGCAAGCGTGTGCTTTTCCTAGCTACTGTACCAAACGCTCTCCCTCTCTCTCTTTGTCTCTCGCTTCGTCTCTCGTTCTGCAGCACACCTTGCCTTGCTCTCCATGAGGTCCACAGAACAACAACTGCCATAGCCTCGATCCTCTACACATGGTAGCAGAGCTCCTTGGTTTCATCTATCAGCGACACACATGAAAGCCTTGGTGCTAATCATGCTCAAGGCGGCACACAGGAAAGCTAGCGTTTCTTTTTTGAAACACTGCAGAGCCTTCATAGACCCTTAGGCAAGTAAAGCCCATATGGGAAATTGGCGATGACCTAGCCAACGTTGAAGACCTTCCTACTACAGCAACCGCAAGGTGCCTCCAAGCCTCCAATTTCGGCCTTCTTAGCACCTGTCGATCGACCTCCTCCTGCAATGCTGGTTCGTACTACAGAAGGACTCGTTTTTGTTTATTATTCTCCCCAAGATTTTCAAACTTACCTTACACCTTCAAGAGGTCATACACGTGATATTATTACCTTCGATGCTCGTCAATACTTATGATTGATTAGCAAGCAATCTTTGAAGCTTTTTTTTTTTTTAGCCCCACTTCCAGTTTGGCGGCATATTAGCAAGCTACTGAGAATTTACAAGCCCAAATTAAAACGACATTAAATCATTGATACTTTTTTGAAATGACTTAATTTTTTGTTTACTATCAGTGGTGTGGACAATCCAATTGCATTCGACAGTGGTCTTCAACATCAAACTCTTCTACCAATTTAACATGGCGTCCAAAATCGACAAATTTAATGGAACCGGCTTACACACCTGGCAAATTAAAGTCAAAGGCTATTTGATGCGAAAAAACCTATGGAATGTAGTCAAGCCTCTCGCACCCGATGCAGCAGTCACTACAGCTACAGTAACTCGAGCCCTCTCTACGGAGCAACAGAGAAAAGACGAACAAGCTTTTCGTATCATTCTAACTTCTTTAGAAGATGACTTTATTCATTATTTGGATGATGTTAATTCTTCAAGTGCTGCATGGATAGAGTTAGAGAAGTTTTTCGTTGCCAAAGCTAAGTATTCCAAAATGAGTTTAAAAATGGAATTGTATTCTCTTCGCATGCGTGAAGATGAAACATTACAACTTTAGCTAATAGACTGAAGAGTATTAAAACTTAACTTGTTTATGTCGAAGCTCCACTACCAGAAGAAGATCTCATAGCCATTTTGTTAAAAAGTTTGACTGAAAAATTTCATCAAATTGTTACTGTTTTAAAAAAAAAAGATACACTGTCCTCCTTGAATGATATCATCAACTCATTGCAGGAAGAAGAACGCAGGGTACCTAGTACCAATTCTACTATTTTTCCCAGTGCATATACGGTTGAGATGTAGACAGAAAGAGAGAGAGAGAGAAACGAGACAAGAGATACACCATATACGCTCCCAAAGACTGATTCATATTGAGGACAAGATACAAATATATAGGTGAGACCAAGTTGAGTAGAGTGAGCCATATATAGCTCCAACACCCCCACTCAAACAAAGATCTCTAGCTTTGGATGAAAAAACCCTTGGGGAGTTCAAGGGAAAAACCCAAGCCCCTATACAATGTGAAAATATGAACCACCGATGACGATGTGAAAGTGAATTGTGCATCTATGTACAAATATTCAAGTGACTTAGAGATCACAATGTGCAAATGTGGAGTGTGCATAGTGCATGGTACCTAAAAGATTACAATGTCATATGTACAAAGCTATTACAATAGCAAAGAAGCTAATCTAGAAAGAGTGAGGTCGAAGCAACTCCAAGCTCCGAGCGCAAGAGGATGAAACGTGACTCGTTGAGGCCTTTGGTCAAAATGTCTGCAATCATCTGGTCACTTGGACAGTGTTCAACCATAATGGTTCCCTTACGTACTTCATACCTGACATAATGATAATGGACAGCAATGTGCTTTGACTTATTATGTTGAACATAGTCTTTTGCAAGACTAATAGCACTTCGGTTGTCACACCGCAAGGGTGTGCTAGAAAGAGGAGAGTGACCAATATCAACCAGCATTTGTCGAAGCCAAATCAACTCACGAGCTGCAAGTGATGCCGCAACATATTCTGACTCAGTCGTAGAAACTACAACACAACGTTGTTTCTTGCTAGTCCAAGAAACAAGACAACCATTTATAAAGAAGCAATTTCCACTAGTAGATCGCATAGATAAATGTGAGCTTGCCCAGTCTGCATTTGTGTAACCCAAAAGAGAAAGAGATTGCATAGAATCCGATGTGAGTTGTCGTCGATAGACTAAACCAAAATCTGTAGTGCCTTTCAAGTATTTCAACACACGCTTTGTAGCAGACCAATGCTTAAGAGAAGGACATGCAAGATGTTGTCCAAGATAATTAGCAGCAAACAGAATATCAGGACGAGTGTTCATGCCAACAAACTGAAGACATCCAATCAAGTTAGCATATGGTTGATTTGTGACAAGTTGACTGCCACTGTCAGAAGTGTTCTTCGTAGAGCTTGCAAGACAAGGTGTGTTGGCTGAATGTGCAGATTCCATACCAAATTTTTGAATAGTATCTGCAATAAACTTTGACTGTCGAACGAATAAAATACCTTTTGTACGGTTCCGTTGGATTTGAATGCCAAGACACGAGTGAATCTCTCCAAGATCCACCATATCAAATGCAGAAGACAATAACTTTTTCACTTGCTGAAGAAATCCCAAATCATTGGAAACAAGGATGGTATCATCCACATAAAGAGCAAGAATCACAAAACTGCTACCTTGGCGTTTTATGTATAAGTTGGGGTCTGACGAGCAAGAGATGAATCCTTTAGAGGTGAGAAAAAGATCAAATTTTGTATACCAGGCTCGCGAAGCTTGTTTGAGACCATATAGTGCCTTATGGAGTTGAGCAACAAGGTCTTCTTTACCTGGAATAACAAACCCTTCTGGTTTTCCATATAAATTTCCTCTTCCAAGTCACCATTAAGAAAAGCAGTTCGCACATCCATTTGATGAGCTTCTAAATCAAATTGAACAGCAAATGCCAATAAAACTCGAACACTTGTAATGCGAACAACTGGTGAAAAAGTCTCTTGATAATCAACACCAGCTACTTGGGAATAACCTTTTGCAACTAAACGCGCCTTGAACTTGTCAAAAGATCCATCTGCTTTTACTTTTGTCTTATACACCCACTTACATTTAATAGCTGTACGACCAGGAGGTAATTCAGTTAGTATCCATGTACCTTTAGAGATAAGAGAATCGTACCTTCATCATAAGTAATGGGATCTTCGGAAGTAGAAAAGGCATTATCAGCAATATCGTCATCATAAACATGACATGAGCCATGTTCAAAATCAATAGGCAGATCAACAAAAATATCAATATCATCATTGGCGACATTCGGAATGGATGGTTGTGAAGAGGAAAGTTGTTCTATAGGAAGAGTTTCATCTTCTGAAAGAAATGAAAAAGCTTGAAGCAATGATTTAGTATCATCAGAATCATCCAGGGACCATGAGCCTCCCATAAGCTGTTCGTTAAAAGTAGCATCACGATTCACAATTACTTTCTTGGAGGAAGGGTCATAGAATTTGTAGCCTTTGGAAGTGTCAGAATATCCAATAAAAATAACTTTAAGACCAGGAGCATCAAGCTTTGTTCGTGTTTCTTTGGGAACATGAATATAAGCAATACATCCAAAGGTTCGAAAATGAGATACAAAAGGAATGTCACCTGTCCATGCTGTGATGGGTATCTTACCAGAGGGTGCAGTAGTAGGAAGATGATTCTGAATAAATACTGCTGTCAAAGTAGCTTCAGCCCAAAAAACACGAGATAAGCCAGAATGAATCAGCATACATCTTACAGCATTGAGAATAGTGCGATTCTTTCGTTCAGCAACACCGTTCTGTTGAGGCGAATATGGAATAGTGTGTTCATGATGAATTCCAATGTCAGCACAGTAACTCACAAATTCTCGAGAAACATATTCGCCTCCATTGTCACTACGAAGCTTCTTAAGGCGACGACCAATTTGAAGTTCCGCAGCCTTGTGGAATTGTTTGAAAACAGATAAGGCTTCAGATTTTTGTCTAAGTAGAAATACAGGCGTATACCTTGAGAAATCATCAATGAAAGTAAGGAAGTAGCGATATTGTGATCTCGAAGAAGGTAGAGGTCCACATATATCAGTATGAACAAGATCCAATATGTCATGAGAATGAGTTGTATTTGAAAGAGGAAAGGGTTTGCGATTGTGTTTCCCAAGAGCACAAAATTCACAAATTCCCATATGAGGATGCGCTTTAAGATCCATGCCATGAACAAGATCACGACGTTGAAGATCAAGGAGTTTTGAGAAATCAGCATGAACAAAACGGTGATGCCATACTTTGCAATCATGATCACCTGGAGCAGTGACAACATTTGCTACAGCATCGTTGAGAGAGAGTTCAAACAAATTACCATTTCGACGAGCAGTGGCTATAGTCTATCGATCTTTCTCAATTCGGCATTTGGTATGATCAAATCTAACAAACAGACCAAGATCAACAAGTCTAGCAACTGAAAGAAGATTACGTTGAAGATCTGGTACATGTAATACTCCTCGCAAAATTCGAGTGGAAGAAGATAAGGTACCAAGATATAAGTCTCCAATACCCTTTACTTGACAAGTAGTATCATCAGCAAGATAAACAACACGTTGAACTGGCAGTGGATGATAGTTATGGAGCCACTTAGACTGATATGTCATATTTCCTGTAGCACCAGAATCGACAATAAAAAGTGATCCATCGCGTACATGAAGTATTCTGTCTGGAGCAACTGAACATAGGACGCAGCTTGTTTCTGGTACAATGTTGTTTCGATGTTCAGTAGCATATGCTCTATTCCGATCTGTGTCGAATCGACGCTTATAGCACATATGAGTGGGATGATCAGATCGTCCACAATATTCACAAGAAGAAGAAGAAGAGTCTCTAGATAAACATGGTTGTTTTGTGGTAATATTGTGTTCTTCATCATATTGACGTGCCCAACAATCATCTTCAGTATGGCCATTTCTGTTGCAGTAAGAACATTGCTTATTAGGAAATTTGAGACGAGAGAAAATATTACCGCGACGGCCACCTCTGCGGTTTCATCGTTGAAATGGACGCCTTCGAGCATAAAAAGCCCGTTCCATCTGTTGTGACTCAGTCTCCTCGTGTGAAATCATAGCTGTATCATGACTAGCATTACGACGTTCTTGACGTTGAGAGTATTCAATTAAAGACATGCAGGCTTGGTCGAAATCAAGACCATCTTTATTAGAGACAATAGTAACAATGTTATCATAAGAAGAGTCCTTCACCGTATCAAGGAGAAGTGTAATCAGTTGCTTTTGTGGAACAGGATCACCGGCAGCAGCAAGTTGATTAATAATAGATTTGAAAGATTCAATATGTCCCGTCATGGCAGTACCAACTTCATATTGTAACTTGTTAAGCAATCCTCTCAAATAAAGTATTTCTGTGACAGATTTCTTCTGAAAGTTTGCAATAAGGTACTTCCATACGTCGTGGGAAGTAGGCAGTTCGTACATATCAAGCAAAAGGGAATCAGTAAGAGCAGAAAGAATATACCGACGAGCTGCTTTATCACGTCGTTGCCAATCCATATAGGCAACATTCCAATCTTCAAATATAGGTCCTTCAGTGATAAGCACGTTATCATTATCCGTATCAACAGGCTGAGGCGGACAAACACGATTTCCAAGAACAACATTGGAGAGTTCATGGCCTTCAAGAATCAACAACATCTTTGCTTTCCAGCCTGGAAAGCCTTCACCTTGGAAAGGAGGAACAGAACGCTGGCCAGAAGGAAAGCCGTTGACGAGAATATTCATAGCCATATCTTGTTGCGAGAAGACGTATAAGATAAGATCGCAGAATTTGCACACCATATATGGTGAAGGCCGCAATTGAGAATGAGAGAGATATGAGGACTGCGTTCTGTCAACGATAAACGTAAGAAGGATGCTCAAGGAAATTCCAAAGATGTGAGAGACGTCACCCAAAAGGGGCAGGGTAAAGGAGACGTTAATAATAAAAGAGTCCTCAAAATAGAGTGGCGTGAGACGCAAGATTGACGGCCACAATATGAATAGCAAAAAGCTAAATCTTCTCGAAAAAGTTAACACCAAAATAAGAAAAACGATCGCGGACGCTTCACGAAGAAGTAGGACGAAGAAAGCTGCGTCAAGCTCTATTGCAGTAAAAACAGCATAACTTTCTGCTGCGAACTCCGATTGACGCAAACCTAGAACTCAATTCGAAGAGCTCAAGGAGACAAACAAGTTTTGGTTGAAAAGTGCCATTGCGCTACGCTCCATTGCGCTTTTTCCGTTTCTCCAAATTTTGAGCAGAACAGCAAGAAAAATTGAGATGAAGTTCAGGGTGTCATCAACAAGAAAACGTAATCAACGATTAGATTGATTAGCAATAAACGTCACACAAAACACTAATCATATTCTTCTTAACACAAAACAACCACAATTAACAAGAATCAATGCTCAAAAATAAAATTTGTAGCAATTTTTGAATCTTACATGCAAATCGCATACACATACTGTTTTGTCACCATGAATTGAATCGGCGCCTGATCGTTACTGCTCTGATACCATGTTGAGATGTAGAGAGAAAGAGAGAGAGAGAGACGAGACAAGAGACACACCATATACGCTCCCAAAGACTGATTCATATTGAGGACAAGATACAAATATATAGGTGAGACCAAGTTGAGTAGAGTGAGCCATATATAGCTCCAACATATACAATCTCCAATGCAGTATTTCACATCAGTTCTTATGATACTTGCAGTGCATATGCAGTCACTAAATGTGCTACTACCTCAGCTTCATCTTGACCATTGAATAAAACTAGATCTTGTGCCATTTGTGGGTGCAACAATCATCAGACAGAAGACTGTAGTGATGTTCTTTAGTTAAACTTTTTCATGTTTTTAGTCAAAATAAATTGTACAGGCTCTAGACACTGCCACACAAGAGTGGTAAGACCTCCCAAATTATCAGTTTTTTTGTCAAGTCCCAATTTTTGTTATCGCTTCTCATGAGTTCATTGGGTACACCTAAACCCAAGGTTTGGCAGTGAACCAAAAACTCCATTTTTAGTAGCTAATTCTTTGACCTACACCCTATCTATTCAAGGGGGGTTACTGATCTAGCACCAGGTTCTCGATACACCAGAAATCCTTGGCTGTGAGAGAACCTAAAACTCACTGTTGCCGAGTATACCAAAAACTCGAGGTATCATGAGAGGGTTTGTCTAGTTCGGGCTTGAGGGGGGGATTGTTAGGTTCTTCAAGCCTAATATTGGCCATAGAAAATACCTCTTAAAGGCATGCTAATTCACTTTTAGTTTGCATGGCCTTTTTGTGGCTTTATATAAATTATAAGGTTTTTTGATTATCAATAAACAATAGCAAGCGTGTGATTTTCGTGGCTATTGTACCGAATGCTCTCTCTCTTTCTTTATCTCTTGCTTCGTCTCTCATTTTGCAACACACCTTGCCTTGCTCGCCATGATATCCACTGAACAACAACCTCCATAGCCTCGATCCTCTACACCCCCTACACCTAGTAAGAAACCATTGAAACTCTATATTAGCATCTATAGACCCTAGGCCACAAGGTGCACTCTATGCTACTAAGAAACCATCTAAACTCTATGTTGGTAACCTATGACCCAAAGGCCATAGGGTGGCCAAGGAACCCTTTAGTAGCATTCCCCACAAAGACCACCTTATGGCCCCATGATGATTTAGTGGCCTAGGTGCCCTTCTTAAGACTCTTCTATTTTGGGTATCCTATGGCCCAAGGGAAATAAGCTATCCTCTATGCTATCAAAAAACCCTTGATGCTCTTTCTTGGAATCGTATGGGCCCAAGGCCATAGGGTGCTCTCTATGCTAGCAAGAAACCCTCCATGCTGCATGTTTGCACCCTATGGCACCAAGGACACATGGTGTCCTCCATGATAGTAAGAAACCCTCTATGCTCTATGTTTGCACCCCATTTGACTATGTTGACACCCTATGGCCCCAGGGTCGTAGGGTGCTCTCTATGCTAGTAAGAAACCCTATATGCTCTCTGTTGGCACTTTATGGTCACAAGGGACATGGGGTGGAAAATGTGACCTTTGAGAGTATTCCTTACCACGTTTGCAAATACCACCTTAGCCTAGGTGCCATCTTAGATACTCTATATTGGCACCCTGTGATCTAGGGCCATAGGGTGTCCATTATCCTATAAAGAGACCCTCTATGTTAGCAATAAACCCTCTATTCTCTATGTTGGCACCCTATGGCCCTAGGGCCTCAAGGTGCCCTTCATCCTAGGAAGAGACCCTTTATGCCCAAAATTGGTACTCTTTGGCCCCAGGGTCATAGGGTGCCTTCTATGCTAGAAAGATACATTATATGGTCTAGGTTTCCACTCTATTGCGTAAGGCTGAAAGGTTTGCTCTATGAAGAAACCATGTATACTATATGTTGGCAGTGTATTGCCCTAGGGCTAGAAGGAAACCCTAGGGCTATAGGGTGTCCTCTATGCTACTATCATATGATCCAAGGGCCAAATGGTGGCCAAGGTGTCATATGTGAGAGAGTTCTCTACTACATATACAAAAACCAGTTTATGGCACTATGGCATCCCAAGGGCAACAAGGTGCTAATCAAAATCCCTCTATGCTCTATGTTGGCACCCTATGGCCCCAAGGCCATAGGGCGGCCTTTATGCTAGTAAAATTCCCTCTATGCACTATGTTTACACGTATACTTATAAGAAGCCATTTATGCACTATGTTGGCATCTTATGACCTAGATCCATAAGATGTCCTCTATGGTAAAAGAGAAATCGTACATGGGCTATGCTCGCATCCTATGGTCCTAGGGCCATAGGGTATCCTCTATACTATCAAACCCTCTTTGCCTAATTCTAGCACCATATAAACCCAGGGTCACAAGGTAGCCCTCCATGCTCTATATAGGCACCCTATGGCCCCATGGCCATAAGGTCATTCTATGCTCAAAAGAACCTTAATATGCTTTATGTTGGCACCCTATGGACCTAGGAACACAAGGTGCCCTCAAGGCTAATATAAACCCCTAATGTTTCATGTTTTCACCCTATGGTGCTAGTACCACAAGGTGTTTTCTATGCTAGGAAGAAACCTTGTGTGCTCTATGTTCACACCCTATGGCCCTAGGGTACCCTATATGCTACTAAGAAACACCATATGCTCTATGTTGGAACCCTGTGGGCCTAGGGCCATAGGGTGCTATCATAAGAAACCATCTATTGCCTATGTTGAGACCCTATGGACCTAAGGCCATAGGGTGCTATCATAAGAAACCATCTATTATCTATGTTGAGACCCTATGGACCTAAGGCCATAGGGTGGCCAAGGTGTTCTTGAAGAGAATTCCTTACTACATACATATAGAAAACTTTATGGCCCCAAGACCATTGAGTGACCTAAGTTCCCCTTTAGAGACTCTATATTTGTACCCTGTGGACATTGAGTGACTTACGTGCCTCTTCATAGACACTAGGGTCATAGCTCGTGCTCTCTATGCTACTAAGTGACCCTATATGATCTTTGCTGGCACTCTTCGGGCCATAATTATCTTAATTAGAAAATGATAGTCATGAAAAACTCGAAGTGTTAACTCTTTTATGAAATCTCAATGTATTTATGATCTTATTAAAATGTGTAAGTTAGTACTACGGTAAATATGCAATCCAATGTACAAAATTGAATCATTATCATACATCATACATCTGTTTCTTTGCCACACAGTTGAAGGGGTCTTTGCCTTCAAATATCACCATAACATTCAAACATTTAAATGAAATTTACAAGTACTTTAATTCACAAATGCATTGATCTGTTGGTGGATGGAAGGTCCGGCTCACCATGCACTTTGATTTGAAATCGTGGGGGGCAAAAATATTTGTGTTGGATTCTCCTTATGGCATTGTACATGTTTTGGAACTTGCATTGCCTTCTACTTCCAATTTACAAACTTAAACAATGGTTATACATTATAAAATCATTTATTTGCAATAACCCTTGATACAATGTTCCGATTGCTTCATGACAAGCTAAAAAATTGTACTAGTCCTAGCTTCCCTCTATTGAAAAAAATTCAAGATATAAATTCCAATTCTTTGCATCATCTAGAAGAAAAACAAAATCATAGTTTGGAACAAAATACTCGCACTTTATATCTTTGATAAAATCTTTTTACAATTAAAGAACTAGATCTTCAGATAATCCAAAGGACAAATGCTTCAATAACCATTTGCACTTTGACACTCGATGTTTACTATCTAAGCAAATAATTGGCATTTACAACAAATGTTGAATATATGTTTAATCTAGTTAGTTGCAATACAAAGATAAATTATAATTATTTCAAATGCTTACACCATCAATTCACAATAGAAGAACTTACACCCAACAAAAGATAATCATACATCAAAAATTGTTCAAACTCTCATTTTGGAATTTTGAGGACTAAATACTTTTTAGTTTTTTCTAGATTATTTCATTCTCAATAAAATATTAAACCTTAATCACAAGATAAGAAATATATGTCCCTAATGTATATGGACACAAGATAGTAAGGCCAAAGAAAAATGTTTGTGAAACACTTAAAGAGTCTTTAGCTGACCTAGAATAACCAACCTATGGTCTAAAGGCCATAGGGTGTCATGATATTTTATAAGATGTGTCCATAGAGAGCTAAGTGATTTGCATCCATGGGGTGGTTTAAGTGCCCCTGTGGAGATTCTATGTCACCACCCTATGGCCTTAAGGCCTTAGGGTATCCCAAATGCTCTTGGATAACTTATGTTTCCTTCTAGAATAGCCCAAATTCTTATGTGCCCTTTTAGAGACTTTATGTAATCACCCTATATCCATAAGATTGTAGGGAAGCCCAAATGCTTTTGGGGGATTCTATGTTGACACCTTATGGCCTTAAGGCTGTAAACTAGCCCAAATGCTTATGTGACCTTTTAAAGACTCTATGTAATCACCCTATATCTGTAAGATTGTAGGGTAGGCCAAATGCTTTTGGGGGATTCTATGTTGACACCCTATGGACCTAAGTCTATAGAGTAACATGAATGCTTATGTGCCCTTTTAGATACTCGATGTAATCACCCTATGTTCGTAAGGTTGTAGGGTATCCCATTTTCTTTTGGGGGACTCTATGGCCCTAGGGCCATAGAGTGTCATGTCTACAAAGAACTCAATGATCCTCAAGTCATGGGGTGTTCTTCCCAAACCTCATATGATCACTTAACCTTAAATTACTACATAATATATCTTATGACCATATATATATCTAGAATTCTATTTGCCACAACATGTCCATATAATATCACACACTTAAGTCTAATTCATTTATTGTGAAAAAATGCAAACTTACAAGTTCACATTTTTTCAAAGAAATTAAATTGAGAAAAACAGTGAACCAAACATCAATGTTTTTAACATCATTGGGCAGATTTGAGATGGGACAAATGAAATAAAATGACAACAATAATAATCTAAATATCAGTAATGTAATATCATGGGTGGCTAGCTTAACCTGTTTCCTGTAAAATTTCTAGAATGGCCTCAACACTTGCATCCAATGGTTCTTCAATTTATTCTTCCTCTAAATCCTTGGCATTGACTTTCTCTGTTTTATCCACACCTACCCACCTTCTAAGATCAAGGTCTTCTTCCACTATGGAATGGCAAAGAGATTCCAATTGTGTCATTTGATCACTACTACATGACATCACCTTTCTCTGTTGTTGTAGTACCTCTTTAGTCCCATAGCCTAATTAGAAGATGTCTATTACTTTATCATCTTCTTTGGGACAGATGCATTTGATTACACGATGCACAAAAAAGGCTTTGGCCGTGGTCACAGCATCATGCTCATCATCGTTGATGTAGAGAGTATGCATTGGCTCCAACAGTGACTCTTTAACACTAGAGTAGTTGGTGTATTGCTCTCCTTGAATGAAGAATTCCCAAACCCCAAAAATTACTTCGCGAAGAGCACATATTTGGATGGTCTCTGATCCCATAAAGGAGCTCAAAGGTAGGTCGTGCATTTCATACCATTTAGCTTATTCAAAAATTGCCTTCTCTAGGGAAGCAACATGTTGATACTTGATTAAGCCGGCAATTAAAAACTCTGATGATTGATGTGCTACCCCACATACTCCATCAATTACTTTACCCAATTCGGTAGCACTCCAACCACTAGATGTAAGAATTTTGTGTGTTGTATCTATGATGCAAACACCAACATGAATTGTAGAGCTATTCTCACTGCAGAGAAACTCAATTCCTTCCAAATTCTTTCCAACACATTTGATTGTCCATGGTAAAATGAATTGCCAACTAGAAGTGCCATTCTTGTGTGCAATGATCCACTCCACATATCCCCTAGTGGTCTCAAGAATTGTCTCTTTCTGCTTTCCTTTTTGTAGTACTAGATTTAGCCATTGCGTACAGCTCATGAAGAGAGAGTTGTAAATCTCATCTGCAATGTTATAATGAGACCTACATTCATCCTATGAAGTAACTTCAATTGCTGATGGATTTATCTCTTTAAATGCCATTAACATTTGAGGCTCAAAAACCCTGGTCTGCTTTAAGTTCGTTGCACGTGCAGTGAGGTCGAGCATGCCCGCTTGATGTGATTGCTTCACTAAGCAGATCTTCTCATCTATCAGCTCCTGTTGTAGTAGCTTGGCACCATTATCTTCTAAACCATTTAGGCATCTAAAGGTTGTTATGCTTGGTTTTTGCCCACGAGCAATTGATGTGTGACGCTTCTCCAAGATTTTTATCCACTGATCATAGATTTCATCAATGTACATGACGATGTTTGAATACGATGTTCACCACATTTACAAAGGCCTTCAAAATAAAGAAAAGAAAATTAACTTCATTTCAAGACATATTTGTAACAAAAACAAGCATACGGAATTGGAACTTGCATCCCAAGGTGCTTGACTCGGATGACCAATAGGAATACCTTCTTGGGTTTTGTTGGTTTAGAATATGCAAGCCATTGACTACGGCCATGCTTCATGACCTCCACATAAGGCTGGTGTTTCATTGTTGTTATTCTCTCCATGTTCTCCATTTTAGAAATTCGAACAGCAACCTCTTTGCGAGCGTCTACCACTATCCTTGCAGTTCTAAACTTGTAGAACTCTTTTCTCAAAGCATACTTAGTGTTTTTCTTACGCAAAAAATCTCTAGCCACTATGATGGAATGCTGACAGGCTAGAATCTAGTAGTGGTATGTTGATAGCTTGTCTCCATGCACTTCAGCTGTTTGTAAAGGCATTTTTGTAATTGGGTTATGCGGCATCAGGTCTGCTGCACTAGAGACTGGCCTAGAGTGCCCTGCAAATTGCTTCAAGAGATATTTCACATACACATCTGACAATGGTCTGCATTTATAGCCATCTGGTGCAAGGTTGCATTGCTCAACTGGGATCAATTGGGTAAATTGTGCACCAAATGAAAATAGTGTGCAATTTCAACGTATCCATCTAGCCCACCCTTAGAAGTTTTCGCAACTTCTTTATCAAGATCTTTTTCTTTAGGCTGTATAATAGAGTTCAACATAGCCAAGGATACTAAGTCCACAACCACTGCCACTGAGGGGGTTTCAACTGTTAGGATTGCAAGTCCACTAGAATCTCCTACTTCTTGAGTCTATAAGAGTATAACTGAAAGATTTTCTTGGCCATATTTCCACTATTGTCTCCAAGTGAGGGAGTTTGACTCTCCTTGAGAGTCTTAGATTGATTTGATTTACATGTGTCTTCATCCTTTTGATTCTTATTCTTCTCTGTGCTGCTCAATTTACCTAGATATTGATTGAATTTCTAACTAAAGACCTCAATATATAATTCTATAAATTTCTCACTTGGAGTGTCCTCTTGAAGCTCCACCCACCCTGCTTTTTTCATTGTCACTTCGTCATCACATCAACCTTCACCAATTTTTGAGAAAAGGCCACAGGCTCCAACAAGTAGGAGTCACCATTGAGTAGTTTTACTCCAAGGAATGGAGAAATTTCAAGATGTGGACAATCTTTCTTTATCTCCTTGACAATATCACAGTCCTTGTAGGGAAATTGTTCTTTATCTTGAAAGAACAAGTGGACTTTCTCATCACTTTCACCATTTGGTAAGTGAAAATCTAGATACCAAGAGCTTGGTGTTGAGCCTGTTGCATCAATTGACTTTGACTTTCTCTTCTGAGACATTTTTTGTAAAAAGAATGACATATATTTAGACAAGCTGGATATTAATACATCCATATGGACCTAGGGCCATAGAGTCCTCTCTATGTTAAACCATGTGGTCCTAGGTCCAAAGGGTGCCAACAAAATGGTTCTACAAGTGTACCTAGGCCACTCTATGGTACTGTGCTCACATGTTCTTTTATGACATCAGAGCAACCTCAAAGTAGTATCCCTTGAATGGCCTAAATACCCCTTTAGAGCCTCTACAAAAACACCATATGGCATCATGTGGCCAGAAGGCCATAGGGTCCCCTGCATGCTAGTAAGAACCTCTCTATGCTCTGCATTGGCATCCTATGGCCCCAAGGCCACAAGGTGGCCTCAATGTTTTGAAGAAACCCTTCCTGAAGGTTTTCTAGAACCCTATGGCCCCAGGGCCATAGGGTGCTCTACATGCAAGTAAAAAACACTATTTTCTCTATATTGAGGAGACCTTGTGAGATGAAGTCCATAGGGTCCCCTCTATGCTAGTAAGAACCTTTGTTTACTCTATATTGGCACCCTATGGCCTGAAGGCCATAGGTTTCCCTCTATGCTAGTAAGAATCTCTTTGTGCTCTATGCTCTATCATCTATGCTCTATGCTCTATATTGACTTCCTATGGGCCCAAGGCCACAAGATGACCTCATTGTTTCCAAAAAACCCTCATTATTTTGCTATGGGCCCAAGGCCATAGCTCTCTATCTCGGTATAAAGCACTATATCTTCTATATTGGCACCCTAAGGCCTGAAGGCCATAGGGTTGGCCTAAAGGGCCCCAAGGGTGTGTTGTATGCCAATGAAAAATACTATTTTTTCTATATTGAGAAGACCTTGTGGGCTGAAGGCCATAGGGTCCTCTCCATGCTCATAAGAACCTCCGTTTACTATATATTGGCACCCTATGGCCAGAAGGCCATAGGGTTCCATCTATGCTAGTAAGAAGTTGACATCCTATGGCCCCAAGGCCACAAGGTGCCTTCATTGTTTCCAAAAACCCTCATTGTTTTGGCAGCCTATGTCGAAGGACCATAGAGTACTCTCTATGCTAGTATAAAGCACTATTTGCTCTATATTGGCACCCTAAGGCCTGAAGGCCATAGGGCCCCCTCTATGTTCCACAAGGTTCCCTCTATGTTTTCAATTTGAAGGAACCCTTCATGATGGATTTTTGAAAACCAACGGCCCTATGTCCATAGGATTCTCTATATGTCAGTAAAAACACTATTTGCTCTATATTGGCACCATGTGACTTGAAGGCCATATGGTCCCCTCTATTCTAGTAAGGTACTCATGCTCTATATTGGCATCCTCTGGCCTGAAGGCCATAGGTTCCGAACTTTGATAGTAAGAACCAATCTATGATCTATATTGGCACCCTATGGCCTTCAGGCCATAGGGCCTCTCTATGCTAGTAAGAACCTCTCTATGGTCTAAAGATCCGATGACCCCAAAGCCACAAGTTGCCCTCTATGTTTTGAAGAAACCCTTCATGAGGGTTTTTTGGCAACCTATGGACCTACGGCCATAGGGTGCTCTATATGCCGTTGAAAAACCCTCATTGTTTTAGTACCCTATGGCCCCACGTATAAAGCACTATTTGGTCTCTCTATGCTAGTAAGAACTGATCTACGCTCTATATTGGCACCCTTTGGCCTGAAGGCCATAGGGTCCGCTCTTTGCTAGTAAGAACCGATATATTCTCTATATTGGCACCCTATGGCCTTGAAGCCATAGGTTCCCCTGAATGCTAGTAAGAACCTCTCTATGCTCCACACATCCTATGACCCCAAGGGCACAAGGCGCCCTTAATGTTTTGAAGAAACCCTTCATGAGGGTTTTTTGGCAACCTATGGACCCAGGGCCATAGGGTGCTCTCTATGCTAGTATAAACACTATTTGCTCTATATTGAGGATACCTTGTGCGTTGAAGGCCATAGGGTCCCCTCTATGCTAGTAAGAACCTCTGTTTTCTCTATGTTGACAACCTTTGGCCTGAAGGCCATAGGGTTCCCTCTCTGCTAGTAAGAATCTCTCTATACTCTACGCTCTATGCTCTATATTGACATCCTATGGCCCCAAGGCCACAAGGTGACCTCGTTGTTTTGAAAAAACCCTCATTGTTTTGGCACCCTATGGCCCCATTCATAAATAACTATTAGGTCTCTCTATGCTAGTGGGAACCGATCTATGCTCTATATTGGCACCCTTTGGCCTGAAGGCCATAGGGTCTGCTCTTTGCTAGTAAGAACCAATCTATACTCTATATTGGCACCCTATGTCTTGAAGGCCATAGGGTCCCATGTATGCTAGTAAGAACCTCTCTATGCTCTACACATCCTATGATCCCAAGGGTGCAAGGTGCCCTCTATGTTTTGGAAAAACCGTTCATGAGGGTTTTTTGGCAACCTATGAAACCAGGGCCATAGGGTGTTGTTAAAACACTATTTGATCTATATTGAGGATACCTTGTGGGCTGAAGGCCATAGGGTCCCCTCTATGCTAGTAAGAACCTCTGTTTTCTCTATGTTGACACCATGTGGGCTGAAGGCCATAGGGTTCCCTCTATGCTAGTAAGAAGCTCTCTATGCTCTATGCTCTATATTGACATCATATGGCCCCAAGGCCACAAGGTTCGTTCATTGTTTCAAAAAAACCCTCATTGTTTGGGCACGCTATGGCTCCAGGTATAAATCACTATTTAGTCTTTCTATGCTAGTAAGAACTGATCTATGCTCTATATTGGCACCCTATGGCCTTTAGGCCATAGGGTCCCTTGTATGCTAGTAAGAACCTGTCTATGCTCTACACCTCCTATGACCCCAAGGCCACAAGGTGCCCTCTATGTTTTAAAGAAACCCTTCATGAGGATTTTTTGGCAACCTATGGACCGTGGGCCATAGGGTACTCTCTATGCCGGTAAAAAACACTATTTTCTCTATATTGAGGAGACCTTGTGGGATAAAGGCCATAGGGTCCCCTCTATGCTAGTAAGAGCCTCTGTTTTCTCTATATTGACACCCTGTGGCCTGAAGGCTATAGGGTTCCGTCTATGGTAGTAAGAAGCTCTCTATGCTCTATGCTTTATCCTCTATATTGAGATCCCATGTCCCCAAGGCCACAAGGTGCCCTCATTGTGTCGAAAAAACATTCATTGTTTTGGCACCCTATAGCCACAAGTATAAAGCACTATTTGGTGTCTCTATGCTAGTAAGAACCAATCTATCGTCTATATTGGCACCCTATGACCTGAAGGCCATAGGGTGTCAACATAGAGAAAGCAGAGGTTCTTACTAGCATAGAGGGGGGCCTGTATGCTAGTAAGAACCTCTCTATTCTCTACACATCTTATGACCCCAAGGCCACAAGGTTATATACCTTTATGTTTTAAAGAAACCCTTCATGAGGATTTTTGGCAACCTGTGGACCCAGGGCCATAGGGTGCTCTCTATGCCATTGAGGAGACCTTGTGGGTTGAAGGCCATAGGGTCCCCTCTACGCTAGTAAAAACCTCTATTTTCTCTATATTTACACCCTATGGCCATAGGGTTCCCTCTATGCTAGTAAAACTCTCTCTATGCTCTATGCTCTATATTCACATCCTATGGCCCCAAGGCCACAAGGTGCCCTCATTGTTTCGAAAAAACCCTCATTGTTTTCAGCACCCTGTAGACCCATGTATGAAGCATAGCTATTTGGTCTCTCTATGCTAGTAGGAACCGATCTATGCTCTATATTGGCACCCTATGGCCTAAAGGCCATAGGATCTCCTATATGGTAGTAAGAACCTCTCTATGGTCTACACATCCGATGACCCTGAGGGCACAAGGTGCCCTGTATGTTTTGAAGAAACCCTTCATTAGGGTTTTTTGGCAACCTATGGACCCAGGGCCATAGGGTTCTCTCCATGCCAATAAAAAACACTATTTGCTCTATATGGAGGAGACCTTGTGGACTAAAGGCCATAGGGTCCCCTATATGCTAGTAAGAACCTCTCTTTTCTCTATATTGACACCGTCAGAAGACCATAGGGTTTCCTCTATGCTAGTAAGAGGCTCTCTATGCTCTATGCTCTATATTTACATCCTATGGCCTCAAGGCCACAATGTGCCCTCATTGTTTTAAAAAAAACCTCATTGTTTTGGCACTCTATGTCCCCAGGTATAAAGCACTATTTGGTCTCTCTATGCTAGTATGAACCGCTCTATGTTCTATATTGGCACCCTATGGCCTTCAGGCCATAGGGTCCCCTATATTCTAGTAAGAACCTCTCTATGCTCTACACATCCTATGACCCTAAGGGCACAAGGTGCCCTGTATGTTTTGAAGAAACCCTTCATGAGGGTTTTTTGGCAATGTATGGACCCAGATCCATAGGGTGCTCTCCATGCTAGTAAAAAACACTATTTTCTCTATATTGAGGAGACCTTGTGGGTTGAAGGCCATAGGGTCCCCTCTATACTAGTAAGAACCTTTGTTTTCTCTACGTTGACACCCTGTGGCTTGAAAGCCATAGGGTTTCCTCTATGCTAGTAAGAAGCCCTCTATGCTCTATATTGACATCCTATGGCCCCAAGGCCACAAGGTGCTCTCATTGTTTTGGCACCCTATGGCCCCATGTATAAAGCACTATTTGGTCTCTCTATGCTAGTAAGAACTGATCTATGCTCTATATTGACACCCTTTGGCCTGAAGGCCATAGGGTCCGCTCTTTGCTAGTAAGAACTGATCTATTCTCTATATTGGCACCCTATCTCCTTTAGGCCATAGGGTCCCCTCAATGCTAGTAAGAACCTCTCTATGCTCTACACATCCTATGCTCTACATGCTCTCTATGCTTTAAACATAGAGGGCACAAGGTGCCCTCTATGTTTTGAAGAAACCCTTCATGCGGTTTTTTTGGCAACCTATGGACCCAGAGCCATAGGGTGCTCTCTATGCCAGTAAAGACACTATTTTCTCTATATTGAGGAGGCCTTGTGGGTTGAAGTCCATAGGGTCCCCTTTATGCTAGTAAGAACCTCTATTTTCTCTATGTTGACACCCTGTGGCCTTAAGGCCATAGGGTTCCCTCTATGCTAGTAAGAAGCTCTCTATGATCTATGCTCTATGCTCTATACTGATTTCCTATGGCCCCAAGGCCACAAGGAGCCCTCATTGTTTCGAAAAAACCCTCATTGTTTTGGCACCCTATGGCCCCATGTATAAAGCACTATTTGGTCTCTCTATGCTAGTAAGAACCGATCTATGCTCTATATTGGCACCCTACGGCCTGAGGTCATAGGATCCCTTGTATGCTAGTAAGAACCTCTCTATGCTCTACACCTCCGATGACCCCAAGGCCACAAGTTTCCCTCTGTGTTATGAAGAAACCCTTGATGAGGGTTTTTTGGCAACCTATGGACCCAGGGCCATAGGGTGCTCTCCATGCCAGTAAAATACACTATTTTCTCTATATTGAGGAGACCTTCTGGGCTGAAGGCCATAGGGTGTGTTCTATGCTAGTAAGAACCTCTATTTTCTCTATAATGACACTCTGTGGCTGGAAGGCCATATGGTTCCTTCTATGCTAGTAAGAATCTCTCTATGCTATATGCTCTATGCTCTATATTGACATCCTTTGGCCGCAAGGTGAGAAGGTGCCCTCATTGTTTCAAAAAAACCCTCATTGTTCTGGCAACCTATGGCCCAAGGGCCATAGAGTGCTCTCTATGCCGGTATAAAGCACTATTTGTTCTCTATTGACACCCTAAGGCTTGAAGGCCATAGGGTTCCCTCTATGCTAGTAAGAATCTCTCTATGCTATATGCTCTATGCTCTATATTGACATCCTTTGGCCCCAAGGTCACAAGGTGTCCTCATTGTTTCAAAAAAACCCTCATTGTTCTAGAAACCTATGGCCCGAGGGCCATAGAGTGCTCTCTATGCCGGTATAAAGCACTATTTGTTCTCTATTGACACCCTAAGGCTTGAAGGCCATAGGGTCCCCTCTATGTTAGTTAGAAGCTCTCGATGGTCTATAATGACATCCTATGGCCCCAAGGGCCGCAAGGTTCCCTCTATGTTTTCAATTTGAAGAAACCCTTCATGATGGATTTTTGACAACCAATCGCCCTGGGGCCATAGGGAGCTATATTTGTCAGTAAAAAACACTATTTTCTCTATATTGGCACCATGTGGCTTGAAGGCCATAGGGTCCCCTCTATTCCAGTAAGAACCTCTCCATGCTCTATATTGCCACCCTTTTGCCTAAAGTCCATAGGGTCCACTCTGTGCTAATAAGAACCGATCTATGCTCTAAACCACTATGAGGGTTTTTTGGCAACTTATGGCCCCAGGGCCATAGGATTCTCTCTTTAGGGCCATATGGTTTTTTGTATACAATGGCATATTATGGTGGTTGCCATATGCTAATAAGAAACCACCATTTCTCTAGGTTTGTGTCCTATTGCTTTACGGCAACAAGGTGTCATCCTACATGCCAATAATTTAACAAAACCTAAATTCTCTACATTGACACCCTATGGCCGAGGGCCCAGGTGTGCTCTATGCTACCCTAAACCCCTCTATGCTCTACGTTGACACCCTACGGCCCCAGGGCCACAAGGTGCCCTCTCTCTCTCTCTCTCTCTCTCTCTCTCTCTCTCTCTCTCTCTCTCTCTCTCTCTCTCTCTCTCTCTTTCGGATTTAAATTGTTTATTTTATCTTATTACCTCTCCTCCCTCTCTGTCAGCTTCCTCTCCTCTGTTTGTCTCTCTTACTCTCCTTTCTCTCTCACTCCAAATACCTATTTTTCTCCCTCTTCTCATCTCTCCCCATTCATATAGCAGGTAGTCCCTTGTGAATTTTGTTGAGCTTATATGTGAAGCTACTCAACATATGGCTTCTCTATATATGGCACCCAGGTCCCCTCTATATATACATCATCGCATGTGTGTATTCTACACACTTTGGGGTTCTACGTCTATGCTCTCTCTTTCTCTCTCAAAATGGTATCAGAGCAGTACATTTTTGTTTTTGATTTTTTTCTCCAAATTGAAAACAATTTTTCAGAAACTACCAATGCAAGGCACCGAAATTGATGTAGTCTACAACTTTGCAGAAGACAGTTTTTTTAAATTCTGCACCGATTTTGAGTTATCGTTCGCGGACTACGTACATACCTGAAAAAAAACTTTTGCTATTTGTTTTTTATTTTTCTGCTAATTGAAAACAATTTTGCAGAAACTATTCGCTTAGGGCACCGGAATCAATATGGTCTACAACTTTGCAGAAGAAAGTTTTTTCAAATTCTAATTCGATTTTGAGTTATCGTTCGCGGACTACGTAGAAACCTGAAAAGCAATTTCGCTTTTTTTATTTTATTTTTCTACCAATTCAAAACGATTTTGCAGAAACTACCCGCACAACGCACCGGCATTGATGTGGTCTACAACTTTGCAGAATAAAGTTTTTCCAAATTCTACACCGATTTTGAGTTATCGTTTGCGGACTGCGTGCATGCCTGAAAAGCAAATTTACTTTTTGTTTTTGATTTTTCTAGTGATTCAAAACGATTTTGAAGAAACTACCCATCAAATCCATCGAAATCTATGTGGTCTACAACTTTGCAGAAGAAGTTTTTTCTAAATTCTACACCAATTATGAGTTATCGTACGCGGATTGCGTACATGCCTAAAAAGCAACTTTCGTTTTTTTGTTTTTTGATTTTTCTCCTGATTCAAAACGATAACTTTGCAGAAGAAAGTTTCTCTAAATTCTGCACTGATTTCGGCTATCGTTCTCAGACTGCGAATATGTTTGAAAAGAAAGTTTCGTTTTTTTTTGTTTTTGATTTTTCTCCTAATTGAAAATGATTTTGCAGAAACTATTCGTTAGAGCCATCGAAATCGATGTGGTGTACAAGTTTCTATAAATTTTGCACCAATTTTGGGTTATCGTTCTCGGACTACGAATATGTTTGAGAAGCAAAATTTTACTTTTTGATTTTGATTTTCCTCATAATTGAAAACTTCTCAAACATATTTTCTCTTCATCGATCATATATTTGTTATTGATGTAACTATGCTGCAGAAACCAGTTACATATCGTTCCGATGATTGTCCGAATTCTACAAGCTATTGTTGGTACATGATCTTTTGCTATATGATATACTGGTTCATTGATTCTCGTATAATTATTCTTCTATAGATATAGTTTAGGTCGTTTTATAGATAATCTCTCGTTGATACCATAATGATTTTGATGGTACCATGATGATGTTTTGTTAGTAATTTGGTCATGGTGATTTTCGTTGATACCATGACGATATTTCGTTCATACTATGGTTATTTCAGTGATGCCATGATGTTGTTTCGTTGATACCATGGTTATTATCGGTGATACCATGATGTTGTTTCATTGATACCATGGTTATTCTCGGTGATGCCATGATGATATTTCGTTGATACCATGGTTATTCTCGGTGATGCCATGATGATATTTCGTTGATACCATGGTTATACTCGGTGATGCATGATGATATTTCGTTGATTCCATGGTGATTTTCATTGATACCATGATGATGTTTCGTTGATACCATGGTTATTTTCGGTGATACCATAATGTTGTTTTGTTGATACCATGGTTATTCTCGGTGATACCATGATGTTGTTTCGTTGATACAATGATTATTCTATGATGCTTTTCGTTGATATCATCATGATTTATTCATTTTTATTGATACAATGATGATATTTTGTTAATAATTCGATGATACTCATTGATATCACTACGTTGATAAATATCGTTTTATGTAGTATATACACATGTCATTTGCATCATGTATCATGTATCTTGTACTTTTTATGTTCATACTTTATGTCCACATATGTTATCGTGCGTATATATATCATCAAAAGAGTGGCATCGCGAACCATCTCTTATGGCATTGTGAACGTAATTATTTCATTAACGATGCTAATAATTTTCATGACTATGTTTTTTGAGTCTATGATCTATGTAGGATTGATCAAAGGATTGATTTCATGAAGACAAACTTGGTGACAATAAAATATTTATGAAGACATGTTTGGTGATGCCATATTGATGACAAGCTACACAACAGATTCACGGAGACACTTCTGATTACGAGCTAATCGATAGCCTTTACATCTCTTAATTAATGAACCTTTTTATTCATTATTTTATTTGATAGGATAGGAGTAATGTAACTCCTCATAAAACATTCATTGTAAAAGGAGTGATGTAGCTCCTCATAAAATATTCATTGTAAAAGAAGTGATGTAGCTCCTCATGAACATTTGTACATTAAATGATTTTTAAAATATAACGGTGGGTGTATATAGAGCTGTGGATTTTTCCCTTGATCCCCCAAGGGTTTTTTGATCCACAGTTAGGGACCCTTATTTGAGCGGGGGTGTTGAGCTTATATGTAAAGCTACTCAATATATGGCACCCAGGTCTCCTCTATATATACATCATCTCATGTGTGTATTCTACACACTTTGGGGTTCTACTTATGTGCTCTCTCTTTCTCTCTGAACAAATTTTGGGCCTCAATATCTACCGGTTTACCTACAACATCATCATTCAGGCACCCCCTACCACATCTCCTCTTTCTAGGACCTCTCTCACACCAATAAAAAGCGTACAATACAAAGGTTAGTTCTTTTCTATTTTTGTTTTACTGTTTTACTATTTTATTGTTTTTTTATAGAGAGAGGAAAATAAATGTAAAAAAAGATTGAGCTTACTTGTGAACGGTGTCGTGAGGCATTTTTGTTGTGTTTGGGAGAGAGGCGCAGAGAGGGAGAGAGAAGCCAAAAGAGGCGGCACCACAGGATGCTGCATGTTTGAGAGAGAGGCTCAAGGAGGCATTCAATGTCGTGAGATGTTGCACGCTTAAGAGGCACACGGAGGGCGGCAAAGGGCGGCTATTCGTTCGATGAAGGGCAGCGTGAGGTGTTGTTTGTTTGGGAGAAGAGGCGCAGCAAGGGCGAGAGAGGGGGCTATTTGTTTGAGGCACTTCGAGGCGTAGAGAGGGCACGCAACAGAGGCGGCACAAAAGAGGCGTTTGGGAGAGGCGTAGGAAGCGCACATAGAGGGCATTTAGCAGAGGTGCAGGGAGCACGCAGAGAGCTATGTTTGAGAGAGCAGAGTAGGGTTTCGAAAAGAAAGAGATAGAGATAAGGTTAATCAATCATGATAATTCAAAATTCAAAATTTTACTTTCAAATTTTAAACCTAAACTTCCCAATCTCTTTTATTTTGAATTTTGAAGAGTTTAAAATCGTTTTCTTAGGGGAAGAGTCATACCAAAGGATTGGAAACTGAAAGAGCTTTTTGCCAAAAATAAAAATTGGCATGAGACTTTGTCAGTACCCGTGTCGTCTCACTACGAGTGGAACAACACACATGGTCAAAATCACCGTCCCATGACCAAAAATCGCATACTGAAAAATACACTAAAAAACATTCAAAATTAGAGGATTTTCCCTTAAAAAAAGTGCAATATTATTTTGTGAAGTATTGATCGCGAGACTTGAAAACACATTTTGGAAAAATTTGGGGTTAGCAAAAACAAAAATCAAAATTTTTTGGCTTTTTTTCTGCATGTGAAATTGCACACTAACTGCACGTGTTTTGAAAGTGTGAGCATATATGCAACATACATATATTTATACAAATAGTATTTAAACAAGGATGCCATATACTAGAATGGGTTGCAAAGGTGTTGGTGCGCATTTGCGAAGAGGCTTGTAAAGGTGCACATACGCAATTTGATCACACATTTGATCATGCACACTGTTGTTTTTTATGTCCCTTCAAAGGCGTAAACATATCATATGGATGTACATCCACGGGATCGGACTACTTGAGACACGGTCTCTAGATATAATCAATGGTTGTCCATGGATACACCACATGGCATATGATCAATGAATGTGGATGCGTCACGTGGAATATCGTACGGCTCATACATACCCCCTTATGTCTTGGCAGGCTCTAGCTTTCTAAAATCACTATATATAGCACCCTATGGCCCAAAGTCCATAGGATGCATATATAGCTCACCACAAAACACGCATAGATAGTACCGTGTGGTCATAAATCCATAAGATCTATATATACTTAGTTAGAAACATTAACTATAGCATCCTATGGCCTTTTGTCCATAGGATGTTCATATAGTCATCATGAAACACCTACATATAGGGCCCTATAGACCTAAGGCCATAGGATGTATATATATAATCATATCAATACACCTACGTATAGAATCCTATGGACCTAAGTCCAAGGATGTATACAAACTCATTGTGTCCCTAAGGCCACATGATGCTATATACCCATCATGAGGCAACTACATATAGCGCCCTATGGCCCTCAATACAAAACACCTTGATAAAACATCATATAAACTAAAGGCCATATGATTTATATATAGTGAACACAAAACACTTACATATAGATCCCTATAGACCTAAGGCCATAGAATGTTATATACCCATCATGAGACAACTACATATAGTGCCCTATGGCCCTTAGGCCATAGGATGTGTACACTTGCATCACGAATAACCTACATATAGCTCTATATTGGCCCTAAGGCCACAGAATGTTATATACCCATCATGAGACAACTACATATAATTCCCTATGGCCTAAGGGCCATAGGATGTGTACAGTTGCATCACGAAACAACTACATATAGCTCTATATTGGCCCTAAGGCCACATGATGTTATATACCCATCGTGAGACAACTACATATAGTGCCCTATGGCCCTCAGTCCATAGGATGTGTACAGTTGCATCGTGAAACACCTACATATAGCTCTATATTAGGCCTAAGGCCATAGGATGTTATATACCCATCGTGAGACAACTACATATAGTGCCCTGTGGCCCTCAGGCCATAGGATGTGTACAGTTGCATCACAAAACACCTACATATAGCATCCTATGGTGCTTGTATATAGCTCAACATCCAGGTCAACATCCTCTCCCTCATCCTAAAGCTATAAAAGAAGAGTTGATAGTCCATGATTGAATCCATACTTCTCCTCTCTACTCGTCAGAGGACGCTTCATGACAAGCTCGTGTAATATAAACACTTAACCATAAGATAAACAATTGAAAAACATATGTATATATGTTTTTTAAATAGTTTATGACACTTACAAACTCGTGTTGAAGAGTCTCGTAGCCTCCATTCCCAAGATGATAAGATCCTACAAACTCCAAGCATGCTCTGGCTATATCTCACTGATATTTGAATTTGTTTGGATGCTCTTGCTACTCTCCAGTAATCCTAGCTTGCCCACTCCTCTGCATCCAACCAAGATAACTTTTGTCTTTTTGGCTTTGTATTTGTCTCGTGCTTTAGATCAACGATGTGACATCATCACAAAAGAAACTATCGTGATCCAATCATTGGATGCTGGATCATATCCCTCTACTAGCATGTGCTCTCTATGAATGGTATAATGATGTAACTCTTTCTCTCTATATCAAGTGATTTTCTCAATGCTCCATCATAGAGTGTCCAAATTTTGCTGTGAAAAGCTGGTGCACCTTGGTATCATCAAACTCATGTGATCCCCAAGGTGTACGTGGTTTGCCCATCTGTGTGCTATCTATTGAAGAGAGAGGTAACGCTCTCTTGGAGGTGTGGATGCATGGGTAGCACCACTACTGCAATAGCCATTTCCACCACCTCAACAACAACCTATCTGTCTCAAAGACGAGCGAGAAAGAATAATCTTTGATGTAGATTGACCAACCGATGTAATTGGTACACTGGTCTAAGGTGTGACGCCACTAGTCGGTGTTACTAGAACGCTGGCCGTTCTGAGGGGTCAGAGTAGTTGTGGATGGTCTAGAAGGTCCAAAAATATTGTGACATCACACACTATTCTTGTGAAAACTGTGAGAAGAAAGTCAACATTTGCTCCAGTGACATGCCAGCTCAAGTAACCAAGAAATTGAAACTCGGACAATACGAGTTCTCATTATCTGCCATGGCTGTAAAAAATAATTTGACAACATATATATAATACGTTAGTTCAATTAACCACAAATAAACATTTCAATCAACACAAATAAACCACAAATTACTAGGAATTCACTATTGGACAATAATTAAAATCCATTAATCAAAAATAGATTTTACAGGAGAGTTTCTAACAAAACGTACTAGTCAATCTCTCATCTTCTACGAGAGTTGATATACCAAAGACATCCATCTCTATGTGAACTTCTGTATCTTTGTCATCAAACTCCAGAGCTCCATCCATCTCTGCATTGATCTCAGTATCTGATCGCTCATCTTTAGGTTTAGGCATCATCTTGAGAATAGCATCGGCTTCAAGATCAGACTCATCATCCCGATCATTAGCAATCCGTGCATGGAGCTCAAGTGTCTCCTCGTTCTCAACCTCCAATCCTTTGCAGACTTGTTTACTTCGTGGAGAAACTTGGACGACAAAGATCCAACGTGGTTTACTCAAATCTTCTTTATCTTTTTCCTTCCACAATGGATCTATAATAAAACACAACCTGTTCATAATGCTACGGAAGAATAGTTGTATCCTAATCATCTATCCACACTTGCCTAGAGTTGACTTGAATCAATCCACTCCTATATTTGTGCACAGTTGCACTGGGACCACTAGTAATAACCTTGAACCACTTCACATCAAAAATAAAAATATCCAACTTTTTGAAGCTAATTTTCAGGATCTCGTGGATATAGCCAAATTATTCAAGCTAACCATTCTATGTATTGTCATCCTTGGCACTACTCTGACTTTCTTGAACAAAGCTTGCCTTGACGACACTATCGAAGGTGACCCTTCGTTTGTCTATTTGTTGCACTCTAAAGTGTCTCCCATGTGACTACAAAGCTCCGTACTTGTGATACCAGTGGCACATAAAACAATTTCAGACTCACAATGTATATTTTCATACTGTTTATATACATGTAAATAGCATCTCCTTGACATATCCTCTTACTCTTTAGTGATCAATGCTTTATTTTGCTTTGTCTCCCAGATTGTTGCATCAAGCCAGTAACTAGTAGAAAAGTCTAGCATTTTTTGTAGGTGATGTGGAAAGGGATGATTCCTAGTTATATGATTGCGCTTGAATCCTATCTGATCAGCCAAATGTTGTTGCTTCTCCACTTCAAATCTCTCAATTCACTTTTTCATGAATTTTGACATCCATCTTCCTACCTTTTTACGCATTTTGACATCCATCTTCGTCATGATGCCCTGTCTCTATGGCTCCTCCTTAGTTACCTTGGAGTTTGGTTCAGAGGTCCACAATCGGGGCATCCCTGGATCAGTTGAATCCAAGAACTCACTCTCATAAGAACAAGACACTCTTGCACAATCCATCCTTTGGCTATGCTACACTCATGACAAGCCCTTTGACGAACAAACCCTTTTAACGTTGGAGAGGGGAATAGGGAACACACCCAGCACACAAAATATCTGCCTCTCTATAGCCCAGGGATTCCACAACACCTCTAACCTCTCAAATAACCCCTTCCAATTGTCTAGTTTGCACTAACAACTCCGCTTTAGCATACAAACCAACTACCTCACACCTTGCAAAAAAACACCCACAACACAAATGCACCCACAATGCTCAACTCACCCTTTTCGACTCACAAAACACTCCTAGTCTGCCCTCTCGGTAGCACCTTTCAAGCTACAGGCAAACCCTCTACTAGCAATGGCCAACATACGAAGAGCGAGAGAAAAGGAGGGGAATGGGGAGAAGCAACACAATAGATTGGGGCAACACGAGTGGTATTATTGCATAGGGAGTAGTACAATTAATGTATGCAGCTTCAATGGCAAGCTTAGCAACACACAAGCTTCAAGCTTCCAATCACACACACACAGGCAAAAAAGCCGACCGGTCCAAAGACCCTAAAAAATGAACAAAAACCTCCTTTTATAGGGATGTGCCTAGGAATCCCAAAAAAGAAAAATGGGGTCACCTTCCATGTCGTGCACTTCATTTTGAATTCTTTTTAGCATTTGATTGCATTGCCAACACTTGGCCTAGTTTATTTTTGGACACACTTGCATGCTACACTTCTTGTCCTTATCCGATTCGGCCACCCGGACTTCCCCTTGGGCCCTCTTGCCTTGGCTTGCTCTTCTTCTCTTGTTGGCACCTCCTTTGCAGCGGGACCCCTCCCCAGTCAAGGCAATAGCGATGTTGCTATTGGGGGGGGGGGGGGGGGGGGGGTACAACTCTTTCCCTCAAAAAATTAGGCCCTTGGCGGACGCGGGCACACTCGCTTAACTGCCTGGCACGTCATCATTGAGCTGACACCACCGCGGGCGCCCTGCACCGCCCCGCCTCGCTGGCTCACATCAAAACCCCCACCAAGTCCGTCAACAAACGCCACTTCAGCGCCCAGCGCTCGTGCTCCATAGCCGTGGGGGGGGGGGGGCAGCTCCCCTCCACCTCTTGGATACCAATGGGGAGGCCACGTTCTGCTCTATATACTGCGTCCCCTGCATTTCTCCCTGCGCATGTGGGTTATAGGCCCCGCCATGTGGCGGCTCCGTAGAGCCCCAAGCCTCAAGGCTTTGAAAATAAACACAAACTCCCCTTTTTTTTTAAAAAAAAAAACCTTTGTCTTCCCCCACTTGTCATGCTTGCCAACTGGCCCCTGATGGCCCATTTGCATAGCTTTTGAACCCAGAAAAAAAATTCATTGAACCGCCTTCGTCTCCCCCCAACTTTGTCTCACTTCATGACTCTCCTAGCCCCCGAACCAAGGCCGCCAAAACCCGCTCACATCATTTACAATTAGCTTCGGGCAAAGACACCCAATCTTCCGACCTCCACCCAATCTTCCGACCTCCATAACTTCTTGCTCATGACTCCGTTTGGCATGCAGTCACTTCCTGCTAGCTCCGTATGATGAACACCATGCTATAGAACTTTGTTAGGGCTCAAAAGACGCCAGATAGCACATCCTCCAATGCGGCCAAGTGGGCTCAGACCCGGCCCCCGAAAAAACCTTAAATGATCATATCTCGCAAACCATGGCTCCGATCCGCAATTCGAAAAGATGGGTAGGCCCCATGAATCGAGCTCTGCACATCTTTACCCCAAGTTCCACTTGGATCACCTGTCCCTAGCTGCCCTGTCCGGCAAGAATCTACAAATCACTAAAACTTTAACCTTCAATAACTTGGGCTCCGTAGCTCGGTTTGATGAGCCGCCTGGACCTGCTCCTTTAGCACTTCAAGCTCTTCATTCCTGGGCCCAAAGGATGCACTTTGCATCTCCTTCACCTGCCACCCAAAGTAGCCCATCATGGAGCCTTTCCTAGTCTATAAGCCGCATCATGCATACACCACCGCTGCTACCTGCCATCCCATGATTTTCCTAGCTGCTTTGCCATGCCTCTACTTGCCTGCACACACCTGTCCATGTCACCTTCTAGAGTCAACACACTTTGGTTGCACCATCATTACCCACCCCCTCATTGAGCATCTATGCTCAACCACAAAAGAGCTTTATTCCACTATAAACTACAAAACCTCGCACACACTTTGAGAAAACTCAAAAACAGTATGTACATTGTTTTATTGCATCCTATTGCCAAACCTTCAAGTGGATTGCCCCACCCCCTGCATCACATAGCTTCCACTTAAATCAAACACCTGGCTCTGTTTACTTTCATCCATCTGCAGGAACCTCCAATAGTGCCCTACCCAAGCACCTAGATCACCATGTGTGTAGACTGTCCATAGCCCTGGGGGGGGGGGGGGGGGGGGGGGGGGGGGGAGCTCCCCTCCACCTCTTGGATACCAATGGGAGGCCACGTTCTGCTCTATATACTGCGCCCCCTGCGTTTCTCCCTGCGCATGTGGGTTATAGGCCCCGCCATGTGGCGGCTCCGCAGAGCCCCAAGCCTCAAGGCTTTGAAAATAAACACAAACTCCCCTTTTTCTTTTAAAAAAAAAAAACCCCACTTGTCATGCTTTCCAACTAGCCCCTGATGGCCCATTTGCATAGCTGTCGAACCCGGCAAAAAAATTCATTGAACCGACTTCGTCTCCCCCCAACTTTGTCTCACTTCATGACTCTCCTACCCCCGAGCCGAGGCCGCCAAAACCCGCTCACATCATCTGCAATCAGCTTCGGGCAAAGACACCCAATCTTCCGACCTCCATTTTGGCATGCAGTCACTTCCTGCTAGCTCCGTATGATGCACACCCTACTATAGAACTTCGTCAAGGCTCAAAAGACGGTAGATAGCACATCCTCTAATGCGGCCAAGTGGGCTCAGACCCGGCCCCCGAAAAAACTTCAAATGATCATATCTCGCAAACCATGGCTCCGATCCGCAGTCCGAAAAGATAGGTAGGCTCCATGAATTGAGCTCTACACATCTATACCCCAAGTTCCACTTGGATCACCTGTCGCCAGCTATCCTCTCCGACAAGAATCTGTAAACCACTAAAACTTTAACTTTCAATAACTTGGGCTCCATAGCGCGGTTTGATGAGCCGTCTGGACCTACTTCTTCAATACTTCAAGCTCTTCATTCCTGGGTCCAAAGGATGCACTTTGCATCTCCTTCACCTGCCACCCAAAGTAACCCGTCATGGAGCCTTTCCTGGCCTATAAGCTGCATCATGCATACACCTCCACTGCTACCTGCCATCCCATGATTTTCCTAGCTGCTCTAGTCCTCTGCCATGCCTCTGCTTGCTTGCACACATCTGTCCATGTCACCTTCTAGAGTCGACACACTTTGGCTACACCAACGTCTTTATGAATCTCTCCAAGAAGACATCCACCTGTAATGGACCCTTCTAGCTACTGCAACTCCATCAACCACATGCACAAGTAAATGCATTTGGATAGTCATAATGTTGGTTGGAAAATACTACTCCACCATACACACTACCTGTACAGCATTTAAGCAAGTTGCATCTATGTCATAGGAAGAGAATGGGGTCTAGGAGGGCCTCTTTATTTGGCATTTTAAGAAGTCAAGCCTTTTGTATAAGAAAGAAATCAAAGGACTGATGTTGAATTCAAACAGGCAAAACGGCTAGTTTATTTGAATTCAAAGTCTCCCCCCAAAATGGAATTTAAATCTAGTGGCTAAAACCAAAGCAAATCAAAGATCATATGTAGGAGTTATGGAAGACCAAAAATCATAAAACTATCCACCTCCTTTTTGGGGGAAAGTGAATCCTTTGACCACTCTTACACATCTCTTACACACCCACCATTCTTGCACACATGATGTATACCTATGCGTCAAAATGTTAATCACCTCCATAAGCTCATGGAAAATAAAGAGGCCCTCCTACACCCCATCCTCTTCCTAATGGTTGTCTCTCCTTATCCTTTTGATAAGATCCAATGCACTAACTCACTAATCTTGTAAATTGTGTTTCTAATGTCATCCGCCATGTAGTCTTTGATGGAAACTGGTAAGATAATTTATGAAAACTTGTGCCAATCATAAGACTCAAGACCACTTAGTTTCTCATCTTTGGTAAATGATTTTTTTAAGCCCCGCATAATCCCCGTAGGATTTTTGAATGTAGATATGACCCTCTTCACTTGTTTCTCCTTTGCCTTTCTTAAAATCCATGAAGCTTTTGGATACACATATTTTGATTGGGGTTAAGATGGGACCACATGTATCACATTCATACCATGGCTTGTAGGTTGTCTCTTTGCGTCTTGCTATCCCCTTTTCCAGTAATGCCTCTTCCACACGATCTCCCCCACATTTTTCTAAATATGCATTGGGCCGAGCAAATGGTTGATAAGTAGATCACTCCAATATGGAAGGTCATGAAAAATAAAGAGTCTTTTCATCCCATGTGCCATAAACTCTCTTGATTCTTGCCACATGTTCTTCCAGTCACTCACCTCTTCAATGGGTTCATGTTGTGTTTGCATATATTTGGTCCATGCACATCATGACCTTCTGGGAAAAAATGTCCAAGCGCCTCGTATATTGTCTTGCTGAGGGATGAAAGCCAAGTCAAGGACCACATAGTGCACATGCATGGTTGCCCGAGTAGCTCAAACCATGAAACCAAAAAGAAGAAACGAAAAAGGATCAAGCATTCAACAGACACCCCCTACATAATGCATATAGATAGGGGTTTCAAAGTAGTTGCGTATAAACACTCACCAAAGCTTGGCCAATCGTGTATGGTCCACATGACAATGCCTTGCACATGAACATGTCGTCGATCGACCAGTTGGGAAATGTCAACCACATCAATCCCTATCCACCATATGCGTAGCTCTTCTATAAGCGGTGCCAAATAAAAATCCATGTTCTTTACCTTGTATTTCCCTAGAACAATCACTGACAATAGCAAATGTCCCTTCTTGATAGCCAACCATAGTGGAAGATTATAGTTCACCAAGTAAATAGGCCATGTTCTCCATGAAGAGCTCCAAATTCTGGATGGGTTTACTCCATCCATTGCTGCACAAAATGGACACAACGAGGTTCTTCTTTAAATGAAAGCCATCATTCCTCTATGTGCTTTCATACAAGAGAAGCATTAGACATATGATTCACCTCTTCTATAGTTCTAGTGTTTTGATTCAGTTCACTATGCTAGCATAGAATCTCTAGCCTACTAGGCCTACCCCATTCAAAGTGACTTTGGTTGACCAAAGGACTATAGTAGAGAAGCTACCTCAACAGATACAAAACTTCACATTCCAAATTCCAAATGGGTTTACTCCGTCCATTGCCAAACCAATAGACACAACGAGGTTCTTCTCTAAATGCAGGCCATCATTCCTCTATGTGCTTCAATACAAGAGAAGCATCAGGCATATGAATCACATCATCTGTAGATCTAGTGTTTTGATTCAGTTTGCTATGCTAGCATAGGATCTCTAGCCTACTAGGCTTGCCCCATTCAAAGTGACTTTAGTTGACCAAAGGACTGTAGTAGAAAATCTACCTCTAGAGATACAAAACTTCACATTCAACCTGGACTTTGTCATGGTTTGCCTTCCCTAGGTTGAGGACGACTTTCCCTTGTTCAACCATGTCTATGACACTCAAAAGCACTACATGATTAGGGAAATGACGCAATGTGGATACATACTCTTGGCGCCCAAAGGACACCTATTCACCTTGCAGTGGGCATGGATCCAATGGTCCATCATAGTTCCTTGTCACTGGAGTCCAACCCCATGGTCTGGAACAACCTATCCCACCTGAAGAGCCAGAGGAGGTCCTACTTGAACGTTTGTAAGCTACAAAGTCTATGCCTTGTTATGTGGTTTCTAATCAACATTTTCTTGAGGATAACCCATCTTCACTTGTCCTTAGAGTAGCCGGCCCAATGTGTTGCCTACCCCAAAAATAAGTGTTGAGGTCATGGTAGTGGCTGGCTTAGACGCTCTTATTGTCAAGGCCTATGGGTTTGGTGAGTGTATCAAAGACCACATAAGAGGCAGCAAATCTCCTTTACAATAGTTCTCCCAACTGTAAACCTCCTCTTTGTCTAAATCCCTCACCCAACAAAAGATCTCTTCTATCTCTTTATGAACTTCCCTTTGATAAATTTCTACAAGGATGGTTACAAGAAGAATATTTCAATATTGATCAGAAACCCACTCATGATGTCTCCAAGCTCCAAGAAGAAGCGATGTCTTTCTTTTCTGAGACAACCATGCTAATGTCCCCTCTTGAACCTGTCAAGGAAGTCAACCTCGACAAACCTGACTACCCTCATTCCGTTATTTTAGCCGCTTGGTTGTGGGATCACCTAACACTGCTTGACCATGTAGTTTCTTTCAAGGCTTTTTGTGCGTGGTCTTACCAAGATTTAATAGGAATCCCACAAGAACTAGGCATCAACACAATCTCTTTGGTTGAGGGGGCTAAGCCAATCAGAGGCTGTGCTTACAAGCTCAACTCAAATATAGAGAAGTTGTCAACTTGGATGTAGAGAAAATGCAAGAAATAGGTATCACCATGCCTGTGGAGAACTATGAGTGGATATCACCCATGGTCATCGCACCCAAGAATCAATCCAATAAAATATTCATATGAATCAACTATCGTGCTCTGAATAAGGTGACAATCCCCATAAAAAATGGATGGGTTTAGTGGCTACAGTTAGTTGGGCATTCATCCTATGAACGAGATCAAGACTGAATTCATGAGTCCATGGGGTATATTCATTTATAAAAGAATGTCTTTTGGGTTGAAAAAATTCCCACTTTCTTTCAATTGTAAATGCTACATCATATTTTATCCTCTACTCATTGATCATCTTTGAATCTTCATGGATGATTTTTTGACATTCTTTGGTTCTCAATGTTCCACGCTAGTGGAGAATTTGGAGGAGCATCTAGCTCAAATCTTTGAAACCTTGCTCATGTGCTGGGAGGCAGGCCATAAGCTCAATCCTAGCAAATGCCACTTTTTGGTCATGCAAGGTACGCTTTTGGGTAATGTGGTGTTTTCAAATGTTTTTCTACTGGCCTTGATAAAATCGTGGCCATTCTAAGGTTGCCTCCAAGGGTGTTCAGGGATTTGTAGGCCACACAGGTTATCACCATAGGTTCATTCGTATATATGTCCATGTTGCCTAACCCTTGACCCATTTGAATAGTGCTATGGTACCATTTTAGTGGATCTTTTGCTTACCTAAAAAAGCGTATGACTAAGGAACTTAGTTTCCCAAGATTGGTCTCACACTTTTTATGTGCATGCCAATGCTAGTCAAACTTCTATAGGTGATGTTTTGACTTAGCCTAGTAAAGAATTCAGATTAGATCACCTTATCACTATGCAAAAGCTGAGCAGAATTACAACACAATAGGAAGGAAAGGTTTTGCTATTGTTTATGCCCTATGAAAATTCTATCATGATTTATTAGGGGTTCACGTCACCATTAATATTGATCATCATGCTTTGTGTTATCCTCGAGCTGCCAACCAAATTTGGCAGTGACTACTTCTATTCCATGAGTTTTTCTTTTTATTGCATTTAATTAGGTGAAGAAGCTACAGGTGTTGATGACGACTTTCTAGATAGCAGTCTCTTCAAAGTGGACACAACCCCCGAATGCTATGACGATGTGTTCTATTTACTATCCACTGGCTTGTACCCAGAGAATGCATCACCCTTGTAGAAAATAAGGTCCTACTGTTAAAGTCTAGACCATTCGCTCTAATTAAAGGTTACCACTACAAGTCTGGACCAAATTGTGTTTTCCATCGTTGTGTCTCTCCTCATGAAGTGAAACATATTTTAGAGGATACCCACACTAGTCCAACTGAGGGTCATCACCCTGGTCACATGACAAAACATAAAACTATCTAAAGTGGTTTATGGTGGCCATATGTGTATATGTTGCTCATGTGAAGGCTTGTGATGTTTGTTCGCATTGTGCACCTAAACCTAGCAAGTAGTTCAACCGCCATTTACAGGTTTCAATGACATGTTTGTCGTTTGAAAGATGGGGTATAGATTTTGTTGGTCCAATTTCTCCCCCAAATCAAACAGGCAATCAAAAGTATCTTCTAGTATCTATAGATTATGACACCAAATGGGCCAAGGTAGTGGCTACCAACAATGAATGCACAAGTATTGATACTATGGACAAGTTTTTATATCAAAATATATTTTGTAGATCTGGGTACCCCCTTGAGATCAACAGTGATTGAGGTAGTCCTTTTATCAATGAGCTCATCTCAATTGTGCTCACATACTATAAGATTTTACATCATAAGTCTTGCTCATACTAGATGTGGGCAAATGGGCAAGCAAAGAGCACTAATAAGGTTTTAATTGCACTCCTCAAAAAATCATGCCATGTGCATCCAACTTCATCGGACTAGGTAGTCCTAGGCACCATCTAGTCATATCAAACTTCTTTCAAATTAACGACCAATCACATCCCTTTTCAACTAGACTTTCGATTAGAATCCATTGCCCCTTTTGAATTCAAATCAAGCTGTAGGCAGTATTCGTGATGATTGACGTTGACAGGGGAAAGCAAATGCGGGGCACCTCTATAGCTTAGCCTCCCTTGCAATTTGAGAACACACTACCTATCTCTCAAAACACGTGCAACCTGCATGCAACAACACTAAAAGATCCAAAGCCTAGCACCAAACTCTAGCTTGTCGGTTGTATAGCTGCCCGGCTCAAGACATAAACAAGATAAAAAACTCCATATATACATAGTCAGCCATAGCGACACGACAATCAGTCGTACATAAGGGTTGCAAGGTTTCACAATCACGTACATAGGGAATTGAGCATGTCAGGCACCCGAGGAGCATGTGTACTGCTCCTGCTATATAAACTTCAAGAGGGCTGATCTGTAGTCCTACAAAGCATGATTCCTCGGACCAAAATACATGCTCAAAGCTTGCCTGCTTAACAGTTTCAAAGAGCATCCCAATTCATGAAATTTCCCACATGTATAAGCTACATAATCCCTGCACTCTTTCCCCTTTCTGCCAACACTCATCCAGCAGCTCTTAAGTGCCCAATTCTGAGTCACATAGAGAAAAAAACAATCCACACTCTCTCCTCGATGGCGGTCCGCGATGATCAGCTATCTTGTGAGCTTGCTACCCCAATCAGTTAAGTACTTAGCTAGCCGAGCATTCAGCTCCACTGCAGACATCACCCCCTTGCATTTATTGGAGCCATCAGAACTCGTCTCCCCCTTGATGCCTTTCCTCTCTCCCTTCTCGTCTTCTGTAGCCTGCTCTCCAACTCTCTCTGAGCTCCTCTACGTCCCTGTTGAACCTCAGATCCCACCCTTGTGATCACGCTCGAGGCAAGCTCAGCGTGCTTCCCTTGCAACATCTCCTCCACCTGCTATGCCTTGCTGGCCTTGATGTCCTCCTCATGGCAAACACCACCCTTAGATAGCGATTCTGGTATCTCTTCGAGCTCGTCTTTGCGGACCCTCTCTGGAAATCGGCAGCCCCTAGTTGATGGTCTCTAGCTAACCACCCTGCAGCCCTCTCTTGTTTCCTTCAAAGCATGCCCCCTCGGTTTGCTTGCCTACAGAAGGCGGCACCTGCAGTACGGACCACCCTTCTTTTCCTCACTGGTGAGTCTTGCACTCGACCATATTGCCCTGCTTGACTTGGCCACGTTATCTCTTCAGACAGCACCCCCCTTCACCTGCTCTAATTCCACGCGAGCTTGCCTTTTCCTACTCGGCCTCCTCTTCACTGAGTAGCAGCCTTTTTGTCTTCTACAATCTTCTCCCCTCTTGCAAGTCATCGCCCTTCTCCTCTCTCAGGTCGCGACACATGCAGCCCCTCCAGATTGCATGCCTCTTGCCCATTTCAGCACGGCTTCATTCCCCCCTCACCAGCTTGTGGCAGCATAAACCCTCTTTGCCCTTTTTCACTCTCTGGCAGCTCTGCACGCCCTGACCCATACTGCCCATCATTACCCGCCACTTGCCAAATTCTGACATTACATTTCAACTCGTGATAAGTCACCTCTCACCAAAGCTTTTGTAATTTGCTCGGTCGAACTACCGTAATAAGGCTATTCAAAAAAAGGAGCATCAAAATTTGAATTCTGGCACGAACCTGCATGTGAGAAACCGTATCACAAGTAATGTGAACTCAGAACAGCACTGAAGATAGGGTCACTTTCTGACATGCTTTTGGCGGCACACTTTTGAAGATAACCTTACAGGGGTCGTCTATAGGCATGAGGATGGTGGGGGAAGAAAAGAGAGGCTCTATGGTTCCTCTGATGATGAGAGCCAAGAGCACGCATCAGAGACTAACATTGCCTAGCACTGTACAAGCAGCCTTAGCACACTCAAAAGTGAGAAAATCAAGCACACATATATACATGGGCTGGCAAACATCAAACCAAAAAACTCCGAACATAGTTTGCCAACCCCTCCAGCCTGCTAGAGCATTCATGCTCAGCAGGAACAATAGGAGATGCTCATAACCTTCCACCTGGATCCCACACAAAGGTAGGCAAATCCCACATAATCAAAGCAAGACAATAATCTTCAAAGAGCAGCGATGCAGGTGCAGTTTCATAAACATCAGCACTATTGCATAAAATGATTTTTTGTGTTTGTAGTTCGTCTTCATGACCAAGAGAATTATATGGATACACCGCATATACAGACTTTTCACCCGAGGACGACTGATACTGACAAACATTTGGCATTTCTTGTAAAATCGTATTCAACAACCAAATCCACCTTATTGGGAAGCACCTCACTACCAAATTCATCATAAATTTGATGACCATTAGACTCTCCTTTCTTGCTACCAGCACCCTCAACTACATGGAAAAACAGTTTATTCAGCATCCCACAATTATATCTCTGATCAGTTCCTCTTATAATTCGCAATCTCTCAGAAGCCTTTTTGACATAGTTGATCATATCTACATCCATTTCCACAGCAGGTAAATCAAAGCCCCAATCTGCTTTATCATCAGCAAATGTATACACACTAGGGGTTTGAGATGAACCCACATCATGAATATCCACATTCCTATACATAAAAGCAGGCTAGCTAGAACCTCGATCAGAAGCCTCTTTGTCATGAGACAAAGGTTGATCATCTACAAACACTACATTGTACTTAGAGTATGCATCAGGAGCATCATTGCTTTGCTCACAGTCATCAGCATCAGTAGCAAGAGGCAAAGAACTTGTAAGCTGACAAGCATCACAGGAAGGGTCGCATGCATTATATTTATGATAAGTTTCCCTACACGAATCTTCCCTCACATCAAAAGATTCCAAAGCCTGATTCCGTTCCTTAGCATTGCGAGCCTCATCTGGACATCCTGATCTGATGCTTCTTCCGTATGAAGAGAGGTCAAATATCATAGAGTCATCACAAGAATACCCCTCATCAGTAAATGCTCCATCAACTGGAATCCAATCCATAGACTTGCCAACATAAATCTTCTAAATATCCCTATTCATTGGCTATTGGTAGCTATTTCTTATTGATAAAGTTGATACCAATAGCTATCACCCTCATGAACTTAGTTGTTAAATCATGGATTTGACTTCTACTATGTAGCTCATTTGCATAGAGAAAGTGTAAACATAAATTATAGATGCATGTATTGTTAACATAGAAGATATGTACCACTAGAGCCTATGTAAACTGCTAATCAAGAAACCTTTGGTTGGATACTATAACAATAGGGGTGACATGTGGTTTCAAATATTAAAGAATTTGATTTACCAAAACATTCCCAAGAACAAAAAGTGGACACAAGGAAGTAAAAATTGGCTCTTTGTTTTACCAATTTCTAGTGTTGAACGTTTAGTGCACAAGATCTCTGAGGCCTTTGAACACAAAGAAAATTGAAGTGGCAAGAAGTCTTGCTCTCAGTACATCAGACATCACATCCATATATGGCCATGCATGAAAAAAAGGTCTTGTTTGCCATCTTAAATGCCCCGGGGCCACTCTTGTTGAGGGTCCCTAGGGCTAGATAATTTAGGTGTTTGGCCATGATACAAGTTTTAGGTTGTTTTCAACAACTTGTAGCTCCGTATCGGATCTGAATCTTTTTGGGCTTGTCTCACATGAATTTGTTCATCTCATCCTACTCTTCGACATTCATGTGATTCAAAAAAAGTCATGTCTTCCTTGAATTCTCCAAAAATCAACCTACAAGTTGGCAATTCCTAAGAAAATGATGTAAAATAGACATTTCTTACTTTTTTCTTATCTACGGGCTCCAACAAGCATCACAACCATGGAATCTGAAAATACTCAAAGAACCAACATTTTTCCTTGTGTTAAGGGTTGTATTTCCTACCTAAGAAACTTTTCAAAAATCTCACCTTAACACGTTCAAAAGTGGCTTCAAAGAAGTGGTATGGGTCCAAATTTGAAACTGAAGGAAAACAATCAGATTGAACTCCTAGACTGTGTACAAACTTTAAAACAACCAAAATTTCCTTCAAACAAAAGTTATTACTAAAATTTTGAAAATAGGGCTCCCTTGGAACCCCCACAACGATAGAAATCAAAGGGTTCAAGGAGAGATACTGTGTCACAAGTGCATGGTAGGAATCTCACCGAGGTTTATTCCTTATAGATCTCTTTGACTTTATCATTTATTCTCATGTACAATCTTACCAAACAGAAACAAATCCACACTTTAAATGACTACAAATCTTATTTAACTTATCAAACAATCTCAAAATATGGTAGACCTAGAGTGCTCTTACACATCAACAAACAAAAAATACCAAATTTCTTTTCATTGAATTTGATAAACATAAATTCATACAGCTTACAAGGGGTAGTGAAGTCATAGTTCTTGCATCCATTCCATGACATGGTATGCTCATGGGGTGACCTATCACATAAAAAGATCTTTGGTGGGGGTGCCCTCATGTTAGGATAGGGTGTGTTTCTGATGGAAAGCTGTTGTATTGTCCTACTAGGGATCTCTCCATGCTACCATAATGGTTCTTAGTGTAGTGGGAGCCACATTGATTGAGGAGATATTTGTGCCATTGTAAAAGATTCATGTTATGCCAGTTCCTTGAGCCATTGTTGTAAACACCACCACTCAACTAGCATAGTAAGAGGTCACCTTGTACCATGATGTGTTAGAGACATGTTCTTCAAACAAAAATACGTATGATTTCAACATTTGCAAGTTGTATAATAAAGACAGTTGCTAGGTATATGTTGTACAAATTTGAAAGTATTTCCATCCAACATGGAATAAACAATCCTAAAATATACATTATGATGAGATTACCCATCTCTAATAAGCATGGCTTTAAAGCACTTGCCTGTAAGATGTAAGAAAGAAGGTTTTTTAGAGGAAAAGTGGTGTTAAGTTCTATTTTGTCAAAGATTATAAGGTTATGCAAGCTCTACCATGAAAGAGAAGGAGACGAGTGAGTGCATGTGATATTTTGGTGTAAATGGTTCAAACTTTCAATTGACCATTTTAAGAGAAACAAAGACAATATAAAATGAATTAGAGTGTATAGACTATCACTTACATCCACCCAAAATTCAACATTGGTGTCAACCTGCAGCACACCATTGTTGTGATGATCTTTGGTCACTCACGTGTGTAACTTTTGATGCAAACTCTGTGGGCGAGCAAATATACACACTTATGGTGTGCAGGATGCATGGTTTGTGATATTAATTGTTGAGCAATATGACTGCTAAACCTAAGGATGCAAAGGGCATAGGCAATGGAAGGGAGAAGAGGGAGGTAGGGGAGAGGGAGAGAGTTTTTTTTTTTGGATGTAAAATAAAAATTCAAAAACTGGTCTTCTAGTGAGTGTAAGTCAAAAAAAGGCCAATTTTTTTTTTCTTTTGATATGTATATAGGTTGAGATGAACTTTTGATCATGAGGAAAAAATAGGTGAAAATGGATTTTTTGAAAACAAATCATTTTTTAGCTTAAGGCTATGCATGTTTTTGATGATGTGGCATGGAAAAGGGATGGAAGGAGGTAGTTAATGCCACAACACCTTTTTTATTCACTTTTCAAGAGCTAGAGAGATAAAGGAACCTCTAAGAGGACCACTACTTAGATGGCATGAAAAAAAGGCTAGAGAATCATACTCAAAACTAGCCTATTAAATACACTCGTCTCCCAAAGTCTACACAAAATTAGACTTAATCCCTTAACATTAGGGATCTTTACAAGGCCCATACAAATTCCATGCTTTCTTCAAGCATGGAGATACAGAGATATAGGCAGATTCCACACGTTGTTCGGAGTTTTTTGGTTTGATGTTTGCCAACCCATGTATATATGGTGTGCTTGATTTTCCCACTTTTGAGTGTGCTAAGGCTGCTTGTACAGTGCTAGGCAATGTTAGTCTCTGATGCGTGCTCCTGGCTCTCATCATCAGAGGAACCATGGAGCCTCTCTTTTCTTCCCCCACCATCCTCATGCCTATAGACGACCCCTATAAGGTTATCTTCGAAAGTGTGCCGCCAAAAGCATGTTAGAAAGTGAACTCTTCTGAGTTCACATTGCTTGTGATATGGTTTCTCACATGCAGGTTCGTGCCACAATTTTATTTTTGATGCTCCTTTTTCTGAATAGCCTTACAGTAGTTCGACCGAGAAAATTACAAAAGTTTTGGTGCGAGGTGACTGTAACTGTTAGAATTTGGCAAGTGGCGGGTAATGATGGGCAGTACGGGTTAGGGCGTGCAGAGCCGCCAGAGAGTGAAAAAGCCGCGAGCTGGTGAGGGGGGAATGAAGCCGTGCTGAAAAGGGCAAGAGGCACACAATCTGGAGGGGCTGCAGGTGTCGCAACCTGAGAGAGGAGAAGGGCGACGACCTGCAAGAGGGGAGAAGATTGCAGAAGACAAAAAGGATACTACTCAGTGAGAGGGGGCCGAGTAGGAAAAGGCTAAGCTCGCCTGGAATTAGAGCAGGTGAAGGGGGGTGTTGTCTGAAGAGATACGTGGCCAGGTCAAGCAGGGCAATAAGGTCGAGTGCAACACTCGCCAGTGAGGAAAAGAAGGGTGGGCCGTACTGCAGGTGCTGCCTTCTGTAGGGCAAGCAAACCGAGGGGGCATGCTTTGAAGGAAACAAGAGAGGGCTGCAGGGTGGTTAGCTAGAGACCATCAACTAGGGTGGCCAATTTCCAGAGAGGGCTCGCTCAGACGAGCTCGGAGAGATACCAGAATCGCTAACTAAGGGTGGTGTTTGCCATGACGAGGACATCAAGGCCAACAAGGTATAGCAGGTGGAGGAGATGTTGCAGGGAAAGCACGTTGAGCTTGCCTCGAGCGTGATCAGAAGGGTAGGATCTGAGGTTCATCGGGGATGTAGAGGAGCTCAGAGAGAGTTGGAGAGCGGGCTACAGAAGCCGAGAAGGGGGAGAGGAAAGTCATCAAGGGGAAGACAAGTTCTGATGGCTCCAATAAATGCAAGGGGGTGATGTCTGCAGTGGAGTTGAATGCCCGGCTAGCTAAGGACTTAACTGATTGGGGCAGTTAGCTCATAAGATAGCTTATCATCGCGGATCGCCATTGAGGAGAGAGTGTGGATTGTTTTTTCTCTGTGTGACTTAGAATTGGGCACTCAGGATCTGCTCGATGAGTGTTGGCAGAAAGGGAAAGAGTGCAAGGATTATGTAGCTTATACAGGTGGGAAATTTCGTTAATTGGGCTGCTCTTTGAAACTGTTAAGCAGGCAACCTTTGAGCAAGGATTTTGGTCAGAGAACTCATGCGTTGTAGGACTACAGATCAGCCCTCTTGAAGTTTATAGGAGGAGCAGTACACATGCTCCTAGGGTGCCCGGCATGCTCAATTCCCTATGTCCATTTGATGTTGATGCACATTGTGATGATAATGCATATCGTCTATCAGATTTGCACGCAGATAGAGGTTTACAAATGGTTGATGAGGCTTCAGTCAAGTTGTTTGATGGTGATGATTTATCTGAGAGTGGCTATTGTAGCGATTTGGGATCTGATGATTATAGTGCAAGCTTGTTCTCTACTGTTGGCAAGTCGTATTCCAGTTGATGGAGCATTTATTGATGAGGGGTATTCTTGTGATGACTATATGACATTTGACCTCTCTCCATAGGCAAGAAGCATCAGATCAAGATGTCCAGATGAGTCTCGCAATGCTAAGGAACGGAATCAGGCTTTGGAATCCTTTGATGTGAGGGAAGATTCATGTAGGGGAACTTATCATAAAGACAATGCATGCGACCCTTCCTGTGATGCTTGTCAGCTTACAAGTTCTTTGCCTCTTGCTACTGATGCTGATGACAAGCGATGATGCTCCTGATGCATACTCTAAGTACAATGTAGTGTTTGTAGATGATCAACCTTTGTCTCATGACGAAGAGGCTTCTGATCGAGGTTCTAGCCAGCCTGCTTTTATGTATAGAGATGTGGATATTCATGATGTGGGTTCATCTTAAACCCCTAGTGTGAATACATTTGCTGATGATAAAGCAGATTGGGGATTTGATTTCCTGTTGTGGAAATGGATGCAGATATGACCAGCTATGTCGAAATGGCTTCTGAGAGATTGTGAATTTTAAGAGGAACTGATCAGACATGTAATTGTGGGATGCCGAATACACTGTTTTTCTGTGAAGTTGGGGGAGCTGGTAGCAATAAAGGAGAGTCTAATGGACAACAAATTTATGATGAATTTGGTAGTGAGGTGCTTCCCAATAAGGTGGATTTGGTTGCTGAATTTGGTCATGTATGCTCCTACATGGTGAGCTGGTCTGAGACTAATAGCGAGAGTAATCAAAAGGGGCAGTCAAATGAATCTACGGATGTACCAGCACTTGAGGCTAAAGTGAATACGACCTTACAAGAACTCCCAAATGTTTGTCAGCATCAGTCGTCCCCAGGTATAAAGTCTAATTCTCCTGGTCATGAACGAACTGCAAACACAAAAAATCATTTTATGCAATAGTGCTGATGTTTATGAAACTAAACCTGCATCGCTGCTCTTTGAAGATTATTGTCTTGCTTTGATTATGTGGGATTTGCCTACCTTTGTGTGGGATCCAGGTGGAAGGTTATGAGCATCTCCTATTGTTCCTGCTCAGCATGAATGCTCTAGCAGGCTGGAGGGGTTGGCAAACTATGTTCGGAGTTTTTTTGTTTGATGTTTGCCAGCCCATGTATGTATGGCGTGCTTGATTTTGCCACTTTTGAGTGTGCTAAGGCTGCTTGTACAGTGCTAGGCAATGTTAGTCTCTGATGCGTGCTCTTGGCTCTCATCATCGGAGGAACCATGGAGCCTCTGTTTTCTTCCCCCACCATCCTCATGCCTATATTTGACCCTTGTAAGGTTATCTTCGAAAGTGTGCCGCCAAAAGCATGTCAGAAAGTGACCCTATCTTCAGTGCTGTTCCGAGTTCACATTACTTGTGATACGGTTTCTCACATGCAGGTTCGTGCAAGAATTCAATTTTTGATGCTCCTTTTTTTGAATAGCCTTACGGTAGTTCGACCGAGCAAATTACAAAAGCTTTGGTGAGAGGTGACTTATCACGAGTTGAACTGTAATGTCAGAATTTGGCAAGTGTCGGGTAATGATGGGCAGTATGGGTCAGGGCGTGCAGAGCGGCCAGAGAGTGAAAAAGGGAAAACAGGGTCCATGCTTCCGCGAGCTGGTGAGGGGGGGATGAAGCCGTGCTGAAAAGGGCAAGGGGCACGCAATTTGGAGGGGCTGCAGGTGTCGCGACCTGAGAAAGGAGAAGGGTGACGACCTGCAAGAGGGGAGAAGATTCCAGAAGACAAAAAGGCTGCTACTCAGTGAAGAGGGGGCCGAGTAGGAAAAGGCAAGATCGCATGGAATTAGAGCAGGTGAAGGGGGTGCTATCTGAAGAGATAACGTGGCCAGGTCAAGCAGGGCAATAAGGTCGAGTGCAACACTCGCCAGTGAGGAAAAGAGGGGGCATGCTTTGAAGGAAACAAGAGAGGGGCAATTAGGGAAAGCAAACCGAGGGGGCATGCTTTGAAGGAAACAAGAGAGGGCTGCAGGGTGGTTAGCTAGAGACCATCAACTAGGAGCTGCCGATTTCCAGAGAGGGCCCGCTCATACGAGCTCGGAGAGATACCAGAATTTCTATCTAAGGGTGGTGTTTGCTGTGACGAGGACATCAAGGCCAGCAAGGTATAGCAGGTGGAGGAGATGTTGCAGGGAAAGCACGTTGAGCTTGCCTCGAGCATGATCAGAAGGGTGGGATCTGAGGTTCAACAGGGACGTAGAGGAACTCAGAGAGAGTTGGAGAGTGGGCTACAGAAGCCGAGAAGGGAGAGAGTAAAGGCATCATGGGAAACACGAGTTCTGATGGCTCCAATAAATGCAAGGGGGTGATGTCTGCAGTGGAGTTGAATGCCCGGCTAGCTAAGGACTTAACTGATTGGGGCAACGAGCTCACAAGATATCTGATCATCACGGATCGCCATCGAGAAGAGAGTGCGGATTGTTTTCTTCTATGTGTGACTCAGAATTGGGCACTCAAGAGCTGGTCGATGAGTGTTTGCAGAAAGGGGAAAGAGTGTAGGGATTATGTAGCTTATACAGGTGGTAAATTTTGTTAATTGGGCTGCTCTTTGAAACTGTTAAGCAGGCAAGCTTTGAGCAAGGATTTTGGTTCGAGAACTCATGCTTTGTGGGACTACAGATCAGCCCTCTTGAAGTTTATAGGAGGAGCAGTACACATGCTCCTCGGGTGCCCGGCATGCTCAATTCCCTATGTTTATGATTGTGAAACCTTGCAACCCTTATGTACAACTGATTGTGGTGTTGCTATGGCTGACTATGTATATATGGAGTTTGTTATCTGGTTTATGTGTTGAGCCGTGCCTGCCCTAGACATTGAAAGCCATAAAGAGGTTGATTGTCTCCGGCATGATAAACTTAAAGATGGAGATGATGTTAAGCTTTGAATGTAAGCTACAAGGGTAGTTTTCTTACCATTCTATCTTTATGTTGGAGGTGAACCCTTGAAATGCCCACTCATCATTCACACATTCTCTTATTGTGGTATGCAAGTCATGTGAGCTCACACTTTTGCCACCATCGAGAGTAAAGGTTTCCATGTAGTGTAACTGAATGAAAGTAGGAGGAGAATCTTGTTTCATGTTGTAATGGAGGTGAGAGAAAGGAGACGAGCTAGCTTAGTGTGAAAATATGGTGATGGGTAAGGAGAAGAGATGGGGAGGAGCTTGCTTGGTGCTACAATGGAGGTGGGAGAAAGCTAACAAAGAGATAATGTTGGACTATAGGGAGTGCATGTGATTGTTGTAGCAATGGAGAGCTTGGAAAAAGGTTTGTAGAGAGAGAAATCACTTTTTAGCTATAGAATAGGTTTGGAAATGCTTTAGAGGGTGAAAACGACGTTTGAATTTTTAAAAAAAATCAATTCTTTGGATTTTTTACTGTACATTTTTAGCTTTTGGAGGTCAAAAATGCTTTTTCGACCATGAAATAGGTTTACGGGCATTTTAAGGAGGGAAAATTTGAAATCTAGTTTTTTTTTAAAAATTCAAATTTTTAGTCTATTTCTAAATCTGAGCCAAGAAGTGGGGGAAAAGAGGTCAAAGTGGGTCCCTCCTCCCACTCCCCCCAATCTCTTTTCTCTAGCCGCCTCTCTTACCTTCTCACTAGGTAAGAGACCATTAAGAGGTGGAAGGCTATCTTGTACCCCTACTTTCTTGAGGGTATATAGTGTGTCCACCACCCTCTTCCTATTGGCTATCCTTTAATTAACCTTAATCCCAAAGGGCCTTGTTAGCTCCAAGTGATCTCGAGATAGAGCAGCTTTGACAAAAAGCATGGCATGATCGTCATCATCACAGGCTAAAAATCATGCAAGGGTCCTTGGTGATACTCTATCAAGATTAATACTAAAAAAAGCAATGAATCTAATGTCCACCTGGCAAAGGCCATAGGGTGAAAGCACGTTGTGAGCCGGATGAAAACACACAGAACGTCTCTATAGCAACTGACACACAATCTTGGAATGATACACACTATGGAGCGCCACTCGGCTTACACAATCCACCTGGCCGAGACAGGGAACACACCAATGGAGTGAGAGGAGAGATACTTCCCACTTGCCCACTCAACACAGAGACACACACACACACCCAAAAACTCAACTCAAAATAAGAGAATTTTTGATGTTTAGATACAAATGAGCTTGGGCCAACACCAATGGGGCAAATAGTTTACACAGTATTTGAGAAATACACCAGATACAACCACAAAGTTAAGTAGAGGCTTCACTCATCGGAGAAGATTACACAGAAAAACAACAGAAAAAGAGCGAGGAATTTGGAAAAATGGACAGTGCCATTGCGTCCGGAACGGCCCAAAACCCCAGTCTACAATGTCAAAGTGCTCAAATCCGACCTCGGATGAGCAGTTTACGGTCAAAACAAGCTCCAAAAACCCCAAAAACACAGTTTCGGCTGTTCCTTCTCTCTTCTCCACGTTTTTTCTGGTCCTATCTCTGTTTTTTCAGTTCCCACACTTAGCTTTGTTACTTGGGCACCCTTGGCCTTTTAGATGACCTCAAACGGACCCCGAACATGCCAAAAACTGACCTCGCAGTACATAGTTGTTACCTTTTTGCATTCATCCGTACACCTGGCACTCAACTTTTTCAATAATGCATTCCGCCACCACGTGAAGTGGCCCCAAAAGATGGTCCTCATGATGAGCTTTCTGCATAATTATCACAAGAAAACACCCACATTGTGTCCGTACTTATCCAAGTGCAACTATTGATCCCATTCGACCTCTTGACGCCACTAGATGCCATCTAACGCACCTGCTTACCTCATGTCGTCGGCGCACGGATAGATTCCTCGAGAAGTTTTACACGCTAGCAACCCCTCATTATTATATAAAAACCACACTGGTACTGGTGATAGTGAAAAACAATGCACTATGTACATGTTGTTCTACCTGTACACATGTGGGCCCCACGCAACCACCTGGCTTTGGAAAATGGGCAATCCTTTATTCGATGCACCATGCATGTGTATGTACATATGCGCAATCCCTTGCTCCAAAAAACTCCTGACATAATTTGTCCATCCCCTAGCCTGCTAGATCATTCATGATCAGCCAGCAAAAAGCGATATGAGACTCGCAGCGTCATAAGTTTCCTCATCCCTCACCAACATTACTTGCGCCAGAGACAACTCATCCTGCTCCACCATCATTAACCTGGCATGATATAATTGAAGACGCAATCCATTGACCCTTGACTTATGCAGAATTCCATCCAGGTTAGCCAGCTGATATGTACCATTTGGAAAACACTCCACTACCTTGAAAGGGCCTTCCCACTTAATTTGAAACTTTTTTTGGAAGGTGTTGTCCAGCTTACTGTTGTAGCGCAAAACCAAGTCATGCTTCTTGATACTCTTACTTTTAACCTTTTCATTTATCTTTGCCAAAGCCTTATCCTGCATCTGCCCATAATGCTCCAATGCGCTCATCCTATCCAACTGAACCTCTTGTAATTGCAAGAGCCTCGCTTTGAATACATCACTAGGCGGCCCAAGAAACTTCTCTAACATCTTTACTGCAGGCAACTCTACCTCCACAGGCAATAGTGCTTCCTTTCCATATACCAGATGAAATGGAGTAAACCCTGTACCTGTCTTCACCGAAGTACGGTAAGCCCATAATGCACTAGGAAATTCCAAATCCCAATTCTTTCCTTGGTGCTCTGTCACTTTCGAAAGAATTTGCATCAGCTCACCATTAAATCTTTCATTTAAGTCCCCACCGCGGGTAATAAGGAGTGGTATGCTGGTGCCTAATCTTCATCTTTGCGCATAAAAAATCTAGCAGTTTAGCTCTAAAGCCAGGCCCCTTATCTGAAAGTAGCTCCAGTGGCACCCCAAACCTGCAACATATTTCATCATACACAAATTTTGCCACATCCTTTGGAATGATCTGTTTGCCTGCTATAGCCTCTGCCCATCTAGAGAGATAGTCCACTATAGTCAAATTATAGCTTTTGCCCCTGCTTGTGATAGGTAACGGGCCTATTGCATCAATCCCCCACTTTTCAAACATATCAAATGCCATAATGGTTTTTCGTAGCTCTGGCTTCAACACTCTCTTCCCAAATGCTTGACACCTATTGCAAGACCTACACCAATGGTGAACGTCCTTGTGCAAACTAGGCCATACATACCCCTCTTGCAAGATCTTATGCAAGGTGATCTTTAGAGAAAAATGTCTGCCACATGCGCCTTCATGATTCTCTTCCAACACTCTGTAAAGCCACCTCCCGCCAAGGTACACGTCTCAACTCGAGATCAGCCCCTTTCATGTATGAGACATCACCAATAAATTTGTACATGTATGCTCTACACACAAAACCATACTTCTTAGACTTCTGAATCTCCTTTGGAATGATTCCTGTTAGCAAAAACTCCTCTTCTTGAGCCAAACTTTCCCGGCCATGATAAAGAGGTAAATTGGTCCTCAACACAAATAGCTCCCCAATCATGCTTTGAGCTGCTTCATGTGCCTCACCATTTAGAGCACGTTCAATGTGTCTGATGCTCCATGCTTCAAATCTTTTAACAGGCCTTTAATTCTGAAACGCATTTCCTTCAATGAGGTGTTCTTGCTCTTCCACACACCCAGCACTTGCTTCACAACTAACAAGGAATCACCTTTTATGATCAACCTTTTAGTCCCATCCTTCAAACAAATGTGTAATCTATCTTCCATCCTTCAAACAAATGTGTAATCTATCTTCCAATGTAGCATATTCAGCCTCATTGTTACTATGCGCGTCCGACTTGAACCCTCTCTTGCATACTAGCTTCCCCTCTCGATCATAAAGTGCTATACCCCTTGAAGCCGCATCATGGCTCTTTCTGTATGAACCATCAAAGAACAAAACATGAGCATTGCTGATATGTGGCACTTTTTCAACTACCTTTCTCACCACCTCTTCCTTAACAAGAAGGGGATTCTCCTTGTACGTCAAAAAATCAGCTAGGGTAGCTAGCCCTTGTACTGTCTTCCACTAGAAAAGAGAACTCAAACTCTTGCAACTCAATTACCCACTTCTTGACCACATTTGATATGTTAGTGCCATTAATTAACTGTGGCAAAAAGGCGTAACTCGTCAAGAAAACAAATTAAAGGTCATGGTAGCAAGTAGTGACAAAATCGTCGACAAGCAAATATTACACTGGCCATCACTAGCTCTACTTCTACGAATTTTCTCTGTGCTACCAACTTCACTCGGCTTGCACAATACACTCGCCTTATATAATGGCTGCCCTTCCCCTTTTTCAATAGCATGGCTCCAATGGCATCATCCCCTACTGATGGATTTACATAAAACACTTTCTCCCAATCAGGAGCCTGCATGGCTGACAACGCCCCTAACACCTCTTTCACCTCTTGAAACACTTCTTCATACTTGTCATCCCATTGCAATGGATCATGCTTTGCCCCTTGCTGTAATGGATAAAGAAGTTGCGTGCGAAGACAATGGAATAAACCGTGCCATGTACTTCACTTTGTGTATAAAGGTTGCCAATTGCTTCGTACTCGTAGGTGATGGAAGAAGAATAATAGACTTAACCTTGTCTGGATCAGCCTGAATGCCATTTTCTGACACCATATGGCCCAATAACTTCACCCTTGGCTGTGCTAGATGACATTTCTTGGGATTTAGTTGTCCTCCACATTCATCATATCGAGCCAAAGCCATCTGCAGCTTCTCATGGTGTTCAGCCCTACTGCTCTATAGACACAGAAGTCGTCCAAAAAAGCTTTAACACAACTACCAATGAATGGTGCCAATACCCATTTGCTCTCTCTTGATAGAAAGATGGTCCATCCGACAACCAAATGGCAATACCGTTGGCGAAGGAAATTTGGAATGGCGGCCTCTACACCAAAACAAACTCCATTGCGCCACAAGGGAAATGAGATGAGGGCACCACCTAGTCTTGGAAGCGTGGACTAGGACCGCTACACAAAGAGAGAGAGAGAGAGAGAGAGAGAGAGAGAGAGAGAGAGAGAGAGAGAGATCACTATGAATGAAGCATTAACCGTAGTGTGTGTACAAGGAATGGATGACTTCAAACACTCCCAACACAAATAGCATATAGATTACCAAACAATCACTCAAGGATTAGCCAAGATCACATCAAGCACTCTCACACGCATATAAAACATTTCTCTTAATTAACATAAGTAAGAGGAGGAGAGGTTACTAGCATGAAACAATTTGCACTCTAGGATGTGCAAGAATAGAGTGAATGAATGAGCTTATGGGCTCATGGTGAGTGATACAAAGGCTCAATGGGGCTGAGGGAGGCTTGAAATTACAAAGGGGAAGGCCTCTTTATATAGGAAAGAGAGTGATTAGGAGTGAGGTTAAGATCCAAGTGTAATTTGTACAAATGAAGCTTGATTAGGGACATTCAACCAATGAAGAAGCTCCTTCCAAGTGATTTGTTGACCAATTAGCTCCATCATCAATTGTGTTGTCTTCACTCCTTCCTCCATAGCTTGAGTCCAAGAGATTCCTTATTTTAAAATGTAAAGAATCTACATAAAATCAATACATATCTAGTAATAATAGAAAGGGGTTGAATGAGAACTTATGAATTACAACAAGATTAAGCATGACTTGAGAGGTGATTAGAAGAGGAACTTTGATGGGTTTTTGAGCTTGAGAGAGAGAAGGAAGGAGAGGAGGGTGAGAAGACTAATGTCTGATTTTTAGAGAAGGTCTCAATGTGAAAAAGGAAGGGAGTGTGTGTGTAAAGGTAGAGGGGGTGGTCTCCATCACAGTTGGAAAAACTGGCGTCCGCCATGTTGGCCATATCTCCTAGACCGTAGATGCAAAAATTATAAAAAAAATATGGCCAGAATCTCCAGCTCATTAGCTACAACTTTGATGAAGACAACTTTTCTTGGATCGGAGTGGAAGTATTTTTTAAAAATTCAGCAAAATCATGTGTCTGGTTCCTTCCTTTACCAAGTCTTCCACTTGGGTCCCATTTGTTTGAATCATCATATGGCTCCAAAGCCATGATGATATGAGCCACTCATGACCCTTGAATCATGGGTGCATGGCTCCATAACCACATCATATCTTTTCTTTTCACATTTACATGTTTTCCCTTCCCTTTACCACTAGGTTCTCCCTCTTCCTTTCACCTCCGCTGAACTAGTCAAGAAAAAATTCCTATCAAATCATTTTTTTATAAATTTTTCCAAGAGGTTGTTCTCACTGTTTCTTTTATTGTAAACCTCTAGAAGCAAGGAAAACCAACAAAATATGATAAACAAAAATTTGTGATAGGCTCGGATCATAGCCCCCCCAAACCTGGCTAGGGGTATTTATGCCTCTAGCCTACTTTCCTTGATCTTGAGCTGACCTTATCCTGATGTGATAAGGCTTTCGACGCCATCCATTTGTACTGGTCTTGTGCACTTTACCATCAATGTCTTGAAGTCTGTAAGAGCCATTTTTGAACTTTTTGGTGACCAAGAACGGGCCTTCCCATCGGAAAAGAAACTTTCCATCTTTACGAGTGTCGAAGCGATTGTCATATCGAAGCACGAGAGATCCCTTTTTGATGTCTTTGGATGCTAGCTTTTTGTTGAAATTTTCTCTGCGCTTCTCTGCTTCTTGAGAATAGTGGTTGATGGCTTCTTCACGATCCAATTGCAGCCTCTCTAAATCCATGATCCTTTGATGTACTTTCTCCTTTTGAGAGCCTACCTGGCTACCCAATATTCGAAGAGTTGTTAACTTCACTTCAATGGGCAAAAGCGCCTCCTTTCCATAAACCAAATGAAAGGGTGTGTACCCTAATGTGGTTTTGAAGGAGGTTCTATAGGCCCATAGAGCTCCATTCAGGTGTTTGTCCCAATCTTGGCGCCTAGCATGTACCTGTTTGGTGAGAATTTTTCAAATGATTCCATTTACCTTTTCCACCAAACCATTGCACTGAGGGTAGTAAGGAGTAGAGTGTTGATGCTGAATATTTAGCTTCTTCATGAGTTCTCCTACCAAGTCTGCTCTAAACCCTGGTCCTCTATCAGATAGTATTTCAAGAGGGGTGCCAAACCGGCAACAGATGTGGTCAAAGATGAACTGACTCACATCCTTAGCAGTAATTCTATTGGTTGGCATAGCCTCAGCCCATCTAGTCATGTAGTCTACTCCCATGATGATGTACTCTTTACCTGACTGAGTGCGTGGTAGAGGTCCTATGGCATCAATTCCCCACTTCTCAAAGGGCCCATATACCTTTATTGGGTTCTGAGGTTCAGCTATGAGCCGTCGTGGTCCTGCTTTCTGACATTCATCACATGTTTGACACCAGTATTTGACATCACGATGAAGACTTAGCCAAGTAAACCCAGCTTGTAGAACCTTTCTACTAGTGACGTCGTGTGCAAAGTGTCCTCCGCACATATCATCGTGACAAGCTTTTAAAATTTCTTCAATTTCACTCTTCAAAGGCACTCTCCTAAGCACACCATCCTTACCTAGACAATACAAGTCATCATTTACTATGCGATACCTGGTAGCCTTCCTAGCTAACCATCGCCTTTCCCCTGCATTCAAGTGTTTAGGAGCCTCTCCTTGCTCCAGAATGTGCATAATATCTTCCAAGTCCTCCTTGCCTTGCTGAAGTGGAAGTTTGATGGCCACTGCTCCGACTATTGACTCATTTAACTTTGATGATGCTAGGTGGTCTGCATCCTTGTTCTGGTCTCTTGGCACATGATGTACTTGTGCCTCCCTAAATCTCTTGATAAGAGATTTGGCTTCTCTCATTTTAGTAGAGAGACGGACATTTTTGCAAGCCCATGTACCTTGCATTTGCCTTACCAAAAGCATGGAGTCACCAAAAGCGTTTAATCTCTTAATTGAATTATCGAGGCACCAACAAACGCCATGAATTAGAGCATGATATTCTGCTTCATTGTTGGAGTGGACATCTTCTAGAGTGATCCCTTCACCATGGATCCTCTCTCCCAATGGAGATAAGACCACGATGCCTGCAGCTGCCTTATCCTTGGTTCTCTTGTATGCTCCATCAAAGTAAAGGCTACGAGCATTGACCAAAGCCTTTGGAGCTGGAGGTGGTGGAAGTTCCTTTCTCTTCAAATGGAAAACTTTTTCATAGCACTTGTTTGTTAAAATGTCGGCTAAGCATGCTCGAGTTGTTCTTTCAACCTGTATTGTATAATCAAACTCTTGAAGTCGCACCACCCACTTTGCTATTTTGTCAGAGATTTCCATATGTTGTAGTGCATAGGGAAACATATCCTCCACAGTGATAATTACAAACCTCTTCGGCAGCAAGTATGGCCGAAATTTGGTTACCGCAAACATGAGAGCTAACACTAGCTGTTCCATCAGGGTGTAGGCCTTCTCTGTGTTTTCCATGAGGCGGCTAGCAAAATACACGGGCCTCATAAAGGATGTTTTTGGATCTTTTTGTAGGAGGGCAGCACCAATGGCTTCTTCTCCCACACTAGGGTTTACAAAGAATGTTTCTTCCCAACAAGGTTGGAGGATTACAGGGAGTGACCCTAACATTTTTTTAATCTCTCTAAAATGCCCATCACTTTCTTCACTCCAAACAAACGTCTCTTGACGAGTCAGCTGTTGTAGAGGAAATATCACTTGGGAGAGTAAGTGTATGAATCTACTCAAATATCTTAGCTTTTGCAAGAAAGAGATTAATTGTTTGATGGAAGTTGGGGAAGGTAGATTTAGCAATGTTTCTATCTTTTCAGGATCTACCTCGATTCCATCAATGGACACTACATGCCCTAATAGTGTAACCTTGCTTTCCACAATGTGACATTTGTCCTTGTTTAGTTGTCCACCCAGCTTAGCTAAACGAGTAAATCCTTCATCAATCTTGACGAGATGCATACTTTTGGAGCTGTAAATACAAAAGTCATCTATGAAAACCCTTATGGACTTACCAAAGTAAGGTTGGAAGACCATGTTCATGAATCGTTGAAAGGTGGCTGGAGCGTTGATGAGACCAAAAGGCATGACTCGAAATGCAAAACATCCCCATGGTGTGATGAAAGTAGTCTTTTTCTGGTCCTCCTCTGCAATGCGTATTTGAAAGTAGCCAGAGTAGCCATCACACACTGTGTATCTCTCATGGCCTGCTACTTCATTTAGAATCTCATCTTGAAATGGGAGAGGGAAGTGGTCCCTCTTTGTTGCAGCATTTAGTGGCTTGTAATCCACGCACACTCGCCATTTACCATTCTTCTTTGGCCTCACCACTACTGGGGAGACCCATTCTGAATCTTCTACTGGGTATATGAATCCTGCTTCTAAGAGTCTCTTCACCTCAGACAACAGTGCATTTTGTTGCACAACTCCTAATCTTCTTAGTTTTTGCACTACTGGCTTGCTCCCTTCTTTTAGATGGATATGATGCTTCACTGCAGTGACACCTGTAATGTGAGTGTAATCAGAAATAAACAATGATGCATGCTTCTTGAGAATATTTACATAACCCTCCTTTTCTTCTTCCTTTATATCCTTGGATAACATCTCCTCTAGGCTGGCATCCCACACATTCTCCATTTGGATCCTTGGGTTGTCTTCTGATGAGGTAGTTTCCTTTATGGTGACGCCCATGACTTCGAGAGTGCTATCACTCTCTTCACTTGAACTCTCTTCCTCGTCCATAGATGAGGAGCATCCACTTGAGCTCCACTCATCAGCTGACGTCTCTAGTTCAAGGTTCTCTTGTCGCCCATTCTTTAGGTTATAAACCACCTTCCGACTATGGCCACCCATGCGAGGCCTCAACTCCAAGTCTCCTGTTGCCCAATCTTGCCTAGCTCCTATACCCATGAGCCAAGGTCGTCCTAAAATAAGGGGGTATCCTTCTCCCTTTACTGGCATCACATAAGCATCAACCTCTGTAGTGATTCCAAAAACAGAAACTCTCAAAGCTTTCACTACACCCACACAAGTGACAGAGACATTATTGGCCATTTTTGCCATAAAGTTTGATGATTCCATTACCTCTAAACCCAATTGATGCATTAGCTTTTCTGTCATGACACAAACCTCTGCTCCACTATCAATGTAAGTTTTTGGAATCCGTTGTCCCTTGATTTGAGCCTCCACCAAAGGCACTATATCCTTGAGACCATATGCTTTGATTACACTTACTAGCTTACTTCGCTTTGCCCTCGTGCTCACCATTTTTGACCATTGTCGTCGAAGCTTTGGGGAGATATGAAGTAGTTGTGGCCAAGTAATCTTTGGTCCTTCAGAACTCACATCAGCTGTCAAGTCATAAGGTTGTGTCCGAGATCCCATAGGGAAATCAGAAATGTCAATTTGAGACCTAGTACGGGTCTTTCTCTTCTTGGCTTCATCTTTAGTTGCCCGAGATGTACTTGCTTCATTGCTTGCATCCTTGCTTGTTTCTTTACCTACTTCTTCTTGGACACGCACACGTTTGATAGGCATTGTAGCCACTTCATCTATCTTCATCTTCCCTTTAGCTATTTCTTCCTGGTTGCTTCTGCCCTTGAGGACCTCCTCCATCCTTATGATGCTCACATTTGGTTGAGTAGCAGGGGCTTGAGCTTGAGCACGAGGTGGCTGCAAAATTTGAGGTTGCGGTTGCTTTTGTGCTTGAGCTCTAGCACGGGGTGGACTTACTTGTTGTCGAGGACCTCTGACAGGGTAGTCATATCTTCTGGGATGAGGGCAATTATACATGCCGTGGCCATTTTCCCCACAATTGTAACACAACATTTCCCTTGCTTGACGTCGCATTGGTGGCCGATTCCCACCATTTCCCTCAATAGGCCTTCTTACACCCTGCACAAGATTTACTCTCAACCCCTCTAGCTGGTTTGTGAGATTGTTTATTTGTTGAAGCATATCTTCTTGTTGACCTCTATTGAGGTCTGGTGCATTAGGCACATTTGGAGGTATGTGAGAAGCTTCCATAGTTGTGATATTGCCTCCCAAAGCTAGCTGGCCAGCTTGTGCTTGATAGAGAATCTTTCTATTCTTTTCCCTAGCAATTCTTAAGGCATCTTCAAAAGCATTTGGAAATTTGCTCTTTACCTTCTCCCTTAGCAAGGGGTACAAACCTGAGATAAATCGATCCTTTTGGAGGCAATTGGGAGCTCGCTCACCAGGGTTTAGTGAGTCTGACCAGTGCCCCCAAAGTTTCAAAAAACCTTCCTCATAGGTTGCATAACCATGAGGGTCAACTTGATGAAGGGACAGAAGCCGTTGCCATAGTTCTTCTGCCGAATTGGCTCGTTGAAATCTTCGTAGGAAAGCCACCTTCAATCCCTCCCAATCAATTCTTTGGGTTGGATCTAGAGCCTGGAACCATACCCTAGCTTCTTCTTTGAGCACCAAAGGAAAAGCTCTCAATTTCAATGCTTCGTCATCCCTCCCAGAGACAAGGAAAGCCATCTCCAAGTTATCCAAAAAATCCCCAGCATTTTCTCCACTACGCCCAAAAAAATTTGGGAAAGCCATCATAAAATTAGGTTGCCTTCCTCTCAATACAACACAAAGATGAAAACGTCTAGGCCCAAATCATATCTTATTAAGGGTAGAATAAATGGATTGATAGATGCATTAATCTCAGCTAGACGACGAGGGCCTAGTAAGTCCCTTATGATGTTTTGGAATCTAAGCTTTGTGCTAGCTATTATATGCACAGTTTGTCTAGCAAGAGGTTGGAAAGGTCCATATAAATCCCTATGATTCATGGAGTATGCTTAAAGCAAGATGAAGATGTGAACATCAAAAGATACATTATACTCCAAAATAGGAAATATTATAGGGTCAGGGGACAACAATATCTCTCTCAACCTCTCAGCTCCAGAATAGAAGACCAATCTTTGTTGGAAAAAAATCTTTCTATCAATGCGCACATTCACCCTAATATTCTGAATTGATTGAAAGTTGTAGAAAATGGGATTATTCATTGGTGCATTAAATACAAACTTACATGAAGCACTTCATTGAAGTTGAGCTCTCTTGGATCCCACCATTTGAGAGATGAGAAGAATTTGCTCACCAGTGATTAGCCTAGCTTTGGTGTGACCATCTTCAGCTTTGTAGAGTTCATAGGGTTCGATGGCTACCCTCTCAACCACCTTGAGCCTTCTTGCTAGTAGTAGTTGGAGTGCATCACCATATGTAGCCTCTTGCCAATACCGCACCCCATTGATGTGTAGCTCCCCCTCCAAAAACTTGTTAATTCCCGAGTTTGAGAGTCCTTTCACCACCTGAAGTCGAGGCTTCAAAGGAAGTGTCTTCACACTAGCCACAAAGCACTCAACACAATTTTTTGACATAGGGACTTGATGACTACAAGATTTTCCTTGAAGCAAAGAAGGGTGTGTGTAGTTAACTCTCTTTACCCGCATACGTGCCGTTTGTCGATAAAGACGCTTCTTTTCTCGAGCTTCTTGGGAAGACCATAGTGGAAGTCTCGGAGAATTTGATGGATCTTCCTTCATAGGATTGATAGAGCGCTGCTTGAGAACTCCTCCGTGGGGGCACCAATTTATGGCGAAGGAAATTTGGAATGGCGGCCTCTACACCAAAACAAACTCCATTGCGCCACAAGGGAAATGAGATGAGGGCACCACCTAGTCTTAGAAGCGTGGACTAGGACCGCTACACAAAGAGAGAGAGAGAGAGAGAGAGAGAGAGAGAGAGAGAGAGAGAGAGAGAGAGATCACTATGAATGAAGCATTAACCGTAGTGTGTGTACAAGGAATGGATGACTTCAAACACTCCCAACACAAATAGCATATAGATTACCAAACAATCACTCAAGGATTAGCCAAGATCACATCAAGCACTCTCACACGCATATAAAACATTTCTCTTAATTAACATAAGTAAGAGGAGGAGAGGTTACTAGCATGAAACAATTTGCACTCTAGGATGTGCAAGAATAGAGTGAATGAATGAGCTTATGGGCTCATGGTGAGTGATACAAAGGCTCAATGGGGCTGAGGGAGGCTTGAAATTACAAAGGGGAAGGCCTCTTTATATAGGAAAGAGAGTGATTAGGAGTGAGGTTAAGATCCAAGTGTAATTTGTACAAATGAAGCTTGATTAGGGACATTCAACCAATGAAGAAGCTCCTTCCAAGTGATTTGTTGACCAATTAGCTCCATCATCAATTGTGTTGTCTTCACTCCTTCCTCCATAGCTTGAGTCCAAGAGATTCCTTATTTTAAAATGTAAAGAATCTACATAAAATCAATACATATCTAGTAATAATAGAAAGGGGTTGAATGAGAACTTATGAATTACAACAAGATTAAGCATGACTTGAGAGGTGATTAGAAGAGGAACTTTGATGGGTTTTTGAGCTTGAGAGAGAGAAGGAAGGAGAGGAGGGTGAGAAGACTAATGTCTGATTTTTAGAGAAGGTCTCAATGTGGAAAAGGAAGGGAGTGTGTGTGTAAAGGTAGAGGGGGTGGTCTCCATCACAGTTGGAAAAACTGGCGTCCGCCATTTTGGCCATATCTCCTAGACCGTAGATGCAAAAATTATAAAAAAAATATGGCCGGAATCTCCAGCTCATCAGCTACAACTTTGATGAAGACAACTTTTCTTGGATCGGAGTGGAAGTAGTTTTTAAAAATTCAGCAAAATCATGTGTCTGGTTCCTTCCTTTACCAAGTCTTCCACTTGGGTCCCATTTGTTTGAATCATCATATGGCTCCAAAGCCATGATGATATGAGCCACTCATGACCCTTGAATCATGGGTGCATGGCTCCACAACCACATCATATCTTTTCTTTTCACATTTACATGTTTTCCCTTCCCTTTACCACTAGGTTCTCCCTCTTCCTTTCACCTCCGGTGAACTAGTCAAGAAAAAATTCCTATCAAATCATTCTCACTGCTGGTGGTGCTATCACTGTCCTCATCAGACACTATGGAATAATATTCATCACTAGACTCATCCTCATCTTCATAAAGCTCCTCCAACCGTTTCCTTGTGTCCATATTATAAAGCTTCTTGGCACCTGTCTTTCCATAGAGGCTAATCGTACCACGTCGCCAATCTTGAACAGCTCCCACTGTACGTTGTCGAGAAATTTGCGGTCTTGCCAGGAAAGCACCGGGCTTATGGCTGTGAGAGTTTGTGAGAAACCTCAACAAAAACTATATGAAGGAGTTAAACCATAGATGCCATGAAGACTAGGATTTGGAAAGAAGTGCAATCAAAGAAGACTCACTCTTTCTCTCTTGCACTCGCACACACAAAGAAAGAACACAAAAGAGAATGTCAAGACAATACGAAAATGAAAACATCAAGGCTATGGTCATATCGTATCATGTGTAATATGAAAGGGTTAATAGATGAGTTAATAACATTCAATCTTGACTGACCAAATAGGCTACGAATTGTTCTTTGGAATTGTAGTTTTGTGCTTACCATAATATATATATTTTGTCTAGTGATTGCGATTAATTGTGTGTACAAATCCTCTTGGTTCATAGCAAGATAACTACGCTTACGTCCAAAAAAAATTAATAGTCTATGAGAGGTAGTATGATGGGATCCGGTGATAGAAGTATTTCATTAAGCCTTTCTGGGCCAAAGAGAAACACTATACGTTGTTGAAAGTGTATTTTTCGGCTAATCCATACATTAATTCTAATAGATCGTACAGAGTGAAAGCGATAGAAATAATCATCATGTGGGTTATTCATCTAGGATAGTATGTGAGAAATGTAGATATGAGAGAAGTGAAGAGATGAGAAGTTTCCCTCCCAAGCCCTATTCTTGCCCGTAGGCAATAAGGATACTGCGGAGAGAGATGTACCTGTAGAAAAGAGAACCTAGAATTTGCAGAGAGGATGAATTACTAAGAATGAGAGAGATAGGTTTGGTTAAGGAGATGAGATTAGATACATATATATATATATATATATCTGTCGGATTAGAGATGAAAAAGAAAACAACAAGAAATAAGAAAACATCAATGTAGAACACATCTTACTTGACAAACCCTTCGGCACCATTATTGATGGAGAGAGAAGAAGAGGGGAGCACTCCACTTTGATTGATACGCCAAGTACAACACCTTCTTTGATTAGAGTTGATCTTCCAAGGATAGCGTACAAGGATGGCTAGTCTTCCTCTAAGAGAAAGTGTAGGCTTGGGCTTATGTTAATGGGGCTAAGTACAATTAGGCATTACTACTCACTCCCTCAAGAATTCCTCTCATCAATGGCTTATATGCTTGAGTTTTCTTTTCAAAGAAGAAGAGGTCCCCTTTTATAGGTGAAGGGAACCCCCAAGGGTTTACACAAGAAGAGAGGAGCCAGTGTGAATAGGAATTGGAAAAGTTGGAAATGAGCTGTCCCTGCATGATGTGGGCAGACTGGGGTCCAGTATTTTGATCATATCTCCTCAATCATGGCTCTAAATAAAAAAGTAAAAATATGGGCAGAAACTTCAGCTCATTAGCTACGATTTTTATTTAAAATCAATTTTCAATTCGGATTGGAATCTTGTGTAAAAAATTCATCAAAATATGGTCCATTTCTGGCAGCAAAAGTCTTCCCGTGGTCCCCTTAGCTTAGACTTTCATTTAATTCCAAAGGACACCTCATGCCATATGAAAGCATGACATTGCTCTTTGACAAAGTTTTGTAATCATGCTTGCAATAATGTATTAAAATAAGTGTATCTTTGAAATCATGCCACCTAGTGTCCCACTAGGATTTGATTCCCTCCTAGTAGCTATTTAAAAAGAAATATAAGAAAAGTATAAAAAATACATAGAATATATATATATTGGAGTTTACCCTAGATATAGGATCTAGCTAGGGTGTGAGATGATAATGAGATAGTAGAAATAAAGAATCAATGCTTTTTGCCCCAAGTTAAAGAGGCGGAGCTATTGAGCTTTTCCCATAGTATTTTCTGATGGTAAAGTAAGGATAATAGGTTACCCTTGAGAAAAATAATAGGATGAGATAGAAGGCTTATTATTATACTTAAATATGCATATGTACATTATAGGAAAGATAATTATGTATCTAAAAAGTTACAAGATAAATCTTGTAGCATGCGTTCTCACTATGTACGTGTCACAGCACGACATCCACCCCCTCTAAACCTGCACATCCTCCGGTATGTGCCACATTATTTCTTTGTAAGATCAGTCCTCTTGTACATCTTCCTTGCTTTCTTCTTCACTGGATGATTCCAAATCTTCATCTTCACTTTGATCTTTATCTGTGGTTTGCTCTTCTTCCTCATCAACATCTTCTGGATCATTGTCTCCTCTTCTCTTAAACATTTTGATCCTTTTTTCTGCAATGGAAATCTTTACTTCTGTACCATCTAGTTCAGACAAGTTGTAAGTAGTATTTTCATGCACATGCTTTACAACATACGGTCCAAACCATCTTTTTGAAAACTTATGCATGACTGTGTGCTGGTTATCAAGGCTACTATCATACACCAAAACCCAGTCACCTTTGTCAATTGCTTTGCTCCTGAGTCGATGTAGCTTATCAAAGTATTCCTTGTTTTTCAACCTTGCATTTTTTAGTCGTTTTTTTGCAGCTTCAATGTCTCCAGGTCTTCTCTCTAGCTGCCTTATACGGAGTGCAAGGAGATCTTCCCTGCTAAGCCCCTCTTGCCAAGGTAGTACATTCCATGTGCGAATTGTATCTTCAATCGGCATCACTGGCTTTTGACATATATTAGCTCCGCAGGCATGTAGCCAGTTACTGAGCTATGTGTTGTACGATCAGCCCATAAAGCATATGGTAACAGTTTTGGCCACTCACCAACTCTTCCTTCGCAAGCCTTGGCCAAAGCTTTGATGATAGGAGGATGCCCTCTTTCACTCTTTCCATTGCCTTCAGGGTTGTAAGCTGTAGTAAAAGAAAGCTTGATTCCTAATCTAGAAAAGAACTCCCTTGCTTCTTCGGCATCCAGTTCACCTCTATTTGAAGTGATTTTTCCCACACAACCATAACGGCAAATCACCTCATCAAGAAGGAATTTGCACACAGCTTCTGTGGTTTTAGCTCTTAATGCTCTTCCTTCAACCTGGTTAGTTAGGTCCTCTCGTGCAAGAACCAAGTATCTCATCTGCCAGAGTCCTAGAGGCATTGTGACTAGATCCACAACCGATTTATAGTGCATGGCTAGTGGATATGTAGGGTGCAATCCATCACGATGTCGAACATTTGAATACACTTGACAAGTTACACATGTCTCTACAAACTGAGATACATCTTTATACATACCCTTCCACCAGTATTTTTCTTTCAACTTGGAGAAGGTTGCCCATACACCCCTGTGTCCAGCCCATAGACTCTCATGAAACTCTTGCATGAGATTTACTTGAGTCTCTTTTTTACATATAACCTTTGTGGTGTTGCACCCTTTTGTTTAGGATGCTTCCACAAGTAACCATCCCTCAAAAAATACCCATATGCTTTCCTGCGTATCCTCTTGAATTCTTGTTCAGACCAATCATCCTGTTTTGTTAGAGTACTCAAGCAGCTTCCAATAAGAAGCCAATCACCTTCATAAAGCTCTTTCAAGAATGATTCAAGTAGATTAGTCATGCAGACATTGTTACCTTTGACATGAGAGATAGAATAGAACTTTGTGCCTACATCATCTCCCTCGTCAATCATTTGTGACTCATCTTCATACCTTGCCCTTGATAGCATATCTGCCACTGTCTTGTCTTTACCTGCAATGTGCTTAAACTCAGGATTTAAGGACTTAATGTAGGAAATCCACAGCAACATAGCAATGTTTGGAGTTGAGCAGCTTGTAATCATTCCAAGAAGTGGTAGACAATCTGTTTCTACAACCACACATGCACTAATTAGGTACTCTTTCCCACTTTTCAAGGCTGTAACCATACCCCATAACTCTCTCTTTATCTGTGAATAGTTTCTTTGGCGAGCACTTAGCACCTTTGCTCCAAATCTTACCACATACCTGTGTCCTTCTTTGTCATCTTGCCCTATTGCCCATCCAATCCCTGTAGGACTGGTGTCTACTGTCACAATTACTGGCCTTTGACACTCATAGTCTACCTTTCTCAAAGTTGTTGCTGACTGAAGCAACTCCTTTAGCTTTTTCATGGATTTTACATGTGCTTCTGTCCATTTAAACTTCTGATTCTTTCTAAGCAGTTGATAAAGAGGATCAGCTATATATGTATAATGTGGAATCCAAATAACATAGAAGACACATGCTCCCAGAAACCTTCTAACCTTAGTGATGCTAGTGCACGTTTCTTTCATTCTTTGGATGGCATCTACCTTTGTTGGACAAGGTTTCCTACCATATGGCCCGCACATGTGCCCCACAATAAGCACTTCATTGACACCAAACATAGACTTTTTCCCTGACAATGTAAGATTCACTTCTTCCAACCTAGACAAAATTTTATCACAATCATTTATGTGATTTACCACAAACTTGCGACATCCCTTGAGATCCAAAGCTTCATCTTTGTCACTTTCTTCACATCCTTTGATAGGCAAATCATCAATGAAAGGCATTGTGATTTGAGGAATAAAGTCACGTAAGACCTTATTCATCCCATTCATCATATGTGCAACCAAGTTGGTTGCTCCCTGTGGCAAGGTACACATCCTTACCAAACCCAAAGGTGTCCTCATGGTTGTCAAGTCTCTGCTTTCGATTGCAAGCTGAAATTGATCATACCCTGAGTAGAGATCCCCCATTGAGTAGATTGCCCTCCCTGCAAATGCCTCTGCAAACTCATCCACAATTGGACCTGCACCTACATTTCTAATTGTCACCTTGTTCACTGGTTGCATATCTTGGATGAAGCGTAGAGAACCATTCTTCTTCGGAACTGTGAACCACCTGTTTGAGTATGGAGCACAAGAAGGCTCCAAGATGACCATTTTGATTTTCTCATTCAGTAGCTCTACTAACTTTGGCAAATGAGCCTTTGGAACCGGAATAGGCCGCAGATTCCAAGGCACATGAGGTATTGTGAAAATTACCATAGGAGCTACAATAGAAGGATCAACACATCCTATCTCATGTGGCTCAAATGCAAAATCCTTACCATGCTTTGAAAACATTTCTTTGAAGCACTTTTTCTCCTCCTGTGTTAGAAACTCCTCGCGACCAATGTGCAAGTCTTGGAAAGACTCCTTTGTGAAGGTATGCCCAATCTTTTTAGGATTCCTCAAACTTGGTTGTAAAGAAGCTTGCTCAATCTTTTCCCTGTTGTTGGGTGGTAAGGGTGAAGCTACTGCTTTCACCTTCTTTGCTACACTCTTGTATTTAGTTTCAACATGGACTTCTAGGCGAACTGTTTGGCTTTCTTTAAAGGCTTCTATTACTTGATACATTTCCATAGAGCAAACTTCCACAACTTCATTTTCAAGATGCAAATTAGACCCCATTATAGCATCAAGCTCATCCATAGTATCTACAAAAGAAACTTGTTCACACAAACCCAAAACATTTTCAGTAGGCTCTAGCAACCCACTCTTTTTCATGCCTATTTGTACATTATGCACATATTGCCTCTCACATCTCTTCAAATCTTCAAGTTTTGTAAAACATACTGATCCATTCTTTGTTACCAAGGAGCTCGTTGAAAACGCTTCACCTATTTTTGGATCAGGCGAGACCCTTTTTCTTTCTAGACCACTGCAATCCTGCTTTACAATGGTACTTGGCCAAAACCCATCATTTCTCTATGATCATGAAACTCTTTGCTCACCTTTGGTAGAGGATGTTCTCTGAGGTTGTCACGGTTTCTTTCATGGTTCACACAAACTGTGAGAAATTGGACAGCTCGTTTACCATCTTTGCTACGTATCCTAGCATATGCTGAACCATCATCCATTACCTTTGTTTCCATTCGAACTCCCACAATGTAGGGCTGTCCAAGGATGAGATGATATGAAGATGTATCCTGTACAAAGAAGTTTTGGTCAATCTTTACATCACCTATTGTTACCTTCGCACCTGGACATGCTGCATACAATTCACCGGATGAATTGTTTGCTACTTTTACCATCCAGCCATGATCTGTGTCCATCGGCCATTTGCACTTGTTGTAGAGACTCTTTGAAATTATGTTTATTTCTGAACCATGGTCAATCAAGGCAACAAATGGCTCTTCAAGATCACCTACCTTGACCAAAGTTTCTGTAGTAGCCCTTGCCCAATGACTTCGTGAATAGTAACTCCTAGGAATATCTTCAACTTCTTCATCATCATTTGAGAAATACACTTGCCCCACTCTCCCACTAGATTGGTAGCATCCTACCACAGCTCCATCATTCTCCTTATTTTGCAGTTGCATCCCTTGTGTCTTTGAGGTTTCCCCTTCAACCTGTGGACGAGAAACTTCAGCAAGGGTTTGCCTCTTCCTCTTGATGATGTCAATGATCTCCTCACAGAATTCACGCTTTGCAATGCCAAGAACTTCTCCCAGAGTAAACTCAATCTTGCTATTCAAGATCCTTTCCTCCAAGACTTTCTTTAAATCTGTAGCAACCTCAATATCAGATTGTAGTTTATAAGTTGGGCTTTTGTCTTACCTTTCAATTCGTTGGCTCTTTCCTCTTTCCTGTTGTAGACTCCTCCATGAGTACTTCAGGTGGAGATGCTCCTTGTGTTGAGGGTGTTTGAGAAGGCATTGAGTCGCTTCTTCCCCCACTTCTAGAAGCTCTTTTTGATGGTCCTTCATCAGCATTCTCACGTCTGCGCTTCTCTTCTACAATTGCCTCATTTTGTTGGCATTTTGTAATGTAGGCATGCACTGACAATGAGTCCACTGGATCATTCCATCCTGTTTCTAGACGTATGCAATCACTTGCTTCATGTAAAATCTCTTTTGTAAGCTTTCCCTTTTTAGCTAATTGCATGACATTTGGCCAAATTTGACCATGATGGTCACTCACCTCTTCATCACAAAAATGTTCAATTTTTACTCCAAAAGTAGCTGCCTCAACTGAAGAGGTGGCATGCTTAGTTGCCATATCTTCAACTAAGGTTTGCATTCCCCCCTTTCCAAAGTTAGTTCTCAAGGGTAGACCTGTCTCTCTTAAGTGGATTTTACCATCCTTAAAAAAGACAACATCTTTTGACAAAGCATCACTAAAATCATCACAATCCCTTCTTACATGGTCTGTACTATCACACCAAATACATCTATTAACAAACCCTTCTTTGGGCTGTTGTCTTTGCCTAGGAAGTGGCCCTGATGGTTGGCCTTTTTCTTCAATCTTTGCAAACTTCACCTTCAAGTCACGCATTCCCTTCACAAGCTCATCTAGCATGGACTCATCAAACTTAGGAGAGATAAAAGTAGGTTTTACCATTTTGTCAGAAGTTGAGGTGGAAGGACTTCTAGTGTTTACTACCATCTTGTCCCTTCTTCTTTGTCGTTTGGCAAGCAGTGAGACAACACCTTCAACCTCATTCCAGTCGGTCTTTTGTCCTTGCTCAGCATCTTTATCTTCAAGAAGAAGCTCCAAATTTTCTTGAAACTCTTTACCTGCAGCTTGTAAGAAAAGATCTGTCTTCTCTGCATCTAGTGTGGCCCTTTCTGTCCTGGTGAGTTGTGCATAGCGTCGCTCAAATTCCCTAATTAAGTAGCTCTGTTATTGATAGTCCTTGCTTTAGCTTGACTACCCATTCTAAGAATGTCCTTTTGGTCACTCTCTCAGAGTCCTCCATGAAATATTCCTCCTTTAAAGCTACTTTGAGTTCTTCCCAATTTCTCCCATGCCCATCTTTAATCACCCTAACATACTCCCTAATTTCTGGAGTAACAACTAGCTCAAAGCTTTGAATCATCTCACCTTCTAACACGCGATGCAGCTCCATCTCCTTCACATACTCGCGTAAGTACTTGGTTACATCTTTGCCATTGAACTGATCCATTCTATTGACGACTGCTTGTATGGCCTTCGTTGCTGAAATCTCCCTTCTTTCAGTGGCATGTTGTTGTTGCATGAACATTGCAAATGCTAGAAACATTTGCATTGTTGCAGGGTCAAAATGCATACCCTGTTGCTCAACATGATCACCCATGGTTACCCACAAAATCTCACCCTGGCAGTTTCGCGTCAGGTTCACCAAAAATATGTCGAGAAATTTGCGGTCTTGCCAGGAAAGCACCGGGCTTATGGCTGTGAGAGTTTGTGAGAGAAATCAACAAAAACTATATGAAGGAGTTAAACCATAGATGCCATGAAGACTAGGATTTGGAAAGAAGTGCAATCAAAGAAGACTCACTCTTTCTCTCTTGCACTCACACACACAAAGAAAGAACACAAAAGAGAATGTCAAAACAATACGAAAATGAAAATATCAAGGCTATGGTCATATCGTATCATGGGTAATATGAAATGGTTAATAGATTAGTTAATGGCATTCAATCTTGACTGACCAAATAGGCTACGAATTGTTCTTTGGAATTGTAGTTTTATGCTTACCATAATATATATATTTTGTCTAATGATTGGGATTAATTGTGTGTACAAATCCTCTTGGTTCATAGCAAAATAACTACGCTTACGTCAAAAAAAAAGTTATAGTCTATGAGAGGTAGTATGATGGGATCCGGTGATAGAAGTATTTCATTAAGCCTTTCTGGGCCAAAGAGAAAAACTATACGTTGTTGAAAGTGTATTTTTCGGCTAATCCATACGTTAATTCTAATAGATCGGACAGAGTGAAAGCGATAGAAATGATCATCATGTGGGTTATTCATCTAGGATAGTATGTGAGAAATGTAGATATGAGAGAAGTGAAGAGATGAGAAGTTTCCCTCCCAAGCCCTATTCTTGCCCGTAGGCAATAAGGATACTGCGGGGAGAGATGTACCTGTAGAAAAGAGAACCTAGAATTTGCAGAGAGGATGAATTACTAAGAATGAGAGAGATAGGTTTGGTTAAGGAGATGAGATTAGATACATATATATATATATATCTGTCGGATTAGAGATGAAAAAGAAAACAACAAGAAATCAAGAAAACATCAATGTAAAACACATCTTACTTGACAAACCCTTCGGCACCATTATTGATGGAGAGAGAAGAAGAGGGGAGCACTCCACTTTGATTGATACGCCAAGTACAACACCTTCTTTGATTAGAGTTGATCTTCCAAGGATAGCGTACAAGAATGGCTAGTCTTCCTCTAAGAGAAAGTGTAGGCTTGGGCTTATGTTAATGGGGTTAAGTACAATTAGGCATTACTACTCACTCCCTCAAGAATTCCTCTCATCACTGGCTTATATATTGCTTGAGTTTTCTTTTCAAAGAAGAAGAGGTCCCCTTTTATAGGTGAAGGGAACCCCCAAGGGTTTACACAAGAAGAGAGGAGCCAGTGTGAATAGGAATTGGAAAAGTTGGAAATGAGCTGTCCCTGCATGATGTGGGCAGACTGGGGTCCAGTATTTTGATCATATCTCCTCAACCATGGCTCCAAATAAAAAAGTAAAAATATGGACAGAAACTTCAGCTCATTAGCTACGATTTTTATTTTAAAAACATTTTCCAATTCGGATTGGAACCGTGTGTAAAAAATTCATCAAAATAGGGTCCATTTCTGGCAGCAAAAGTCTTCCCGTGGTCCCCTTAGCCTAGACTTTCATTTAATTCCAAAGGACACCTCATGCCATATGAAAGCATGACATTGCTCTTTGACAAAGTTTTGTAATCATGCTTGCAATAATGCATTAAAATAAGTGTATCTTTGAAATCATGCCACCTAATGTCTCACTAGGATTTGATTCCCTCTTAGTAGCTATTTAAAAAGAAATATAAGAAAAGTATAAAAAATACATAGAATATATATATATTGGAGTTTACCCTAGATATAGGATCTAGCTAGGGTGTGAGATGATAATGAGATAGTAGAAATAAAGAATCAATGCTTTTTGCCCCAAGTTAAAGAGGCGGAGCTATTGAGCTTTTCCCATAGTATTTTCTGATGGTAAAGTAAGGATAATAGGTTACCCTTGAGAAAAATAATAGGATGAGATAGAAGGCTTATTATTATACTTAAATATGCATATGTACATTATAGGAAAGATAATTATGTATCTAAAAAGTTACAAGATAGATCTTGTAGCATGCGTTCCCACTATGTACGTGTCACAGCACGACAATGTATCCATGGTCTACCTAGTATAATAGGATATGCTCCCAACCCCGCTGGCATCGCATGAAAATCAACCACCGCCTTTGCATCATACGCCTCCACCTCTAAGCTCTTTACAACACCCAAACATTTTACTTTCTGATTGTTTGCCAATCTAATCCGGAAGCCTGACACCCCAGTCACTGTGAGACCCACTTGCTCAACGCATGAGTGTGTTATGACGCATATTTGGGCTCCACCATCCACATAACCTTATCCCATATTTTTTCTTTTGCGCCACACATCTACTATTGGGCAAATGTCTTGTAGCTCATCCATCGCCAACACCTTTACTGAACCTCTCTCTGGTTCTTTCTCCATTGGGTTAACCATCCTCTTCCACTGTCGCTTTAACTTTGGTACCATCTCTATAAGCTGCCCAAAAGTAACATCTGCTTTCCTGCTTGTCAGATCCTCCTTCAAGTCATATCTTAATTGCCCATCCCCTAGTGGAAAATCTGAAACATGAAACTTGCGACGAGCCCTCCTTTTCCTCTTGGCCTTGACATCCTCGCCTTCATGACTCTTTCCCTTCTTCATACTAGGACCTGGGGCACTTCTTCCTTCCTTTTCCTCTGTGGTCCTCTTCCCAATAGGCATCACTAATGTATCCTCTAGCTTTGATGCCTTCTCCAAGGTGACTACACTTAACACTTTTGTCTTTCCCTTTTCCTCTTGGGTTAATCCACTGGTTCCTTCATCTCCCTTAATTTCAATGCCATAATCATTTGACCTAGTTAGCACCTATCTTGGAAATGGATACATGTCTACACCCATCCTTGGTGGCTTATCACATTGCGGGCTGATGTGGCCCAACTCTCCACAATTATAACATGTGGGTGTCTGCCTCCAGAACCTACCATTACTTTGTCCAACACCATTCCTAGGTCTTTCTTCACCTCCTGGGCTGATTTGCAAACCTCCCTCGACCTCGATTATTGACCCACTTGTCTAGCATGTTTAGGCTGAGATTCTTCATTAAATCTACCACTTGCCTCATGTCTTGCCTTAGCCCATCATCTTGCACAGATGTAGTGACCATTGCTGGCATAACCTGAGTAGTAACAGGAACCAGAGGTTCATGATGAACCCCTGGTATGCGACCTTGTAAAGAATCCATGGGCTCATTTTCCTCAGCTTCCACTCTTTATTCCTTGCCACTTCCAATGCATCTTCATATGTCCTAAGCTTCTTTAGCTCCACTCTCCAATGTATATTCTCCCAAAGACTAGCCAAGAACTTGTCCTTCTTCATCATGTCAGGCGGGGGTACTTGTGGTGCTAAGGCCTTGCACATCCGCTCCCATGCCAATGAAAACTTACGTATGTACGTATCTACTGGCTCACCTTCCTTTTGCACCAAACCCTGTACTTCTTGCCAGCTTTAGATAATAACAAACACATGCACATCAAATGAGTTTTTATAGTTAATCATTGGAATTACAACAGGCAAAGGACATTCCAGATCTCTCGTAATCTTCTTGGCCCGAACATAAAGACTATGCGTTGTTGGAAAAAAATCTTCCTGGACACATGAACATTTATCTGGATTCTCTGATCGAGTTAAATGAAAAGGAGTGAATTGAGGTCCATTTTGATCATCCATTAAAGTCAACCATGAACCTCCCAAGAAGGTACACTTGACTTATCCTTTGATTTTGCCAGAATTTCAGCAGCATAATAGTATAAATGGCTTAAAAGACCAAAAGACTAGCCATCATAACTTGGAAAAATTTTGGCAGAGTTTCCCTAGAATTAGAGCAGTGAGAATCCAAAATATAAAGTATATATGTATGCATAAACTGCCAACAATAGAACCTGAGCATCAAATAGGAATCACTAATACATAGCCTATGGCGAGGTCACGAAAAGGGTGCTCCAGCTACCTGTATCACCGAAAGGATCTCCACATTTGAGAATCCCCCAGCTCAATAAAACCTCACGCTATCGACCCTCATATGAAGGCTAATGCAAATCGCATATAGTCAAGTCTCAGAAATGACTATCTTCCAGACCAAGTCTCAGAAATGGATGGGACTGCCAAATAAAACCAAGTATGGCTCCACAAATGCGTACAATGGTAATTTCCACAAGTAACATACAATCCAGCAGACAATGCGCTCAAACAGGCGCCAAGTGATGCATACCCACAACAACTGCAAGTGACATCACTGCTAGTATATCACTGTACTCTAGCTACATGTACCTGTGTGAATCACCTGTACCTGTACGTGTCCCTGTAACCTGTAATCTACAACCTGCAACCTGTAATCACGAATCTTGAGGCTTGAAGCTCGAAGCATAACGAAGAAGATCCTCGGTGGGGGCGCCAAAAGAATGTGAGGGGGATGAAAACACACAGAACACCTCTATAACAACCCGACACACACTCTTGGAATGATACACACACACACACACACTATGGGGCACCACTCGGCTTACACAATCCACCTGGCCAAGACAGGGAACACATCAATGGAGTGAGAGGCGAGAGACTTCCCACTTGCCCACTCAACAGAGAGACACACACACACACACACACCCAAAAACTCAACTCAAAAGAGGAGAATTTCTGATGTTTAGATACAAATGAGCTTGGGCCAACACCAATGGGGCAAATAGTTTACACAGTATTTGAGAAATACACCAGATACAACCACAAAGTTAAGTAGAGGCTTCACTCACCGGAGAAGATTACACAAAAAATAGCAGAAAAAGAGTGAGGAACTTGGAAAAATGGACAGAGCCATCGCGTCCGGAACGGCCCAAAACCCCAGTCTACAATGTCAAAGTACTCAAATCCGACCAAAAAAGGCTCCAAAAACCCCAAAAACACAGTTTCGGCTGTTCTTCCTCTCTTCTCCACATTTTTTCTGGTCCTCTCTCTGTTTTTTCAGTTCCCACACTTAGCTTTATTACTTGGGAACCCTTGGCCTTTTAGATGACCTCAAACGGACCCCAAACATGCCAAAAACTGACCTCGCAGTGCATAGTTGTCACCTTTTTGCATCCATCCGTACACCTGGCACTCAACTTTTTCCAATAATGCATTCCACCACCACGTGAAGTGGCCCCAAAATATGGTCCTCATGATTACCTTTTTGAATAATTATCACAAGAAAACACCCACATTGTGTCCGTACTTATCCACGTGCAACTATTGACTCCATTCGACCTCCTGACGCCACTAGATGCCATCTGACGCACCTGCTTACCTCATGTCATCGACCCGCGGTTAGCTTCCTTAAGAATTTTTACGCGCTAGCAACCCCTCATTATTATATAAAAACCACACTGGTACTGGTGATAGTGAAAAACAATGCACTATGTACATGTTGTTCTACTTGTACACATGTGGGCCCCACACAACCACCTGGCTTTGGAAAATGGGCAATTCTTTATTCGATGCACCATGCATGTGTATGTATATATGCGCAATCCCTTGCTCCAAAAAACTCCTGACAACGTATCATCCTAATTTTATATTACGAGATAATTTTGACAAAAAATGTTTGTGTGTGGTGTAACAATTACAAGGACAGCCACTTCAAATAGTTCTCTCCCACGTATCAGATGAGCTATCCTCTGCGCTTAGAACTAACATGCCCATTGACCTTCATATTGTTACATCACAAGCTTCCTCTACTTTGAGTTGTGTTGTGCGGCCGTCCTCTTTGTTGTGCTCATCCCAATCTCTTCTTGGTGTCCCCTTTGTTGGTTGCTATGATGTCCTTGCAGAGGGTTGTTGCTACTATGTCCACTCCTACGAGAGAAGCCATGCATACCAAGAGCAACTCCAAGCTCACGTCTCCTTGCAGTACCAAGACCACACCGTTTGTGCCGTCCGAGGAAATGAGGACACCAAATAATCGTGCAAGCAAGTAGAGTTTCTTAATTTCACAATCTAAACATAGAGGGTCTTCTATCCTTGCCGATGATGACATGTCTACATCGAAGAGCAGAGGTGAGTTGTGCATGTTGTGTTGAGAACTTCAGGTTGAACATTCTTGCATGAAGCACTATTAATGCAGATTAGTTGAGAATTGGATGATTTGTATGTCAATACATAAATAAATGATGTAGTTTTTTAGGGTTTAGGGTAGTTGAGTTTCAAAACAAGGTCTTGCATGTGTCCTAGTGTAAGCTGCATGTTTGAGATTTGCACTACACATGCAAATTTGCATGTTATGAGATTTGATACTATATTTATGTTGGTAAAAAAATCATTCTAACTATTGGAATGTGTGAATTGACTTGATCTTTATAGGGAAAAATATAATGGAAGATTACCCCGTGCTCACAAAATTCTGTCATACAACAGAGGATCTACACGAGGAGTATGTCCTAAGCCTAGTAGGGGTGCTTCCAGAGGATCTAAATGAAGTTATGCTCCCAGAGGATTAATGGTTAAGAGTGTTCAAGTTTAAGCACAATAGAGGTGCAAGGTTTATCTGAATCATGTGCACCCTCGCTTCATAGATGATTGCAGGATGATCTTCCACAAGGTGTATCAAGCACCACCATCTTGGGGATAGATTACAACAAAGGGTAGGCTTTTGAGAGGCTCCATGGTGTGACAAAAGACCTTGTAGACCACACCGTGGCATGGGCCAAGTTTGGTGAGAATATTATTCAGATGTGGAGAGAAAGAAGAGGGGGGTTGGAGCAGAAGATTGAGGGCTGGAGAAAGGAAATTGGGACCTCTGAGGCTGTCCATCATAGAGGGAAAAAGCCTCACATTACACAGTCTTGCAGCAACTTGTGCAGGGAGAGCAGGCCAGTTGTTGCTTATTGACATAATTTATCAGTTCGTGACTATGTCGGTGATTTAGAGTTATTGGTGGAGAGGATTCCAGCAAAGAGCAAGCACACTATGCATAGGCTCTTTGAGATGAGAACCTCGATCCAACTAAAAAAGGAGGCACTATTTAGGTGTGAGGGGTCCAATGTTGTGGCCAAGCAGATAAAGGTGGACTGTATACAGTGCGATTGCAAGAGCTCCATCAAACTGTATACAATGTGATTGCAAGAGATCCATCAAAACTGTATATAGTGCGATTGCAAGAGCTCCATTGAAATTGTATACAATGCGATTGCAAGAGCTCCATCAAATTGTATACTGTAATAGGACTAGTCTTTGAAGTTCTTAAAGTTGAAAAGAATGTAGCAGGACATATCTTTCGTTAGCACGATTTGAAAGATTGTTGAATAGTCTATTAAATAGAGCTTATACGAATGAGTTGAGATATTAAGAGAGAACATATATTCTTTTTTTTAAATAATACACTAAAGACTGATTTGATAAAGATTAATGAATAACAGATAGTCTGTCTATGAACAAAAAAATTGAGATTTTTATTAATATCAATGTTTTATATTTATGTTTTATAGCTTAAAATGCATGGGTGGGCTTAAAATAAGTTGTAAAAGTAGTGGAGACCCAAAAATAGAGGTTTTATGAGTCGCGACCTAAAAGTTGCGTTTTTAGCCAAACAAAGACGTTTTTTGCAATTCTGTTCACGCTGCCTTGTAGACCAGACCTATTCCCGTCGTTTTGAGTACGTGGATTGCTCTGTTCTGAGTTTGTTTGTAAAAGTTATGATGAAAACAAACAGAAGGCAGCAACAGTGTAGTGTACACAGGGACAGACAGACATACAACATCATACAGTTCTCCCTGCTATCAACCAAGAAGTGGATTGTTTCTTTGAGATGAGAACCTCGATCCAACTAAAAAAGGAGGCACTATTTAGGTGTGAGGGGTCCAATGTTGTGGCCAAGCAGATAAAGGTGGACTGTATACAGTGCGATTGCAAGAGCTCCATCAAACTGTATACAATGTGATTGCAAGAGATCCATCAAAACTGTATATAGTGCGATTGCAAGAGCTCCATTGAAATTGTATACAATGCGATTGCAAGAGCTCCATCAAATTGTATACTGTAATAGGACTAGTCTTTGAAGTTCTTAAAGTTGAAAAGAATGTAGCAGGACATATCTTTCGTTAGCACGATTTGAAAGATTGTTGAATAGTCTATTAAATAGAGCTTATACGAATGAGTTGAGATATTAAGAGAGAACATATATTCTTTTTTTTAAATAATACACTAAAGACTGATTTGATAAAGATTAATGAATAACAGATAGTCTGTCTATGAACAAAAAAATTGAGATTTTTATTAATATCAATGTTTTATATTTATGTTTTATAGCTTAAAATGCATGGGTGGGCTTAAAATAAGTTGTAAAAGTAGTGGAGACCCAAAAATAGAGGTTTTATGAGTCGCGACCTAAAAGTTGCGTTTTTAGCCAAACAAAGACGTTTTTTGCAATTCTGTTCACGCTGCCTTGTAGACCAGACCTATTCCCGTCGTTTTGAGTACGTGGATTGCTCTGTTCTGAGTTTGTTTGTAAAAGTTATGATGAAAACAAACAGAAGGCAGCAACAGTGTAGTGTACACAGGGACAGACAGACATACAACATCATACAGTTCTCCCTGCTATCAACCAAGAAGTGGATTGTTTCTTCATGGTAGAGTATGGCAATTGAGATTATGAAGGTATATAATTATGTTTTTTTACTTTGATTATCATGTTGAATTGGTTGCACGAGTATGTTCTTTTGGCTATTTTGTAGGCGATGCAGAAATCAATGTGTGAAACAGGATCTGTGCAAAGTGTCATGATAGAAATCTAACCTTTACGGATCGCTTAGCGATCACGTTCTTATATTATTCTCGCAGGTATACTTGGTACGAAAATCGTGCAGGCTTTTCGAGGAAAAGAAGAATAAAAGCACGATGGGTGGTGCGTTTGGGGATCATTCACCAATCTCTTCTTCTGCGAGTGCGAGTGCGAGTGCGAGTGAGAGTGAGAGTGAGAGTGAGAGTGAGAGTGAGAGTGAGAGTGTGAGTGCGAGTGCGAGTGCGAGTGCGAGTGAGACGGTGCATGCAAGCGAACTGAAGCTCGGGGGTGGTCGGTGTTGGGTTAAAGGCCCGTGTGCCCGGCTGCCTGTTGTTCAGCGGCCCATGTACAGCCATTCATTTACTCATTTATAATAACTATACTCATAACTACACATTGTAGTGTGAGTACCGCCCCGCCACACAGTGTGTCTATCTCCTTCTTCGTGTTGGCTCTCTGTGTGTGTGCTCTCCGATCCCAACAAGTGGTATCAGATCTTGGTAGTGAGAGCATTGAGAGCTTCATCATCATTGTTGAGTGTGTTGAAACTTGCTGCGGTTTCATTGCCATTTTTCGGTTTCGCGCACGCGTGCATTTCCAAAGAGCAGAAGGTTTTTCTGAGCTTGGCATTGGAAGGTTCAGCACTCTGCGAGTATTTTCAGCAGGTGTCCTGGGGTTTAACCCCCCTTTCGGAGCCATTCGTGCCATTAGAAATCCCATCCGAGCTACAAGGAGCTACGTTTTTCATCTCTCTTTGGTAGTTTTCTGCTGCCAGAGCTTCCATAGCCATTACAGGTGCCATTGTTGTAGTGTCTTCCACTTACGTGAGCCCACAGCTCATTTTAGAGTGTGTAGCCTCTTCTTGGAGTGGCCTCATACACATAGATAGAGTGGGAGTTTGGCGACATTGTCTTCTTCGACTACAGGTACAGGTACAGGTGCAGGTACAGGTACAGGTACGGGTATAGGTAACAGGTACAGGTACGGGTACAGGTTACAGGTTACAGGGAGCTTTGGATACAGGTTTCTTCTGTGGTTACAAAACATGTATTTTGACTGTGGGACAGCCATGCATATGGTTGTGGTTTGAGTGGGAGCTTCTACTCTTCTGGGCAGTCTGTTTATGCGTGTTCTTGAGCTACAGGTTTACATCATCTATGTATGTTGATGGATGTGGATATGGCAGTTTGACAGACACTCTTTATGCATGATATTGTGGAGACTTGGTTCACTTATACATAGAGTGGGTTTGCTCTTGCTTGCAGTGTTGCGGTTTGAGTACGGACAGGTACTTGGTTGACAGTAGAGATTGGACTTCGCTGAGCTTGTGCATTGGTTATATGCTCACTTGGATCCATTTATGCTCACGGATTTGTGTAAGCTTGGTCAGCTTATGTCTCTATTGTGGTTATTTAGACATGGAGTATGTTTATGCCTCTATGACAGCTCATTGTTGATGCATTTTGTGGCACAGTTTGCCTAGGCCGGTTGAGTTACAGGTGTCACGGGTTTATGCATTTGTTTGTGGATTTCTACGTACATTTTTTGACCATATTATGGGCTGATTTATACTCTATGCGTTTGCTCTTTGATTGAGCAGCAGGTGTTGTCAGATTTGCAACACTACTTTGTTGTGGCAGTTTGTTGGTTGGTTACAGGTTTCTCATTGTTGCATTCTTGTTGTAATGGGCACTAAAGAGGACACAGTTTTCAATATTGAGAAGTTGGATGGTGCTAACTTCTCATATTGGAAAGATCAGATTTGGGATGTCTTGGTGCAGAAGAAACAGATTCGACCTCTAAAGTTGCAGGGAGTTAAGCCAGAGAACATGGAGAGGGATGATTGGGAGGAGTTGGATGAGATGTGCAGGTCTACCATTAGGCTTTCCCTTTCAAAGTCTGTTTATTACAATGTGAAAGATGCACAAGGTGGACCTTATGAGCTATGGCAGCGGATTTGCGATATGTATGATAAGCATTCGGCTTCTTCTATGGTGTATTGGATTAAAAAGCTTATTGATTTGCGAATGGAGGAAGGTGCTTCCATGAATGCGCATTTGAATGAGTTCAATACAATTTTCAGCCAACTTGCTACGCAGTAAATTACGTTTGAGGAAAATGTAAAAGCTATGTTTTTACTTGTCACGTTGCCTGAGTCATGGGACACATTTAGGACAGCCATAAGTAACTCGGTTCCTGCGAATGAGTTGACAAGTACTAATGTGGAGTCTAGTCTTCTCACGGAAGAGATTAATCGAAAGAATAATGCAGGTAATAAGTCTTCTAGTGCAATGGTTGTCAGAGGCAGGACTATGGACAAGTATAAGTCCAACAGGGGTAAATCTAAAAGCAGGTCCCGTGCAGGCACAAGTAAAAAGGATGTGGAATGTTTCCATTGTGGTAGAAAAGGCCATTTCAAAAAGGATTGCTACAAGTGGAAAAGGGAAAATGGAGATGGTAAGAAGAAAGACCATGATGCTAAGGACAAGCCTAAATCCAATGTCAAGATTGAGGAGTTAAATGCAACACAGGGAGAGTGTAGCTCTCAAGATGACCATGTATGAGCTCCGACTAGTGCTATTAGCGAAGAGCTTGGTGATGTGTTGCTTGCATCCTATTTTGATGATGATTTTCTTCTCACTCATGAGCGTAGTATGCCTATGGATTGGGTCATTGACAGTGGTGCTTCTTTTCACGTTACGCCTCATAGGTCGTGGTTTCATGACTATGATGCTTCGAGCACAGGTACTGTCAAGATTGCCGATGGGCGTTCTATGCAGATTCATGGCATTGGGGATATTCATTTGGCTATGCCAAACTCTACTACGTTTGTCTTGCAGCGTGTGCGTCATGTGCCGGCTCTTGCAAAAAGCTTGATTAGTGTGGGTCAGTTGGATTCACTTGGTTTCAATGTATCTTTTGGTGATGGAGGTTGGAAGATCACTAAGGGCAGCCTTGTTTTGGTTAAAGGTGCTAAGAGGAATACGTTGTATTCCCTTTGTGTAGCTAGTGTGGCTGATCACATTGTGGGGATCACTGAGCAACCTCCTGCTTCTTTATGGCATCAGCGTTTGGGGCATATGTCACTAAAAGGTTTGAAGTTGTTGGCACGTGCGGATTACATTCCCGTTTCAGATTTTGGTGGTTTTGAGTTTTGTGAGCATTGCCTTTATGGTCGACATGCTCGGTCTTCTCATAAGAAAAGTGTTCCACACAGATCTTTGGAAAAGCTAGCTTTGGTGCATAGTGATGTATGTGGGCCGATGCCCAATGCTTCTCTTGGAGGTGCTATGTACTTTGTTACGTTCATTGATGATGCTAGCAGGAAGGTATGGGCATACCCCATTCGTAAGAAGGATATGGTGTTTGATATATTTAAGCAATGGTTGGCTCTTGTTGAGAACCAATCAGGTTGTAAGTTGAAGTGCTTACGTACGGACAATGGGGGTGAATTTATGTCTCATGCTTTCACAACATTATGTGTTGAGAAGGGTATACGGCGCGAGCTTAGTGCTCCCTATACACCTCCTCAAAATGGTGTGGCAGAGCGCATGAACAGGACTATACAGGAAAAAGTCCGTAGTATGCTTTCTATGGCTGGTTTGTCAAATGGATTTTGGGCTGAAGCTGTTGCCACTTCTGTGCATTTGATAAATCGTTCACCTAGTGTTCCTTTGGGCTTCAAAGTGCCTGAAGAGGTATGGACAGGTTTGCCACCTTCGTATGGTCACCTTCGTGTTTTTGGCTGTGAAGCTTATGTACATGTACCTAAGGCAAAACGCAGCAAATTGGATCCAAAGAGCAAGAGATGTATCTTCTTGGGTTATGGTAGCTCTGGTGAGATGGGTTATCGATTGTGGGATCCTATTGACAGGAAGATTGTGCGCAGCCATGATGTTGTTTTTCATGAGGACTCTATGTATAGAGCATCACCGCGAACGGTTGAGGTTCGGCGTGTGATATTTGAGGAGGATGGACATCGGTATGATGGTCCCATGGCTGCTCGTGGGCAGCCCTTTGACCCTCAAGTGGGAGATCAGCCCTTGTTGGGAGATCATGTAGATGTGGGACAGCCAGATGCACCTCCTGCACAGTCTTTGAGGCGTTCAGAGCAGCGTGCAAGACAGCCTCAGCGTTTTGTGCCTTCTATGGATTATGTATTGTTGACTGATTGCGGGGAGCCATCATGTTATGATGAGGCCATGTCTAGTGTTGACAAGCTGAAGTGGGAGCAGGCTATGCAGTCAGAGATGGATTCGTTGATCCAAAATGAAACGTGGGAGCTTACTCCTTTGCCAAAGGGTAAGAAGGCACTACCATGCAAGTGGGTTTACAAGATTAAACTGTGTTCAATGGATGCAAAGCCTAGGTACAAAGCAAGGCTTGTGGCTAAAGGATTCAAGCAACAGAAGGGCATTGATTTTGACGAGATCTTCTCCCCAGTGGTGAAGATGTCTACTTTGCGTATGTTGTTTGCTTTGGTAGCTATAGAAGACATGGAATTGAAGCAAATGGATGTAAAGACAGCTTTCTTACATTCGGACTTGCACGAGGATTTGTACATGGAGCAACCAAGTGGGTTTGTTATTCATGGTTCAAAGAAGATGGTATGCCGGCTTCTTAAGACCTTGTATGGGCTGAAGCAATCATCTCGTGAATGGTATCGTAAGTTTGATGCATTCATGAGTTCATTGGGCTATGTACGCAGTTATGAGGACCCATGCCTCTATACTCGAAAGGCTACAGATGGTAGTCTTATTGTTTTGGTTTTGTATGTGGATGACATGCTGATCGCAGGGAAGTGTATTTCTGATGTGGATGCCTTGAAACATAGGCTACATGAGACCTTTTCCATGAAGTATCTTGGGGATGCCAGTCATATTTTGGGTATGCGGATCACTCGTGATCGTTCTCGCAAGATGCTCTTTCTTAGTCAGAAAGAGTACATTGACAGGGTGCTTGAGCGTTTTCATATGGAAGGGGGGAAGGCCATTAGTACCCCGTTGCCTCCATATGTAAAACTCAGCCATGATGACTGCCCTCAGACAGATTTGGAGACTACAGAGATGTCTCAGATTCCCTATGCGTCAGCTGTTGGTTCCTTGATGTATGCCATGGTGGCTACGCGTCCAGATCTTGCTCATGCAGTTGGTGTGGTTAGCAGGTACATGTCTAACCCGGGCAAGCGTCATTGGGATGCAGTGAGAGGTATTCTCAGATACTTGAGAGGGACTTCAGAGTTGTCCCTATGTTATGGTGAGAAGGATATGTCTGTTTGCGGATATACAGATTCAGACTATGCAGGGTCAGTGGACTCGAGGAAGTCTACTAGCGGCTATGTGTTCACAGTTGCAGGTGGACCGGTTTCGTGGGCATCACGTTTACAGCCATGCGTTGCTTTGAGCACTACAGAGGCTGAATATATGGCTGCCACTGAGGCTGCCAAGGAGGCCGTATGGCTCTCACGACTAGTGGGAGATCTTGGTATGGCTTGTGATGCTCCGATTCTACATTGTGATAGCCAGAGTGCCATAGCGTTGGCACGGAATCCTGTCTTCCATGCGAAGACAAAGCACATTGAGGTGAGGTATCAGTTCATACGAGAGGTGCTAGAGGACAAGCGCATAGAGCTTGTCAAGGTACACACTAACGATAACCCTGCTGATCTACTCACGAAGTCGTTAGCCTCACAGCGGTTTGCACATTGTAGATCGCTGATGGGTATAGCTTGACTTCTTTTGCTGTACTTTGGCCACTTTAAAGGCACACTGCCTTTAAGTGGGAGATTGTTGGGTTAAAGGCCCGTGTGCCCGGCTGCCCGTAGTTTAGCACGATTTGAAAGATATGCCCTGCTACATTCTTTTCAACTTTAAGAACTTCAAAGACTAGTCCTATTACATTCTCCCCTTATCAAAGTTAACTCTATCCTTAGAGTTGATCTAAAGAGAGAAAGATTCTCTTTGAAAAACACTAAGATCAACCCATGATGCATCCTCTACTGGATAGTTCTCCCACTTAACCAAAACTTCCACAATGTCTCTATTTCTCAGATGTTTAAAACGCCTATCTAGTACTAAGTCTGGTTCTACAGTCAATGGTCCGTCATCTTTCAACTTAGAGTTGTCCTCTAAAACATGATGCACATTAGGAACATACTTTTTCAATAAACTCACAGAGAATACATGATGCACTTTAACATGAGAAGGCAATTCCAATTTGTAAGCTAATGAACCAATGCGCTTCAAAATTTTAAATGGCCCAACAAATCGTGGAGACAATCTTCTATCATTTCCAAGAATCAAATGAGACTTCTCAGGAATAACCTTTAAAAAACCATATCACCAGTTTCATACTCCACAACACGATGTTTCTTGTCATAATACAGTTTATGTCTCTTTTGAGATTTTCTAATATTCCCCCTGTTTTGATTGATTGTTGGAGGTTCGAGCTCCGTACAACGGAGTGCGCCCATATATTTTGCTCCTCTGTTGTATCAAAACTCTACAAAGATTCATCAATACAAAGATCTCTTTCTCTATCTTTTGCTATCGATCTCTATTATTCGGTTCTCGTGACAATTGGTATCAGAGCAAGCGGTTGATTCTGGACATGGAAGGATACGAGAGGAGGATGAAGGAGCAAGAAGACCTGATTCGTCGACTATGAGAAGATCTGAAAATTGCAAATCGGGAGCGTGCTGAGGCTCTGCGGGGCAAAGCAGCACGAGAGCTTGATATCTATGTAGACTTGATGGCCAACATGAAGGCGAAAACCATGCTACTCCACCAAGAAACAATAATCATCGTGGCGGCGATGGGGCACCTGGCAATGGTGATGGTGGGAACGGTGGTGATGGACGTAGAGGTTGTCAACGCGAAAAGGAAACGATGACCATATGGAAAAAGCGACAATCAAATCATTCTTAACGAAGGCTAAGCTTAAAGAGTTTGATGGCATAAGAAAGATATGCAAAGATTTAGAAGCGTGGATTGAAGAACTCAAAGATTTGGATGATACTTTCAATATCGAGAACACGACCACGAGACTTTCGAATGCTCGAGCAAGGTGACTGATAAGACAATACATACCAAGATGGCTCAATTGGAGACTTTTGGCGATGCGTACAATAAAGGTAAGTCATCTACCCCTTCTTTGTGATGTTTTATGTTTTTGATATGTCCTTTGAAAGCTTCTGTGATCGAATTTATGCGTAAAAGTTGAGATTCAAATTTAAATTTCTTAATTGATTTGGATAGTATTCATTGCTTCTTATTGTCTAAATTGATTGAGAAATTAAACTTGAAATTAAACCGAGAAGTCAACAGAATTGTGGACTTAACCAATGGTAATAATAGTTTCACGAAAGAGTTAGTAAAAAATTTGTTTTTTTTTGTCTCTGAAGAGTCGGAAGCATAAAGATAATTTCTATATCATAAACATTGATATGCATGATATTATCATTGGTATCAATTAAATGATTGAAAATCATGTTTTGATTGATTGTTAAGAAAGAAAAATATATCTTTAATCATTTGATGATGATAAGTCACACTCTTCGTGGAAACAAAGAGATTCTAAATCTAGTTTTGGCCATGGAATTGATAAGGTGACTTAGATAAGGGTGTGAGACGTTGCTTGTGTTTGCTAATGAGATTAAACAAGAATCTAAAGATAAAGAGAAAGAGACAAATCTAGAATTTGTAGAGGATCTCTTACATGAATTAAGGATGTGTTTCCGGATGATCTTCCTGGTATACCTTCGCCTAGAGCGGTAGACCATGCCATAGATCTATATCCAAGAGCAACACCTTATTCAAGAGCTCCATACAGGTTCAATATTGATGAGCTTAAAGAACTCAAGATACAACTTGATGAGGGTTTCATTAAACCTAGTGTATCTCCTTGGGGTAGTCCTGTGTTATTCCAAAAGAAAAAGGATGGTACATATAGGTTATGCATTGACTATACGGGATTAAACAAAGAGGCCATTAAGAACAAATATCCTCTTCCTCACATAGATGAATTGTTTAACCAATTGAGTGGTGCCACAATATTTTCAAAGGTCGACCTTCGTTCTGGCTATCATCAAATCCGCATTAAGGTCGAGGACATTCCAAAGACTGCTTTTCGTACACGTTATGGGCATTATGAATTTACAGTTCTTGCTTTTGGTTTAACTAATGCACCAGCAACTTTCATGTGCTTAATGAATAATATTTTTCACCCGTATCTTGAGGACTTCATTCTGGTATTCTTGGATAATATTTTTGTGTATTCTACGAATGAAGAAGATCATGCATTGCACTTAAAGAAAACATTTGAGGTTTTGCGTGAACATAAATTGTATGCCAAAGCAAGTAAGTATTCTTTTGCAAAGGATCAGATTGTGTATTTGGGAAGAGTGATTTCTAAAGAGGGGATTCACATTGATCTTGATAAAGCTAAGACTATGTTAGTAAGAGATGTAAGAAGCTTTATGGGTCTAGCACAATATGAGAGAGCACACATTAAAGATTTCTCTAAGATAGCATGTCCTTTGACCGAATTGACCAAGAAAGACAAGGGTTTTGTGTGGAATTCTAGCTGTGAGACTGCTTTTGAGACCTTGAAGGCTAAAATAGCGGAAAATTGTGTTTTAAAAGTTTCTAAGATGGGCAAACCATTTGTTGTGTCCTGTGACGCTAGTGGTGAACAATTAGGTCGTGTTTTGACACAAGAAGGAAGAGTGGTTGCATATGAGTTTAGGAAATTAAGACGACATGAATTGAACTATGCAACACATGATCTAGAATTGCTTGCTGTTGTTCATGCATTGAAGCATTGGCGTCATCTCTTGCTTGGTGTAAAATTTGAATTGCGTACTGATCATCAAAACTTGAAGTATATTTTCACTCAGCCATTGTTAAATAACAGACAAAGAAGATGGATTGAATTGCTCGCTGAGTATGACTTTGATTTGAAGTATTTGTGTGAGAAAGAAAATAAAGTTGCAGATGCATTGAGTCGTAGGCCCATGTGTAATTTGTTGACTGTTGTGCGATCCAATTTGATTCATGAGATACATGCTTAAGTTGAAAATGATTCCTTTTATATGTCTATTTTGAAATTCTTGCGTGAGAATATTGGTGAGATGTATGAAAACATATATCACTTGTATAAGGGAAATCTGTATTGTTATGACCGTTTGTGTATTCCTGCAAATTCTTCTTTTAAGAGTCAAAGTCTGCATGAGTGTCATAATTCACCTTTTTCTGGTCATCCTGGATTAAATAAGACATATGAAAAGATTAAAACCTCATTCTTTTGGCCGCGTATGAAATTGGACGTTAAGAATTATGTGTGTGAGTGCTTTCAATGTCAACAAGTTAAGATTGAGCATAAGAGGATGCCTGGTGACCTTCAACCCTTAGACATTCCTTTATAGAAGTGGGAGTGTATATCCATAGACTTTATCATTAGACTTCCTACTACTCGTGGAGGGTATGATTTGATCTTTCTGGTGGTAGATAGACTCACAACACAAGCTCACTTCTTTCCTGTAAAAATAACTGATACTGCATTGACCATTGCACACTTGTTTATGAAAGAGATATTTCGTTTGCATGGCATGCCCAAGAGCATAGTGTCTGACAGAGATTCTAGGTTCACTTCTCATTTATGGAGAGCGACTTTTGACTCTATAGGTACCCAGTTACGCATGTCTACTACTTTTAATCCTCAAACCGATGGGGAAACGGAGAGAGTGAATCGTATTTTAGAAGATATGTTACGAATGTATGTCAATGAAAACCAATCTAATTGGAATGAATATTTGCCTTTGGTTGAATTTGTATACAACAGTTCATATCATTCATCTATTAGGATGACTCTGTTTGAGGCAATGTATGGCTATAACTGTCCTACACCTATAAATTTTCTTAGCTCAAGGAATAAGGTAGAACTGTCACGTGAGATGCTTGATGGATAACGAGTTGGCCAAAATCAGGGGGAATATTAGAGAAGCCCAAAAGAGACATAAATTGTATTATGACAAGAAACGTCGTGTTGTGGAGTATGAAACTGGTGATATGATTTTCTTAAAGGTTATTCGTGAGAAGTCTCATTTGGTTCTTAGTAAGGATAAAAGATTGTCTCCATGATTTGTTGGGCCTTTTAATATTTTGAAGCGTATTGGTTCATTATATTACAAATTGGAATTGCCTTCTCATGTTAAAGTGCATCTTGTATTTGATGTGAGATTATTGAAAAAGTATATCCGTAATGTGCATCATGTTTTACAAGACAACTCTAAGTTGCAAGATGACGGAATATTGACTGTAGAACCAGACTTAGTGCTAGATAGGCGTGTTATACATCTGAGAAATAGAGACATTGTGGAAGTTTTGGTTAAGGGGCAGAACTATCCAGTAGAGGATGCATCATGGATTGATCTTAGTGTTTTGCAAAGAGAATTTTCCTCTCTTTTCAACTTTGAGGACAGAGTTAATTTTGATAAGGGGAAAATGTAATAGGACTAATTTTTGAAGTTCTAAAAGTCGAAAAGAATGGAGTAGGACATATCTTTCGTTTAGTACAATTTGAAAGATTGTTGAATAGTCTATTAAATAGAGCTTATATGAATGAGTTTAAGATATTAAGAGAGAACATATATTCTTTTTTTAAATAATACACTAAAGATGTATTTGACAAAGATCAATGAATAACAGATAGTCTGTCTATGAATAGTAAAATTGAGATTTTTATTAATATCAATGTTTTATATTTATGTGTTTTAGCTTAAAATGCATGGGTAGGCTTAAAATAAGTTGAAAAAGTAGTGGAGACCCAAAAATAGAGGTTTTATGAGTCGCGACCTAAACGTTGCGTTTTCAACCAAAGAAAGACGTTTTTCATAATTTTGTTCACGATGCCTTGTAGACCAGACCTATTCCCGTCGTTTTGAGTACTTGGATTGCTCTGTTCTGAGTTTGTTTGTAAAAGTTATGATGAAAACAAACAGAAGGCAGCAACAGTGTAGTGTACACAGGGACAGACAGACATACAACATCATACAGTTCTCCCTGCTATTAACCAAGAAGTGGATTGTTTCTTCATGGTAGAGTATGGCAATTGAGATTATAAAGGTATATAATTATTTTTTTTACTTTGATTATCATGTTGAATTGGTTGCACGAGTATGTTCTTTTGACTATTTTGTAGGCGATGCAGAATTTAAGGACTTAATGTAGGAAATCCACAGCAACATAGCAATGTTTGGAGTTGAGCAGCTTGTAATCATTCCAAGAAGTGGTAGACAATCTGTTTCTACAACCACACATGCACTAATTAGGTACTCTTTCCCACTTTTCAAGGCTGTAACCATACCCCATAACTCTCTCTTTATCTGTGAATAGTTTCTTTGGCGAGCACTTAGCACCTTTGCTCCAAATCTTACCACATACCTGTGTCCTTCTTTGTCATCTTGCCCTATTGCCCATCCAATCCCTGTAGGACTGGTGTCTACTGTCACAATTACTGGCCTTTGACACTCATAGTCTACCTTTCTCAAAGTTGTTGCTGACTGAAGCAACTCCTTTAGCTTTTTCATGGATTTTACATGTGCTTCTGTCCATTTAAACTTCTGATTCTTTCTAAGCAGTTGATAAAGAGGATCAGCTATATATGTATAATGTGGAATCCAAATAACATAGAAGACACATGCTCCCAGAAACCTTCTAACCTTAGTGATGCTAGTGCACGTTTCTTTCATTCTTTGGATGGCATCTACCTTTGTTGGACAAGGTTTCCTACCATATGGCCCGCACATGTGCCCCACAATAAGCACTTCATTGACACCAAACATAGACTTTTTCCCTGACAATGTAAGATTCACTTCTTCCAACCTAGACAAAATTTTATCACAATCATTTATGTGATTTACCACAAACTTGCGACATCCCTTGAGATCCAAAGCTTCATCTTTGTCACTTTCTTCACATCCTTTGATAGGCAAATCATCAATGAAAGGCATTGTGATTTGAGGAATAAAGTCACGTAAGACCTTATTCATCCCATTCATCATATGTGCAACCAAGTTGGTTGCTCCCTGTGGCAAGGTACACATCCTTACCAAACCCAAAGGTGTCCTCATGGTTGTCAAGTCTCTGCTTTCGATTGCAAGCTGAAATTGATCATACCCTGAGTAGAGATCCCCCATTGAGTAGATTGCCCTCCCTGCAAATGCCTCTGCAAACTCATCCACAATTGGACCTGCACCTACATTTCTAATTGTCACCTTGTTCACTGGTTGCATATCTTGGATGAAGCGTAGAGAACCATTCTTCTTCGGAACTGTGAACCACCTGTTTGAGTATGGAGCACAAGAAGGCTCCAAGATGACCATTTTGATTTTCTCATTCAGTAGCTCTACTAACTTTGGCAAATGAGCCTTTGGAACCGGAATAGGCCGCAGATTCCAAGGCACATGAGGTATTGTGAAAATTACCATAGGAGCTACAATAGAAGGATCAACACATCCTATCTCATGTGGCTCAAATGCAAAAGCCTTACCATGCTTTGAAAACATTTCTTTGAAGCACTTTTTCTCCTCCTGTGTTAGAAACTCCTCGCGACCAATGTGCAAGTCTTGGAAAGACTCCTTTGTGAAGGTATGCCCAATATTTTTAGGATTCCTCAAACTTGGTTGTAAAGAAGCTTGCTCAATCTTTTCCCTGTTGTTGGGTGGTAAGGGTGAAGCTACTGCTTTCACCTTCTTTGCTACACTCTTGTATTTAATTTCAACATGGACTTCTAGGCGAACTGTTTGGCTTTCTTTAAAGGCTTCTATTACTTGATACATTTCCATAGAGCAAACTTCCACAACTTCATTTTCAAGATGCAAATTAGACCCCATTATAGCATCAAGCTCATCCATAGTATCTACAAAAGAAACTTGTTCACACAAACCCAAAACATTTTCAGTAGGCTCTAGCAACCCACTCTTTTTCATGCCTATTTGTACATTATGCACATATTGCCTCTCACATCTCTTCAAATCTTCAAGTTTTGTAAAACATACTGATCCATTCTTTGTTACCAAGGAGCTCGTTGAAAACGCTTCACCTATTTTTGGATCAGGCGAGACCCTTTTTCTTTCTAGACCACTGCAATCCTGCTTTACAATGGTACTTGGCCAAAACCCATCATTTCTCTATGATCATGAAACTCTTTGCTCACCTTTGGTAGAGGATGTTCTCTGAGGTTGTCACGGTTTCTTTCATGGTTCACACAAACTGTGAGAAATTGGACAGCTCGTTTACCATCTTTGCTACGTATCCTAGCATATGCTGAACCATCATCCATTACCTTTGTTTCCATTCGAACTCCCACAATGTAGGGCTGTCCAAGGATGAGATGATATGAAGATGTATCCTGTACAAAGAAGTTTTGGTCAATCTTTACATCACCTATTGTTACCTTCGCACCTGGACATGCTGCATACAATTCACCGGATGAATTGTTTGCTACTTTTACCATCCAGCCATGATCTGTGTCCATCGGCCATTTGCACTTGTTGTAGAGACTCTTTGAAATTATGTTTATTTCTGAACCATGGTCAATCAAGGCAACAAATGGCTCTTCAAGATCACCTACCTTGACCAAAGTTTCTGTAGTAGCCCTTGCCCAATGACTTCGTGAATAGTAACTCCTAGGAATATCTTCAACTTCTTCATCATCATTTGAGAAATACACTTGCCCCACTCTCCCACTAGATTGGTAGCATCCTACCACAGCTCCATCATTCTCCTTATTTTGCAGTTGCATCCCTTGTGTCTTTGAGGTTTCCCCTTCAACCTGTGGACGAGAAACTTCAGCAAGGGTTTGCCTCTTCCTCTTGATGATGTCAATGATCTCCTCACAGAATTCACGCTTTGCAATGCCAAGAACTTCTCCCAGAGTAAACTCAATCTTGCTATTCAAGATCCTTTCCTCCAAGACTTTCTTTAAATCTGTAGCAACCTCAATATCAGATTGTAGTTTATAAGTTGGGCTTTTGTCTTACCTTTCAATTCGTTGGCTCTTTCCTCTTTCCTGTTGTAGACTCCTCCATGAGTACTTCAGGTGGAGATGCTCCTTGTGTTGAGGGTGTTTGAGAAGGCATTGAGTCGCTTCTTCCCCCACTTCTAGAAGCTCTTTTTGATGGTCCTTCATCAGCATTCTCATGTCTGCGCTTCTCTTCTACAATTGCCTCATTTTGTTGGCATTTTGTAATGTAGGCATGCACTGACAATGAGTCCACTGGATCATTCCATCCTGTTTCTAGACGTATGCAATCACTTGCTTCATGTAAAATCTCTTTTGTAAGCTTTCCCTTTTTAGCTAATTGCATGACATTTGGCCAAATTTGACCATGATGGTCACTCACCTCTTCATCACAAAAATGTTCAATTTTTACTCCAAAAGTAGCTGCCTCAACTGAAGAGGTGGCATGCTTAGTTGCCATATCTTCAACTAAGGTTTGCATTCCCCCCTTTCCAAAGTTAGTTCTCAAGGGTAGACCTGTCTCTCTTAAGTGGATTTTACCATCCTTAAAAAAGACAACATCTTTTGACAAAGCATCACTAAAATCATCACAATCCCTTCTTACATGGTCTGTACTATCACACCAAATACATCTATTAACAAACCCTTCTTTGGGCTGTTGTCTTTGCCTAGGAAGTGGCCCTGATGGTTGGCCTTTTTCGTCAATCTTTGCAAACTTCACCTTCAAGTCACGCATTCCCTTCACAAGCTCATCTAGCATGGACTCATCAAACTTAGGAGAGATAAAAGTAGGTTTTACCATTTTGTCAGAAGTTGAGGTGGAAGGACTTCTAGTGTTTACTACCATCTTGTCCCTTCTTCTTTGTCGTTTGGCAAGCAGTGAGACAACATCTTCAACCTCATTCCAGTCGGTCTTTTGTCCTTGCTCAGCATCTTTATCTTCAAGAAGAAGCTCCAAATTTTCTTGAAACTCTTTACCTGCAGCTTGTAAGAAAAGATCTGTCTTCTCTGCATCTAGTGTGGCCCTTTCTGTCCTGGTGAGTTGTGCATAGCGTCGCTCAAATTCCCTAATTAAGTAGCTCTGTTATTGATAGTCCTTGCTTTAGCTTGACTACCCATTCTAAGAATGTCCTTTTGGTCACTCTCTCAGAGTCCTCCATGAAATATTCCTCCTTTAAAGCTACTTTGAGTTCTTCCCAATTTCTCCCATGCCCATCTTTAATCACCCTAACATACTCCCTAATTTCTGGAGTAACAACTAGCTCAAAGCTTTGAATCATCTCACCTTCTAACACGCGATGCAGCTCCATCTCCTTCACATACTCGCGTAAGTACTTGGTTACATCTTTGCCATTGAACTGATCCATTCTATTGACGACTGCTTGTATGGCCTTCGTTGCTGAAATCTCCCTTCTTTCAGTGGCATGTTGTTGTTGCATGAACATTGCAAATGCTAGAAACATTTGCATTGTTGCAGGGTCAAAATGCATACCCTGTTGCTCAACATGATCACCCATGGTTACCCACAAAATCTCACCCTGGTAGTTTCGCGTCAGGTTCACCAAAAATATGTCGAGAAATTTGCGGTCTTGCCAGGAAAGCACCGGGCTTATGGCTGTGAGAGTTTGTGAGAGAAATCAACAAAAACTATATGAAGGAGTTAAACCATAGATGCCATGAAGACTAGGATTTGGAAAGAAGTGCAATCAAAGAAGACTCACTCTTTCTCTCTTGCACTCACACACACAAAGAAAGAACACAAAAGAGAATGTCAAAACAATACGAAAATGAAAATATCAAGGCTATGGTCATATCGTATCATGGGTAATATGAAATGGTTAATAGATTAGTTAATGGCATTCAATCTTGACTGACCAAATAGGCTACGAATTGTTCTTTGGAATTGTAGTTTTATGCTTACCATAATATATATATTTTGTCTAATGATTGGGATTAATTGTGTGTACAAATCCTCTTGGTTCATAGCAAAATAACTACGCTTACGTCAAAAAAAAAGTTATAGTCTATGAGAGGTAGTATGATGGGATCCGGTGATAGAAGTATTTCATTAAGCCTTTCTGGGCCAAAGAGAAAAACTATACGTTGTTGAAAGTGTATTTTTCGGCTAATCCATACGTTAATTCTAATAGATCGGACAGAGTGAAAGCGATAGAAATGATCATCATGTGGGTTATTCATCTAGGATAGTATGTGAGAAATGTAGATATGAGAGAAGTGAAGAGATGAGAAGTTTCCCTCCCAAGCCCTATTCTTGCCCGTAGGCAATAAGGATACTGCGGGGAGAGATGTACCTGTAGAAAAGAGAACCTAGAATTTGCAGAGAGGATGAATTACTAAGAATGAGAGAGATAGGTTTGGTTAAGGAGATGAGATTAGATACATATATATATATATATCTGTCGGATTAGAGATGAAAAAGAAAACAACAAGAAATCAAGAAAACATCAATGTAAAACACATCTTACTTGACAAACCCTTCGGCACCATTATTGATGGAGAGAGAAGAAGAGGGGAGCACTCCACTTTGATTGATACGCCAAGTACAACACCTTCTTTGATTAGAGTTGATCTTCCAAGGATAGCGTACAAGAATGGCTAGTCTTCCTCTAAGAGAAAGTGTAGGCTTGGGCTTATGTTAATGGGGTTAAGTACAATTAGGCATTACTACTCACTCCCTCAAGAATTCCTCTCATCACTGGCTTATATATTGCTTGAGTTTTCTTTTCAAAGAAGAAGAGGTCCCCTTTTATAGGTGAAGGGAACCCCCAAGGGTTTACACAAGAAGAGAGGAGCCAGTGTGAATAGGAATTGGAAAAGTTGGAAATGAGCTGTCCCTGCATGATGTGGGCAGACTGGGGTCCAGTATTTTGATCATATCTCCTCAACCATGGCTCCAAATAAAAAAGTAAAAATATGGACAGAAACTTCAGCTCATTAGCTACGATTTTTATTTTAAAAACATTTTCCAATTCGGATTGGAACCGTGTGTAAAAGATTCATCAAAATAGGGTCCATTTCTGGCAGCAAAAGTCTTCCCGTGGTCCCCTTAGCCTAGACTTTCATTTAATTCCAAAGGACACCTCATGCCATATGAAAGCATGACATTGCTCTTTGACAAAGTTTTGTAATCATGCTTGCAATAATGCATTAAAATAAGTGTATCTTTGAAATCATGCCACCTAATGTCTCACTAGGATTTGATTCCCTCTTAGTAGCTATTTAAAAAGAAATATAAGAAAAGTATAAAAAATACATAGAATATATATATATTGGAGTTTACCCTAGATATAGGATCTAGCTAGGGTGTGAGATGATAATGAGATAGTAGAAATAAAGAATCAATGCTTTTTGCCCCAAGTTAAAGAGGCGGAGCTATTGAGCTTTTCCCATAGTATTTTCTGATGGTAAAGTAAGGATAATAGGTTACCCTTGAGAAAAATAATAGGATGAGATAGAAGGCTTATTATTATACTTAAATATGCATATGTACATTATAGGAAAGATAATTATGTATCTAAAAAGTTACAAGATAGATCTTGTAGCATGCGTTCCCACTATGTACGTGTCACAGCACGACAATGTATCCATGGTCTACCTAGTATAATAGGATATGCTCCCAACCCCGCTGGCATCGCATGAAAATCAACCACCACCTTTGCATCATACGCCTCCACCTCTAAGCTCTTTACAACACCCAAACATTTTACTTTCTGATTGTTTGCCAATCTAATCCGGAAGCCTGACACCCCAGTCACTGTGAGACCCACTTGCTCAACGCATGAGTGTGTTATGACGCATATTTGGGCTCCACCATCCACATAACCTTATCCCATATTTTTTCTTTTGTGCCACACATCTACTATTGGGCAAATGTCTTGTAGCTCATCCATCGCCAACACCTTTACTGAACCTCTCTCTGGTTCTTTCTCCATTGGGTTAACCATCCTCTTCCACTGTCGCTTTAACTTTGGTACCATCTCTATAAGCTGCCCAAAAGTAACATCTGCTTTCCTGCTTGTCAGATCCTCCTTCAAGTCATATCTTAATTGCCCATCCCCTAGTGGAAAATCTGAAACATGAAACTTGCGACGAGCCCTCCTTTTCCTCTTGGCCTTGACATCCTCGCCTTCATGACTCTTTCCCTTCTTCATACTAGGACCTGGGGCACTTCTTCCTTCCTTTTCCTCTGTGGTCCTCTTCCCAATAGGCATCACTAATGTATCCTCTAGCTTTGATGCCTTCTCCAAGGTGACTACACTTAACACTTTTGTCTTTCCCTTTTCCTCCTGGGTTAATCCACTGGTTCCTTCATCTCCCTTAATTTCAATGCCATAATCATTTGACCTAGTTAGCACCTATCTTGGAAATGGATACATGTCTACACCCATCCTTGGTGGCTTATCACATTGCGGGCTGATGTGGCCCAACTCTCCACAATTATAACATGTGGGTGTCTGCCTCCAGAACCTACCATTACTTTGTCCAACACCATTCCTAGGTCTTTCTTCACCTCCTGGGCTGATTTGCAAACCTCCCTCGACCTCGATTATTGACCCACTTGTCTAGCATGTTTAGGCTGAGATTCTTCATTAAATCTACCACTTGCCTCATGTCTTGCCTTAGCCCATCATCTTGCACAGATGTAGTGACCATTGCTGGCATAACCTGAGTAGTAACAGGAACCAGAGGTTCATGATGAACCCCTGGCATGCGACCTTGTAAAGAATCCATGGGCTCATTTTCCTCAGCTTCCACTCTTTATTCCTTGCCACTTCCAATGCATCTTCATATGTCCTAGGCTTCTTTAGCTCCACTCTCCAATGTATATTCTCCCAAAGACTAGCCAAGAACTTGTCCTTCTTCATCATGTCAGGCGGGGGTACTTGTGGTGCTAAGGCCTTGCACATCCGCTCCCATGCCAATGAAAACTTACGTATGTACGTATCTACTGGCTCACCTTCCTTTTGCACCAAACCCTGTACTTCTTGCCAGCTTTAGATAATAACAAACACATGCACATCAAATGAGTTTTTATAGTTAATCATTGGAATTACAACAGGCAAAGGACATTCCAGATCTCTCGTAATCTTCTTGGCCCGAACATAAAGACTATGCGTTGTTGGAAAAAAATCTTCCTGGACACATGAACATTTATCTCGATTCTCTGATCGAGTTAAATGAAAAGGAGTGAATTGAGGTCCATTTTGATCATCCATTAAAGTCAACCATGAACCTCCCAAGAAGGTACACTTGACTTATCCTTTGATTTTGCCAGAATTTCAGCAGCATAATAGTATAAATGGCTTAAAAGACCAAAAGACTAGCCATCATAACTTGGAAAAATTTTGGCAGAGTTTCCCTAGAATTAGAGCAGTGAGAATCCAAAATATAAAGTGTATATGTATGCATAAACTGCCAACAATAGAACCTGAGCATCAAATAGGAATCACTAATACATAGCCTATGGCGAGGTCACGAAAAGGGTGCTCCAGCTACCTGTATCACCGAAAGGATCTCCACATTTGAGAATCCCCCAGCTCAATAAAACCTCACGCTATCGACCCTCATATGAAGGCTAATGCAAATCGCATATAGTCAAGTCTCAGAAATGACTATCTTCCAGACCAAGTCTCAGAAATGGATGGGACTGCCAAATAAAACCAAGTATGGCTCCACAAATGCGTACAATGGTAATTTCCACAAGTAACATACAATCCAGCAGACAATGCGCTCAAACAGGCGCCAAGTGATGCATACCCACAACAACTGCAAGTGACATCACTGCTAGTATATCACTGTACTCTAGCTACATGTACCTGTGTGAATCACCTGTACCTGTACGTGTCCCTGTAACCTGTAATCTACAACCTGCAACCTGTAATCACGAATCTTGAGGCTTGAAGCTCGAAGCATAACGAAGAAGATCCTCGGTGGGGGCGCCAAAAGAATGTGAGGGGGATGAAAACACACAGAACACCTCTATAACAACCCGACACACACTCTTGGAATGATACACACACACACACACACACACTATGGGGCACCACTCGGCTTACACAATCCACCTGGCCAAGACAGGGAACACATCAATGGAGTGAGAGGCGAGAGACTTCCCACTTGCCCACTCAACAGAGAGACACACACACACACACACACCCAAAAACTCAACTCAAAAGAGGAGAATTTCTGATGTTTAGATACAAATGAGCTTGGGCCAACACCAATGGGGCAAATAGTTTACACAGTATTTGAGAAATACACCAGATACAACCACAAAGTTAAGTAGAGGCTTCACTCACCGGAGAAGATTACACAAAAAATAGCAGAAAAAGAGTGAGGAACTTGGAAAAATGGACAGAGCCATCGCGTCCGGAACGGCCCAAAACCCCAGTCTACAATGTCAAAGTACTCAAATCCGACCAAAAAAGGCTCCAAAAACCCCAAAAACACAGTTTCGGCTGTTCTTCCTCTCTTCTCCACATTTTTTCTGGTCCTCTCTCTGTTTTTTCAGTTCCCACACTTAGCTTTATTACTTGGGAACCCTTGGCCTTTTAGATGACCTCAAACGGACCCCAAACATGCCAAAAACTGACCTCGCAGTGCATAGTTGTCACCTTTTTGCATCCATCCGTACACCTGGCACTCAACTTTTTCCAATAATGCATTCCACCACCACGTGAAGTGGCCCCAAAATATGGTCCTCATGATTACCTTTTTGAATAATTATCACAAGAAAACACCCACATTGTGTCCGTACTTATCCACGTGCAACTATTGACTCCATTCGACCTCCTGACGCCACTAGATGCCATCTGACGCACCTGCTTACCTCATGTCATCGACCCGCGGTTAGCTTCCTTAAGAATTTTTACGCGCTAGCAACCCCTCATTATTATATAAAAACCACACTGGTACTGGTGATAGTGAAAAACAATGCACTATGTACATGTTGTTCTACTTGTACACATGTGGGCCCCACACAACCACCTGGCTTTGGAAAATGGGCAATTCTTTATTCGATGCACCATGCATGTGTATGTATATATGCGCAATCCCTTGCTCCAAAAAACTCCTGACAACGTATCATCCTAATTTTATATTACGAGATAATTTTGACAAAAAATGTTTGTGTGTGGTGTAACAATTACAAGGACAGCCACTTCAAATAGTTCTCTCCCACGTATCAGATGAGCTATCCTCTGCGCTTAGAACTAACATGCCCATTGACCTTCATATTGTTACATCACAAGCTTCCTCTACTTTGAGTTGTGTTGTGCGGCCGTCCTCTTTGTTGTGCTCATCCCAATCTCTTCTTGGTGTCCCCTTTGTTGGTTGCTATGATGTCCTTGCAGAGGGTTGTTGCTACTATGTCCACTCCTACGAGAGAAGCCATGCATACCAAGAGCAACTCCAAGCTCACGTCTCCTTGCAGTACCAAGACCACACCGTTTGTGCCGTCCGAGGAAATGAGGACACCAAATAATCGTGCAAGCAAGTAGAGTTTCTTAATTTCACAATCTAAACATAGAGGGTCTTCTATCCTTGCCGATGATGACATGTCTACATCGAAGAGCAGAGGTGAGTTGTGCATGTTGTGTTGAGAACTTCAGGTTGAACATTCTTGCATGAAGCACTATTAATGCAGATTAGTTGAGAATTGGATGATTTGTATGTCAATACATAAATAAATGATGTAGTTTTTTAGGGTTTAGGGTAGTTGAGTTTCAAAACAAGGTCTTGCATGTGTCCTAGTGTAAGCTGCATGTTTGAGATTTGCACTACACATGCAAATTTGCATGTTATGAGATTTGATACTATATTTATGTTGGTAAAAAAATCATTCTAACTATTGGAATGTGTGAATTGACTTGATCTTTGTAGGGAAAAATATAATGGAAGATTACCCCGTGCTCACAAAATTCTGTCATACAACAGAGGATCTACACGAGGAGTATGTCCTAAGCCTAGTAGGGGTGCTTCCAGAGGATCTAAATGAAGTTATGCTCCCAGAGGATTAATGGTTAAGAGTGTTCAAGTTTAAGCACAATAGAGGTGCAAGGTTTATCTGAATCATGTGCACCCTCGCTTCATAGATGATTGCAGGATGATCTTCCACAAGGTGTATCAAGCACCACCATCTTGGGGATAGATTACAACAAAGGGTAGGCTTTTGAGAGGCTCCATGGTGTGACAAAAGACCTTGTAGACCACACCGTGGCATGGGCCAAGTTTGGTGAGAATATTATTCAGATGTGGAGAGAAAGAAGAGGGGGGTTGGAGCAGAAGATTGAGGGCTGGAGAAAGGAAATTGGGACCTCTGAGGCTGTCCATCATAGAGGGAAAAAGCTTCACATTACACAGTCTTGCAGCAACTTGTGCAGGGAGAGCAGGCCAGTTGTTGCTTATTGACATAATTTATCAGTTCGTGACTATGTCGGTGATTTAGAGTTATTGGTGGAGAGGATTCCAGCAAAGAGCAAGCACACTATGCATAGGCTCTTTGAGATGAGAACCTCGATCCAACTAAAAAAGGAGGCACTATTTAGGTGTGAGGGGTCCAATGTTGTGGCCAAGCAGATAAAGGTGGACTGTATACAGTGCGATTGCAAGAGCTCCATCAAACTGTATACAATGTGATTGCAAGAGATCCATCAAAACTGTATATAGTGCGATTGCAAGAGCTCCATTGAAATTGTATACAATGCGATTGCAAGAGCTCCATCAAATTGTATACTGTAATAGGACTAGTCTTTGAAGTTCTTAAAGTTGAAAAGAATGTAGCAGGACATATCTTTCGTTAGCACGATTTGAAAGATTGTTGAATAGTCTATTAAATAGAGCTTATACGAATGAGTTGAGATATTAAGAGAGAACATATATTCTTTTTTTTAAATAATACACTAAAGACTGATTTGATAAAGATTAATGAATAACAGATAGTCTGTCTATGAACAAAAAAATTGAGATTTTTATTAATATCAATGTTTTATATTTATGTGTTTTAGCTTAAAATGCATGGGTGGGCTTAAAATAAGTTTTAAAAGTAGTGGAGACCCAAAAATAGAGGTTTTATGAGTCGCGACCTAAAAGTTGCGTTTTTAGCCAAACAAAGACGTTTTTTGCAATTCTGTTCACGCTGCCTTGTAGACCAGACCTATTCCCGTCGTTTTGAGTACGTGGATTGCTCTGTTCTGAGTTTGTTTGTAAAAGTTATGATGAAAACAAACAAAAGGCAGCAACAGTGTAGTGTACACAGGGACAGACAGACATACAACATCATACAGTTCTCCCTGCTATCAACCAAGAAGTGGATTGTTTCTTCATGGTAGAGTATGGCAATTGAGATTATGAAGGTATATAATTATGTTTTTTTACTTTGATTATCATGTTGAATTGGTTGCACGAGTATGTTCTTTTGGCTATTTTGTAGGCGATGCAGAAATCAATGTGTGAAACAGGATCTGTGCAAAGTGTCATGATAGAAATCTAACCTTTACGGATCGCTTAGCGATCACGTTCTTATATTATTCTCGCAGGTATACTTGGTACGAAAATCGTGCAGGCTTTTCGAGGAAAAGAAGAATAAAAGCACGATGGGTGGTGCGTTTGGGGATCATTCACCAATCTCTTCTTCTGCGAGTGCGAGTGCGAGTGCGAGTGAGAGTGAGAGTGAGAGTGAGAGTGAGAGTGAGAGTGAGAGTGAGAGTGTGAGTGCGAGTGCGAGTGCGAGTGCGAGTGAGACGGTGCATGCAAGCGAACTGAAGCTCGGGGGTGGTCGGTGTTGGGTTAAAGGCCCGTATGCCCGGCTGCCTGTTGTTCAGCGGCCCATGTACAGCCATTCATTTACTCATTTATAATAACTATACTCATAACTACACATTGTAGTGTGAGTACCGCCCCGCCACACAGTGTGTCTATCTCCTTCTTCGTGTTGGCTCTCTGTGTGTGTGCTCTCCGATCCCAACAAGTGGTATCAGATCTTGGTAGTGAGAGCATTGAGAGCTTCATCATCATTGTTGAGTGTGTTGAAACTTGCTGCGGTTTCATTGCCATTTTTCGGTTTCGCGCACGCGTGCATTTCCAAAGAGCAGAAGGTTTTTCTGAGCTTGGCATTGGAAGGTTCAGCACTCTGCGAGTATTTTCAGCAGGTGTCCTGGGGTTTAACCCCCCTTTCGGAGCCATTCGTGCCATTAGAAATCCCATCCGAGCTACAGACTAGGAGCTACGTTTTTCATCTCTCTTTGGTAGTTTTCTGCTGCCAGAGCTTCCATAGCCATTACAGGTGCCATTGTTGTAGTGTCTTCCACTTACGTGAGCCCACAGCTCATTTTAGAGTGTGTAGCCTCTTCTTGGAGTGGCCTCATACACATAGATAGAGTGGGAGTTTGGCGACATTGTCTTCTTCGACTACAGGTACAAGTACAGGTGCAGGTACAGGTACAGGTACGGGTATAGGTAACAGGTACAGGTACGGGTACAGGTTAGAGGTTACAGGGACCTTTGGATACAGGTTTCTTCTGTGGTTACAAAACATGTATTTTGACTGTGGTACAGCCATGCATATGGTTGTGGTTTGAGTGGGAGCTTCTACTCTTCTGGGCAGTCTGTTTATGCGTGTTCTTGAGCTACAGGTTTACATCATCTATGTATGTTGATGGATGTGGATATGGCAGTTTGACAGACACTCTTTATGCATGATATTGTGGAGACTTGGTTCACTTATACATAGAGTGGGTTTGCTCTTGCTAGCAGTGTTGCGGTTTGAGTACGGACAGGTACTTGGTTGACAGTAGAGATTGGACTTCGCTGAGCTTGTGCATTGGTTATATGCTCACTTGGATCCATTTATGCTCACGGATTTGTGTAAGCTTGGTCAGCTTATGTCTCTATTGTGGTTATTTAGACATGGAGTATGTTTATGCCTCTATGACAGCTCATTGTTGATGCATTTTGTGGCACAGTTTGCCTAGGCCGGTTGAGTTACAGGTGTCACGGGTTTATGCATTTGTTTGTGGATTTCTACGTACATTTTTTGACCATATTATGGGCTGATTTATACTCTATGCGTTTGCTCTTTGATTGAGCAGCAGGTGTTGTCAGATTTGCAACACTACTTTGTTGTGGCAGTTTGTTGGTTGGTTACAGGTTTCTCATTGTTGCATTCTTGTTGTAATGGGCACTAAAGAGGACACAGTTTTCAATATTGAGAAGTTGGATGGTGCTAACTTCTCATATTGGAAAGATCAGATTTGGGATGTCTTGGTGCAGAAGAAACAGATTCGACCTCTAAAGTTGCAGGGAGTTAAGCCAGAGAACATGGAGAGGGATGATTGGGAGGAGTTGGATGAGATGTGCAGGTCTACCATTAGGCTTTCCCTTTCAAAGTCTGTTTATTACAATGTGAAAGATGCACAGGGTGGACCTTATGAGCTATGGCAGCGGATTTGCGATATGTATGATAAGCATTCGGCTTCTTCTATGGTGTATTGGATTAAAAAGCTTATTGATTTGCGAATGGAGGAAGGTGCTTCCATGAATGCGCATTTGAATGAGTTCAATACAATTTTCAGCCAACTTGCTACGCAGTAAATTACGTTTGAGGAAAATGTAAAAGCTATGTTTTTACTTGTCACGTTGCCTGAGTCATGGGACACATTTAGGACAGCCATAAGTAACTCGGTTCCTGCGAATGAGTTGACAAGTACTAATGTGGAGTCTAGTCTTCTCACGGAAGAGATTAATCGAAAGAATAATGCAGGTAATAAGTCTTCTAGTGCAATGGTTGTCAGAGGCAGGACTATGGACAAGTATAAGTCCAACAGGGGTAAATCTAAAAGCAGGTCCCGTGCAGGCACAAGTAAAAAGGATGTGGAATGTTTCCATTGTGGTAGAAAAGGCCATTTCAAAAAGGATTGCTACAAGTGGAAAAGGGAAAATGGAGATGGTAAGAAGAAAGACCATGATGCTAAGGACAAGCCTAAATCCAATGTCAAGATTGAGGAGTTAAATGCAACACAGGGAGAGTGTAGCTCTCAAGATGACCATGTATGAGCTCCGACTAGTGCTACTAGCGAAGAGCTTGGTGATGTGTTGCTTGCATCCTATTTTGATGATGATTTTCTTCTCACTCATGAGCGTAGTATGCCTATGGATTGGGTCATTGACAGTGGTGCTTCTTTTCACGTTACGCCTCATAGGTCGTGGTTTCATGACTATGATGCTTCGAGCACAGGTACTGTCAAGATTGCCGATGGGCGTTCTATGCAGATTCATGGCATTGGGGATATTCATTTGGCTATGCCAAACTCTACTACGTTTGTCTTGCAGCGTGTGCGTCATGTGCCGGCTCTTGCAAAAAGCTTGATTAGTGTGGGTCAGTTGGATTCACTTGGTTTCAATGTATCTTTTGGTGATGGAGGTTGGAAGATCACTAAGGGCAGCCTTGTTTTGGTTAAAGGTGCTAAGAGGAATACGTTGTATTCCCTTTGTGTAGCTAGTGTGGCTGATCACATTGTGGGGATCACTGAGCAACCTCCTGCTTCTTTATGGCATCAGCGTTTGGGGCATATGTCACTAAAAGGTTTGAAGTTGTTGGCACGTGCGGATTACATTCCCGTTTCAGATTTTGGTGGTTTTGAGTTTTGTGAGCATTGCCTTTATGGTCGACATGCTCGGTCTTCTCATAAGAAAAGTGTTCCACACAGATCTTTGGAAAAGCTAGCTTTGGTGCATAGTGATGTATGTGGGCCGATGCCCAATGCTTCTCTTGGAGGTGCTATGTACTTTGTTACGTTCATTGATGATGCTAGCAGGAAGGTATGGGCATACCCCATTCGTAAGAAGGATATGGTGTTTGATATATTTAAGCAATGGTTGGCTCTTGTTGAGAACCAATCAGGTTGTAAGTTGAAGTGCTTACGTACGGACAATGGGGGTGAATTTATGTCTCATGCTTTCACAACATTATGTGTTGAGAAGGGTATACGGCGCGAGCTTAGTGCTCCCTATACACCTCCTCAAAATGGTGTGGCAGAGCGCATGAACAGGACTATACAGGAAAAAGTCCGTAGTATGCTTTCTATGGCTGGTTTGTCAAATGGATTTTGGGCTGAAGCTGTTGCCACTTCTGTGCATTTGATAAATCGTTCACCTAGTGTTCCTTTGGGCTTCAAAGTGCCTGAAGAGGTATGGACAGGTTTGCCACCTTCGTATGGTCACCTTCGTGTTTTTGGCTGTGAAGCTTATGTACATGTACCTAAGGCAAAACGCAGCAAATTGGATCCAAAGAGCAAGAGATGTATCTTCTTGGGTTATGGTAGCTCTGGTGAGATGGGTTATCGATTGTGGGATCCTATTGACAGGAAGATTGTGCGCAGCCATGATGTTGTTTTTCATGAGGACTCTATGTATAGAGCATCACCGCGAACGGTTGAGGTTCGGCGTGTGATATTTGAGGAGGATGGACATCGGTATGATGGTCCCATGGCTGCTCGTGGGCAGCCCTTTGACCCTCAAGTGGGAGATCAGCCCTTGTTGGGAGATCATGTAGATGTGGGACAGCCAGATGCACCTCCTGCACAGTCTTTGAGGCGTTCAGAGCAGCGTGCAAGACAGCCTCAGCGTTTTGTGCCTTCTATGGATTATGTATTGTTGACTGATTGCGGGGAGCCATCATGTTATGATGAGGCCATGTCTAGTGTTGACAAGCTGAAGTGGGAGCAGGCTATGCAGTCAGAGATGGATTCGTTGATCCAAAATGAAACGTGGGAGCTTACTCCTTTGCCAAAGGGTAAGAAGGCACTACCATGCAAGTGGGTTTACAAGATTAAACTGTGTTCAATGGATGCAAAGCCTAGGTACAAAGCAAGGCTTGTGGCTAAAGGATTCAAGCAACAGAAGGGCATTGATTTTGACGAGATCTTCTCCCCAGTGGTGAAGATGTCTACTTTGCGTATGTTGTTTGCTTTGGTAGCTATAGAAGACATGGAATTGAAGCAAATGGATGTAAAGACAGCTTTCTTACATTCGGACTTGCACGAGGATTTGTACATGGAGCAACCAAGTGGGTTTGTTATTCATGGTTCAAAGAAGATGGTATGCCGGCTTCTTAAGACCTTGTATGGGCTGAAGCAATCATCTCGTGAATGGTATCGTAAGTTTGATGCATTCATGAGTTCATTGGGCTATGTACGCAGTTATGAGGACCCATGCCTCTATACTCGAAAGGCTACAGATGGTAGTCTTATTGTTTTGGTTTTGTATGTGGATGACATGCTGATCGCAGGGAAGTGTATTTCTGATGTGGATGCCTTGAAACATAGGCTACATGAGACCTTTTCCATGAAGTATCTTGGGGATGCCAGTCATATTTTGGGTATGCGGATCACTCGTGATCGTTCTCGCAAGATGCTCTTTCTTAGTCAGAAAGAGTACATTGACAGGGTGCTTGAGCGTTTTCATATGGAAGGGGGGAAGGCCATTAGTACCCCGTTGCCTCCATATGTAAAACTCAGCCATGATGACTGCCCTCAGACAGATTTGGAGACTACAGAGATGTCTCAGATTCCCTATGCGTCAGCTGTTGGTTCCTTGATGTATGCCATGGTGGCTACGCGTCCAGATCTTGCTCATGCAGTTGGTGTGGTTAGCAGGTACATGTCTAACCCGGGCAAGCGTCATTGGGATGCAGTGAGAGGTATTCTCAGATACTTGAGAGGGACTTCAGAGTTGTCCCTATGTTATGGTGAGAAGGATATGTCTGTTTGCGGATATACAGATTCAGACTATGTAGGGTCAGTGGACTCGAGGAAGTCTACTAGCGGCTATGTGTTCACAGTTGCAGGTGGACCGGTTTCGTGGACATCACGTTTACAGCCATGCGTTGCTTTGAGCACTACAGAGGCTGAATATATGGCTGCCACTGAGGCTGCCAAGGAGGCCGTATGGCTCTCACGACTAGTGGGAGATCTTGGTATGGCTTGTGATGCTCCGATTCTACATTGTGATAGCCAGAGTGCCATAGCGTTGGCACGGAATCCTGTCTTCCATGCGAAGACAAAGCACATTGAGGTGAGGTATCAGTTCATACGAGAGGTGCTAGAGGACAAGCGCATAGAGCTTGTCAAGGTACACACTAACGATAACCCTGCTGATCTACTCACGAAGTCGTTAGCCTCACAGCGGTTTGCACATTGTAGATCGCTGATGGGTATAGCTTGACTTCTTTTGCTGTACTTTGGCCACTTTAAAGGCACACTGCCTTTAAGTGGGAGATTGTTGGGTTAAAGGCCCGTGTGCCCGGCTGCCCGTAGTTTAGCACGATTTGAAAGATATGCCCTGCTACATTCTTTTCAACTTTAAGAACTTCAAAGACTAGTCCTATTACATTCTCCCCTTATCAAAGTTAACTCTATCCTTAGAGTTGGTCTAAAGAGAGAAAGATTCTCTTTGAAAAACACTAAGATCAACCCATGATGCATCCTCTACTGGATAGTTCTCCCACTTAACCAAAACTTCCACAATGTCTCTATTTCTCAGATGTTTAAAACGCCTATCTAGTACTAAGTCTGGTTCTACAGTCAATGGTCCGTCATCTTTCAACTTAGAGTTGTCCTCTAAAACATGATGCACATTAGGAACATACTTTTTCAATAAACTCACAGAGAATACATGATGCACTTTAACATGAGAAGGCAATTCCAATTTGTAAGCTAATGAACCAATGCGCTTCAAAATTTTAAATGGCCCAACAAATCGTGGAGACAATCTTCTATCATTTCCAAGAATCAAATGAGACTTCTCAGGAATAACCTTTAAAAAACCATATCACCAGTTTCATACTCCACAACACGATGTTTCTTGTCATAATACAGTTTATGTCTCTTTTGAGATTTTCTAATATTCCCCCTGTTTTGATTGATTGTTGGAGGTTCGAGCTCCGTACAACGGAGTGCGCCCATATATTTTGCTCCTCTGTTGTATCAAAACTCTACAAAGATTCATCAATACAAAGATCTCTTTCTCTATCTTTTGCTATCGATCTCTATTATTCGGTTCTCGTGACAATTGGTATCAGAGCAAGCGGTTGATTCTGGACATGGAAGGATACGAGAGGAGGATGAAGGAGCAAGAAGACCTGATTCGTCGACTATGAGAAGATCTGAAAATTGCAAATCGGGAGCGTGCTGAGGCTCTGCGGGGCAAAGCAGCACGAGAGCTTGATATCTATGTAGACTTGATGGCCAACATGAAGGCGAAAACCATGCTACTCCACCAAGAAACAATAATCATCGTGGCGGCGATGGGGCACCTGGCAATGGTGATGGTGGGAACGGTGGTGATGGACGTAGAGGTTGTCAACGCGAAAAGGAAACGATGACCATATGGAAAAAGCGACAATCAAATCATTCTTAACGAAGGCTAAGCTTAAAGAGTTTGATGGCATAAGAAAGATATGCAAAGATTTAGAAGCGTGGATTGAAGAACTCAAAGATTTGGATGATACTTTCAATATCGAGAACACGACCACGAGACTTTCGAATGCTCGAGCAAGGTGACTGATAAGACAATACATACCAAGATGGCTCAATTGGAGACTTTTGGCGATGCGTACGATAAAGGTAAGTCATCTACCCCTTCTTTGTGATGTTTTATGTTTTTGATATGTCCTTTGAAAGCTTCTGTGATCGAATTTATGCGTAAAAGTTGAGATTCAAATTTAAATTTCTTAATTGATTTGGATAGTATTCATTGCTTCTTATTGTCTAAATTGATTGAGAAATTAAACTTGAAATTAAACCGAGAAGTCAACAGAATTGTGGACTTAACCAATGGTAATAATAGTTTCACGAAAGAGTTAGTAAAAAATTTGTTTTTTTTTGTCTCTGAAGAGTCGGAAGCATAAAGATAATTTCTATATCATAAACATTGATATGCATGATATTATCATTGGTATCAATTAAATGATTGAAAATCATGTTTTGATTGATTGTTAAGAAAGAAAAATATATCTTTAATCATTTGATGATGATAAGTCACACTCTTCGTGGAAACAAAGAGATTCTAAATCTAGTTTTGGCCATGGAATTGATAAGGTGACTTAGATAAGGGTGTGAGACGTTGCTTGTGTTTGCTAATGAGATTAAACAAGAATCTAAAGATAAAGAGAAAGAGACAAATCTAGAATTTGTAGAGGATCTCTTACATGAATTAAGGATGTGTTTCCGGATGATCTTCCTGGTATACCTTCGCCTAGAGCGGTAGACCATGCCATAGATCTATATCCAAGAGCAACACCTTATTCAAGAGCTCCATACAGGTTCAATATTGATGAGCTTAAAGAACTCAAGATACAACTTGATGAGGGTTTCATTAAACCTAGTGTATCTCCTTGGGGTAGTCCTGTGTTATTCCAAAAGAAAAAGGATGGTACATATAGGTTATGCATTGACTATACGGGATTAAACAAAGAGGCCATTAAGAACAAATATCCTCTTCCTCACATAGATGAATTGTTTAACCAATTGAGTGGTGCCACAATATTTTCAAAGGTCGACCTTCGTTCTGGCTATCATCAAATCCGCATTAAGGTCGAGGACATTCCAAAGACTGCTTTTCGTACACGTTATGGGCATTATGAATTTACAGTTCTTGCTTTTGGTTTAACTAATGCACCAGCAACTTTCATGTGCTTAATGAATAATATTTTTCACCCGTATCTTGAGGACTTCATTCTGGTATTCTTGGATAATATTTTTGTGTATTCTACGAATGAAGAAGATCATGCATTGCACTTAAAGAAAACATTTGAGGTTTTGCGTGAACATAAATTGTATGCCAAAGCAAGTAAGTATTCTTTTGCAAAGGATCAGATTGTGTATTTGGGAAGAGTGATTTCTAAAGAGGGGATTCACATTGATCTTGATAAAGCTAAGACTATGTTAGTAAGAGATGTAAGAAGCTTTATGGGTCTAGCACAATATGAGAGAGCACACATTAAAGATTTCTCTAAGATAGCATGTCCTTTGACCGAATTGACCAAGAAAGACAAGGGTTTTGTGTGGAATTCTAGCTGTGAGACTGCTTTTGAGACCTTGAAGGCTAAAATAGCGGAAAATTGTGTTTTAAAAGTTTCTAAGATGGGCAAACCATTTGTTGTGTCCTGTGACGCTAGTGGTGAACAATTAGGTCGTGTTTTGACACAAGAAGGAAGAGTGGTTGCATATGAGTTTAGGAAATTAAGACGACATGAATTGAACTATGCAACACATGATCTAGAATTGCTTGCTGTTGTTCATGCATTGAAGCATTGGCGTCATCTCTTGCTTGGTGTAAAATTTGAATTGCGTACTGATCATCAAAACTTGAAGTATATTTTCACTCAGCCATTGTTAAATAACAGACAAAGAAGATGGATTGAATTGCTCGCTGAGTATGACTTTGATTTGAAGTATTTGTGTGAGAAAGAAAATAAAGTTGCAGATGCATTGAGTCGTAGGCCCATGTGTAATTTGTTGACTGTTGTGCGATCCAATTTGATTCATGAGATACATGCTTAAGTTGAAAATGATTCCTTTTATATGTCTATTTTGAAATTCTTGCATGAGAATATTGGTGAGATGTATGAAAACATATATCACTTGTATAAGGGAAATCTGTATTGTTATGACCGTTTGTGTATTCCTGCAAATTCTTCTTTTAAGAGTCAAAGTCTGCATGAGTGTCATAATTCACCTTTTTCTGGTCATCCTGGATTAAATAAGACATATGAAAAGATTAAAACCTCATTCTTTTGGCCGCGTATGAAATTGGACGTTAAGAATTATGTGTGTGAGTGCTTTCAATGTCAACAAGTTAAGATTGAGCATAAGAGGATGCCTGGTGACCTTCAACCCTTAGACATTCCTTTATAGAAGTGGGAGTGTATATCCATAGACTTTATCATTAGACTTCCTACTACTCGTGGAGGGTATGATTTGATCTTTCTGGTGGTAGATAGACTCACAACACAAGCTCACTTCTTTCCTGTAAAAATAACTGATACTGCATTGACCATTGCACACTTGTTTATGAAAGAGATATTTCGTTTGCATGGCATGCCCAAGAGCATAGTGTCTGACAGAGATTCTAGGTTCACTTCTCATTTATGGAGAGCGACTTTTGACTCTATAGGTACCCAGTTACGCATGTCTACTACTTTTAATCCTCAAACCGATGGGGAAACGGAGAGAGTGAATCGTATTTTAGAAGATATGTTACGAATGTATGTCAATGAAAACCAATCTAATTGGAATGAATATTTGCCTTTGGTTGAATTTGTATACAACATTTCATATCATTCATCTATTAGGATGACTCTGTTTGAGGCAATGTATGGCTATAACTGTCCTACACCTATAAATTTTCTTAGCTCAAGGAATAAGGTAGAACTGTCACGTGAGATGCTTGATGGATAACGAGTTGGCCAAAATCAGGGGGAATATTAGAGAAGCCCAAAAGAGACATAAATTGTATTATGACAAGAAACGTCGTGTTGTGGAGTATGAAACTGGTGATATGATTTTCTTAAAGGTTATTCGTGAGAAGTCTCATTTGGTTCTTAGTAAGGATAAAAGATTGTCTCCATGATTTGTTGGGCCTTTTAATATTTTGAAGCGTATTGGTTCATTATATTACAAATTGGAATTGCCTTCTCATGTTAAAGTGCATCTTGTATTTGATGTGAGATTATTGAAAAAGTATATCCGTAATGTGCATCATGTTTTACAAGACAACTCTAAGTTGCAAGATGACGGAATATTGACTGTAGAACCAGACTTAGTGCTAGATAGGCGTGTTATACATCTGAGAAATAGAGACATTGTGGAAGTTTTGGTTAAGGGGCAGAACTATCCAGTAGAGGATGCATCATGGATTGATCTTAGTGTTTTGCAAAGAGAATTTTCCTCTCTTTTCAACTTTGAGGACAGAGTTAATTTTGATAAGGGGAAAATGTAATAGGACTAATTTTTGAAGTTCTAAAAGTCGAAAAGAATGGAGTAGGACATATCTTTCGTTTAGTACAATTTGAAAGATTGTTGAATAGTCTATTAAATAGAGCTTATATGAATGAGTTTAAGATATTAAGAGAGAACATATATTCTTTTTTTAAATAATACACTAAAGATGTATTTGACAAAGATCAATGAATAACAGATAGTCTGTCTATGAATAGTAAAATTGAGATTTTTATTAATATCAATGTTTTATATTTATGTGTTTTAGCTTAAAATGCATGGGTAGGCTTAAAATAAGTTGAAAAAGTAGTGGAGACCCAAAAATAGAGGTTTTATGAGTCGCGACCTAAACGTTGCGTTTTCAGCCAAAGAAAGACGTTTTTCATAATTTTGTTCACGATGCCTTGTAGACCAGACCTATTCCCGTCGTTTTGAGTACTTGGATTGCTCTGTTCTGAGTTTGTTTGTAAAAGTTATGATGAAAACAAACAGAAGGCAGCAACAGTGTAGTGTACACAGGGACAGACAGACATACAACATCATACAGTTCTCCCTGCTATTAACCAAGAAGTGGATTGTTTCTTCATGGTAGAGTATGGCAATTGAGATTATAAAGGTATATAATTATTTTTTTTACTTTGATTATCATGTTGAATTGGTTGCACGAGTATGTTCTTTTGACTATTTTGTAGGCGATGCAGAAATCAATGTGTGAAACAGGATCTGTGCAAAGTGTCATGATAGAAATCTAACCTTTACGGATCGCTTAGCGATCACGTTCTTATATTATTCTCGCAGGTATACTTGGTACGAAAATCGTGCAGGCTTTTCGAGGAAAAGAAGGATAAAAGCACGACGGGTGGTGCGTTTGGGGATCATTCACCGATCTCTTCTTCTGCGAGTGCGAGTGCGAGTGCGAGTGAGAGTGAGAGTGCGAGTGAGACGCTGCATGCAAGTGAACTGAAGCTCGGGGGTGGTCAGGAGGTTTGAGCTCCGTACAACGGAGTGCGCCCATATATTTTTCTCCTCTATTGTATCAAAACTCTACAAAGATTCATCAATACAAAGATCTCTTTCTCTATCTTTTGCTATCGATCTCTATTATTCGGTTCTCGTGACAATGACTTAGTACTAGATAGGCGTTTTAAACATCTGAGAAATAGAGACATTGCGGAAGTTTTGGTTAAGTGGCAGAACTATCCAGTAGAGGATGCATCATGGGTTGATCTTAGTGTTTTGCAAAGAGAATTTTTCTCTCTTTAGACCAACTCTGAGGACAGAGTTAATTTTGATAAGGGAAGAATGTAATAGGACTAGTCTTTGAAGTTCTTAAAGTTGAAAAGAATGTAGCAGGGCATATCTTTTGTTAGCACGATTTGAAAGATTGTTGAATAGTCTATTAAATAGAGCTTATACGAATGAGTTGAGATATTAAGAGAGAACATATATTCTTTTTTTTAAATAATACACTAAAGACGGTTTTGATAAAGATTAATGAATAACAGATAGTCTGTCTATGAACAGAAAAATTGAGATTTTTATTAATATCAATGTTTTATATTTATGTGTTTTAGCTTAAAATGCATGGGTAGGCTTAAAATAAGTTGTAAAAGTAGTGGAGACCCAGAAATAGAGGTTTTATGAGTTGCGACCTAAAAGTTGCGTTTTTAGCCAAAAAGATGTTTTTTTTGCAATTCTGTTCGTGATGCCTTGTAGACCAGACCTATTCCCGTCGTTTGGAGTATGTGGATTTCTCTGTTCTGAGTTCGTTTGTAAAAGTTATGATGAAAACAAACAGAAGGCAGCAGCAGTGTAGTTAGTGTACACAAGGACAGACAGACATACAACATCATACAGTTCTCCCTGCTATCAACCAAGAAGTGGATTGTTTCTTCATGGTAGAGTATGGCAATTGAGATTATGAAGGTATATAATTATTATTTTTTACTTTGATTATCATGTTGAATTGATTGCACGAGTATGTTCTTTTGACTATTTTGTAGGCGATGCAGAAATCAATGTGTGAAACAGGATCTGTGCAAAGTGTCATGATAGAAATCTAACCTTTACGGATCGCTTAGCGATCACGTTCTTATATTATTCTCGCAGGTATACTTTGTTGAGCTTATATATGAAGCTACTCAATATATGGCTTCTCTATATATGGCACCCAGGTCCCCTCTATATATACATCATCTCATGTGTGTATTCTACACACTTTGGGGTTCTACTTCTGTGTTCTCTCCTTCTCTCTCAACATGGTATCAGAGCAGTACGTTTTTGTTGAGCTTATATATGATGTAGCTCCTCGTAAACATTTGTATATTCAATGATTTTTATAATATAACGGTGGGTGTATATAGAGCTATGGGTTTTTCCCTTGATCCCCCAAGGGTTTTTTCATCCACAGTTAGGGACCCTTATTTGAGCGGGGGTGTTGAGCTTATATATGAAGCTACTCAATATATGGCTTCTCTATATATGGCACCCAGGTCCCCTCTATATATACATCATCTCATGTGTGTATTCTCCACACTTTGGGGTTCTACTTCTGTGTTCTCTCCTTCTCTCTCAACATGGTATCAGAGCAGTACGGTTTTGTTTTCGATTTTTCTCCTGATCAAAACCGATTTTGCAGAAACTACCCTCTGTAGCGATCGGAATCGATGTGGTCTACAACTTTGCAGAAAGAAGTTTCTTCAAATTCTGCACCGATTTTGAGTTATCGTTCACGGACTGCGTACATACCTGAAAAACAGCTTTTGCGTTTTGTTTTTCATTTTTTTGCTAATTGGAAACGATTTTGCAGAAACTACCCGTGAGAGAGACCGGAATCGATGTGGTCTACAACTTTGCAGAAAGAATTTTTTTCAAATTCTGCACCGATTTTGAGTTATCGTTCGCGGATTGCGTACATACCTGAAAAGAAACTTCCGCATTTTGTTTTGGATTTTTCTGCTAATTAGAAACGATTTTGCAGAGACTACCTTCTTAAGAGACCGGAATCGATGTGGTCTACAACTTTGCAGAAGGAAGTGTTTTCAAATTCTGCACTGATTTTGAGTTATCGTACGCGGACTGCGTACATACCTGAAAAGCAACTTCCGCTTTTTGTTTTTGATTTTTCTGCTAATTGAAAATGATTTTGCAGAAACTACTCATGTGAGAGACCGAAATCGATGTGGTCTACAACTTTGCAGAAGGAAGTGTTTTCAAATTCTGCACGGATTTTGAGTTATCGTTCGCGGACTGCGTATATACCTGAAAAGTAACTTTTGCTTTTTGTTTTTTGATTTTTTCGCTAATTGAAAACGATTTTGCAGAAACTACCCGCTGGAGAGACCGAAATCGATGTGGTCTACAACTTTGGAGAAGGAAGTGTTTTCAAATTCTGCACCGATTTTGAGTTATCGTTCGCGGACTGCGTACATACTCGAAAAGCAATTTCCGTTTTTTGTTTTTTATTTTTCTGCTTGTTGAAAACGATTTTGCAGAAACTACCCGCGTGAGAGACCGGAATCGATGTGTTCTACAACTTTGCAGAAGAAACTACCCGCGATGGGGATTGGAATCGATGTGGTCTATAACTTTGCAGAAGAAAGTTTCTCTAAATTCTGCACCGATTTTGGGTTATCGTCTCGGACTGCGAATATGTTTGAAAATCAAAATTTTACTTTTTGCTTTTGATTTTTCTCATAATTGAAAACTTCTCAATTATATTTTTCTTCATCAATCATATATTTGTTACTGACGTAACTTTGCTGCAGAAGCCAGTTACACATCGTTCCGATTCAGTCGAGCCGTTGATGATCGTCCAAATTCTATCGAGCTACTGTTAGTACATGATCTTTTGTTATATGATATACTCGTTCATTGATTCTCGTATAATTATTCTTTTAGAGATATAGTTTACGTCGTTTTATTGATAATTTCTCATTGATACCATAGTGATTTTGATGGTACCATGATGATGTTTTGTTAATACTTTGGTCATGGTGATTTTCGTTGATACCATGATGATATGTCATTGATACCATGGTTATTCTCGGTGGTGCCATGATGATATTTCGTTGATACCATGGTTATTCTCGGTGATTCCATGATGATATTTCGTTGATTCCATGGTGATTTTTGTTGATACCATGATGATGTTTTGTTGATACCATGGTTATTTTTGGTGATACCATGATATTGTTTCGTTGATACCATGGTTATTCTCGGTGATGCCATGATGATGTTTCATTGATACCATGGTTATTCTCGGTGATGCCATGATGTTGTTTCGTTGATACAATGATTATTCTCGGTGATATCATGATGCTTTTCGTTGATACCATGATCATTTATTCATTTTTATTGATATAATGATGATATTTTGTTAATACTTTGATGGTATTCATTGATTACTACATTGATAAATGTTGTTTTATGTAGTATATACACATATCATTTGTATCACGTAATCACACATTTTGTACTTTTACGTTTATACTTTATGTACCATATGTTGTCGTGCGTATATATGTCGTCAAAAGAGTGGCGTCGCGAACCATCTCTTATGGCATTGTCAACGTAATTATTTCATTAACGATGCTAATAATTTTCATGACATGTTTTTTTTGGAGTCTATGATCTATGTAGGATTGATCAAAGAATTGATTTTATGAAGACAAACTTGGTGACAATAAAAGATTTATGAAGATATGTTTGGTGATGCCATATTGATGACAACATGAAGACATGTTTGGTGATGCAATATTGATGACAAGCTACACAGTAGATTCACGGAGACACTTTTGATTACAAGCTAATCGATAGCTTTTACACCTCTTTATTGAACCTTTGTATTCATTATTGTATTGATAGGATAGGAGTAATGTAACTCCTCATAAAACATTCATTGTAAAAGGAGTGATGTAGCTCCTCGTAAACATTTGTATATTCAATGATTTTTATAATATAACGGTGGGTGTATATAAAGCTGTGGGTTTTTCCCTTGATCCCCCAAGGGTTTTTTCATCCACAGTTAGGGACCCTTATTTGAGCGGGGGTGTTGAGCTTATATGTGAAGCTACTCAATATATGGCTTCTCTATATATGGCACCCAGGTCCCCTCTATATATACATCATCTCATGTGTGTATTCTACACACTTTGGGGTTCTACTTCTGTGTTCTCTGCTTCTCTCTCAACAGCTCTTTCAAGAATGATTCAAGTAGATTAGTCATGCAGACATTGTTACCTTTGACATGAGAGATAGAATAGAACTTTGTGCCTACATCGTCTCCCTCGTCAATCATTTGTGACTCATCTTCATACCTCGCCCTTGATATCATATCTGCCATTGTATTGTCTTTACCTACAATGTGCTTAAACTCAGGATTTAAGGACTTAATGTAGGAATTCCACCGCAACATAGCAATGTCTGGAGTTGAGCAGCTTGTAATCATCCCAAGAAGTGGTAGACAATCTGTTTCTACAACCACACATGCACTAATTAGGTACTCTTTCCCACTTTTCAAGGCTGTAACCATACCCCATAACTCTCTCTTTATATGTGGATAGTTTCTTTGACGAGCACTTAGCACCTTTGCTCCAAATCTTACCACATACCTGTGTCCTTCTTTGTCATCTTGCCCTATTGCCCATCCAATCCCTGTAGGACTGGTGTCTACTGTCACAATTACTGGCCTTTGACACTCATAGTCTACCTTTCTCAAAGTTGTTGCTGACTGAAGCAACTCCTTTAGCTTTTTCATGGATTTTACATGTGCTTCTGTCCATTTAAACTTCTGATTCTTTCTAAGCAGTTGATAAAGAGGATCAGCTATATATGTATAATGTGGAATCCAAATAACATAGAAGACACATGCTCCCAGAAACCTTCTAACCTCAGTTATGCTAGTGCACGTTTCTTTCATTCTTTGGATGGCATCTACCTTTGTTGGACAAGGTTTCCTACCATATGGCCCGCACATGTGCCCCACAATAAGCACTTCATTGACACCAAACATAGACTTTTTCCCTGACAATGTAAGATTCACTTCTTCCAACCTAGACAAAATTTTATCACAATCATTTATGTGATTTGACACAAACTTGCGACATCCCTTGAGATCCAAAGCTTCATCTTTGTCACTTTCTTCACATCCTTTGATAGGCAAATCATCAATGAAAGGCATTGTGATTTGAGGAATAAAGTCACGTAAGACTTTATTCATCCCATTCATCATATGTGCAACCGAGTTGGTTGTTCCCTGTGGCAAGGTACACATCCTTACCAAACCCAAAGGTGTACTCATGGTTGTCAAGTCTCTGCTTTTGATTGCAATCTGAAATTGATCATACCCTGAGTAGAGATCCCCCATTGAGTAGATTGCCCTCCCTGCAAATGCCTTTGCAAACTCATCCACAATTGGACCTGTACCTACATTTCTAATTGTCACCTTCTTCACTGGTTGCATATCTTGGATGAAGCGTAGAGAACCATTCTTCTTCGGAACTGTGAACCACCTGTTTGAGTATGGAGCACAAGAAGGCTCCAAGATTCCCATTTTGATTTTCTCATTCAATAGCTCTACTAACTTTGGCAAATGAGCCTTTGAAACCGGAATAGGCCGCAAATTCCAAGGCACATGAGGTATTGTGAAAATTACCATAGGAGCTACAATAGAAGGATCAACACATCCTATCTCATGTGGCTCAAATGCAAAAGCCTTACCATGCTTTGAAAGCATTTCTTTGAAGCACTTTGTCTCCTCCTGTGTTAGAAACTCCTCGCGACCAATGTGCAAGTCTTGGAAAGACTCCTTTGTGAAGGTATGCCCAATCTTTTTAGGATTCCTCAAACTTGGTTGTAAAGAAGCATGCTCAATCTTTTCCCTGTTGTTGGGTGGTAAGGGTGAAGCTATTGGTTTCACCTTCTTTGCTACACTCTTGTATTTAGTTTCAACATGGACTTCTGGGCCAACTGTTTGGCTTTCTTTAAAGGCTTCTATTACTTGATACATTTCCATAGAGAAAACTTCCACAACTTCATTTTTAAGATGCAAATTAGACCCCATTATAGCATCAAGCTCACCCATAGTATCTACAAAAGAAATTAGATACATACATACATATATATATATATATATATATATATATATGTCGGATCAGAGATGACAAGCTACACAGCAGATTCACGGAGACACTTTTGATTACAAGCTAATCGATAGCTTTTATACCTCTTTATTGAACCTTTGTATTCATTATTGTATTTGATAGGAGTAATGTAACTCCTCATAAAACACTCATTGTAAAAGGAGTGATGTAGCTCCTCGTAAACATTTGTATATTCAATGATTTTTATAATATAACGGTGGGTGTATATAGAGCTGTGGGTTTTTCCCTTGATCCCCCAAGGGTTTTTTCATCCACATTTAGGGACCCTTATTTGAGCGGGGGTGTTGAGCTTATATATGAAGCTACTCAATATATGGCTTCTCTATATATGGCACCCAGGTCCCCTCTATATATACATCATCTCATGTGTGTATTCTACACACTTTGGGGTTCTACTTTTGTGTTCTCTCCTTCTCTCTCAACATACTTGGTACGAAAATCGTGCAGGCTTTTCGAGGAAAAGAAGGATAAAAGCACGACGGGTGGTGCGTTTGGGGATCATTCACCGATCTCTTCTTCTGCGAGTGCGAGTGCGAGTGCGAGTGAGAGTGTGAGTGCGAGTGCGAGTGCGAGTACGAGTGAGACGCTGCATGCAAGCGAACTGAAGCTGAAGCTCGTGGGTGGTCGGGAGGTTCGAGCTCCGTACAACGGAGTGCGCCCATATATTTTGCTCCTCTGTTGTATCAAAACTCTACAAAGATTCATCAATACAAATATCTCTTTCTCTATCTATCTCTATTATTCCGTTTCCGTGACATATACAGTGCGATTGCAAGAGCTGCATCAAAACTGTATATAGTGCGATTGCAAGAGCTCCATCGAAACTGTATACAGTGCGATTGCAAGAGCTCCATCAAACTGTATACAGTGCGATTGCAAGAGCTCCATCAAAATTGTATATAGTGGGATTGCAAGAGCTCCATCGAAACAGTATACAGTGCGATTGCAAGAGCTCCAAAACCAAATTTCAATTAATGATGAAGAGGTGAATGATGATTTTGTAGCAAACCAATGCATGCTACAACACTTAGGGGTTACTTAGGACATCCAAATGGAGCTTGAGCACAGAGGAGCAAGTATGGTAAATGATCCCTTGGTCCTACCTTGTCTATTTGACTAGGGACTCCTATGTTTTACAATAGGGCATTTAGGTACATTTGATTCTTCATTGGTAGTTGTGTAATGCATTTTGGTAATACGTCTTGAAATTTTGGATTGTGCATATAGTTAAAGGTTTCCCTTGTACATCAACATCCTTGGTATTGGGTGCATACAATACTCTTTGGCACTATTGGCTAATGTAGGATTGGCTTTGGTACCTTTCCATGGTCTCCTTGGTATTTATAAACACTACCCAAGCTAATTGTGGTACAATTTATACCTAACTTGGGGTAGTTTACTTTGTCTTGGTAGTGCCTTGAGGCTTCCTTGATAAACCACCAATCATAGCTTTCTCTAGGACTGCTTTGGATCTCCCTATATACTCTTTGGTGTATACAATACTGTTTGATACTTTTAATGATTGTAGGGCTATCTCGGGTACTTTTCCATGGTTTCTTTGGTATTTATAGGTATTGCATCCAACCGTATTTGGTATTCCTTCTAGCTAGCTTTGGTATGTTTACTTTGTCTTCGAGGTGGCTAGGTACTTAGACATCTAGGATGGTACTACCTTGGTGCTTCCCTATTATAGTACCAAATCTAGCTTTGACTAGATGATGCCTTTGTACGTTCTTGATCTCGTTGGTGCATACAATACCCTTGGTCTCTTAGGTACAATTTTTGTAGGTAGTTTTGGTCCTTTTCTTTGTTTTGGTAGTGCCTTGGACCTTATCGTTGTAGGATTGGACTGCCTTGGTACTTCCTTGGCATAGTGCCAATCGTTTAGTCTTGGTACCTTTCCATAGAGTCTCTTGGGTGGTTTTTAACTCCTCCCTTCTACTATTTTTGGTATTGTCTCTAGCTACTTTTTGTACTAGTGCCTAGTTACTGCCTTGGTATTTTGCTTGGTAGTCTTAGTGGTTTTGAATCTAGGTAACATCTCTAGGTGATTTCACCTTGTTGAACTTTTTCTGCATTAGGAAGAAAGTGCATCCATGGAATTGCAAACAAGTCCCGTGATTGCAAAATTTTTCTTATGCCTACTCTTGTAATTGACAGCCTGTGTCTTGATGTAATGTGCTAAGACTATATTTTGGTCTCCATCTATTACCATATGTTTTAAGTATAGTTTACATTTTCCTTACTATATTGTGCTCTCTTGTGGTTAGACTTTGACCCTTTGATACCCTGTAAGTAAGTTTTTTTAGGATGTTTGTTGTGTGCTAATTGAATCGAAATGTTATTGGCACTGTAGAAATTGATCCATGGTGGCTAAAGGAAAAATTTTCTCACAAAAGATGCCAAAAGATGTTATGTCTATAGGCAGGTGGCTGATTGTATTTGATGTGAATGTTGTGCTCTTAAAGAGATAAAACCAACCACCATCGGAGATGTAATTTTTGTACCTACCAAAGAAGGTGAGACTATTTGTATATCGTCTAGGTCGAGAGTTATGGTGTGAAATCTCAGGACGGATGTAGAGGATGTGCTTGTAAAGTTGTCCACGCAAGCAGATATTATGATATGGCCTTGTTGTAGTAAGTAAACGAGTGGTCAAAGGTATACATTTGACCCTCTTATTGCCTCATACTGATAACCCATGTGTACTATCATAATTATGCTTAACTTTCCCGTACTCTTACATATGTGTTCAGTGAAGAAGATTGTGAGATGTGGCTACCCAACATCCTTGATGTCTCGAGTGTGCCAGGGGATGTTGGTGATAAGCCTCTTTTCGGAAGCTACTGAGATCAGTGTGGGTAAAACACTCGTCGTATAATGCCAGCACTAGCATACTTTTAGATGACTGTAGATATAAGTTTCTTAGAAATGACTATAAGAATTGTCTGGCCATTCGACCATATGAGCCTTCTTACCTTGATCCCTACTATCCCTTGTACCTCATGGCCTTGGTCAAAACCTGGCTGGCGGGCTGGATTTCTACTCCCTACAACATATAGCCATCAACACCCCCTCTTTGGTGTAGAAGACGACGTTAGCCCTCTCGTTGCTGATTATTTCATTCAATGAGAGAGATACTCTTATTGCTTTATCCCCCCTATCAACCCATGATTTGTGGAACAAAGAAAGAAAATTTTCTTGGTGTAGTCTGCTATGTATTCCTCTTTATGTGAAAATGAAAATCCACTAATGTCCATTTAGTCATTTTTCTTACAGTATGATTCTTTGGTCATTTTGTCTTAATCTTTGGATTTGGTAGTGTAAGAACCAAATTTAGTATTGGTCTTCTCAATATAGGGTGATTGTAACACATGAAGCTCCATTGTACGAACTTTTTATAAGAGAGTTTTTTTTGGGAAAATTTACCATTGTGGGCTTGGGACATTATAACTACCAGTATCAAATTTAAAGCTTTTGGTAATGTAACTGACAACTTTCAGGCTTTGGTACTGGTAAATTGGATAATGTAAAGTACCAAATTTGGTGTTGCTCATCTCACTACAAGGTGATTATAGAAGAAAACTTATTTTGGAAAAGAACAATATTATGGGATGGGGAAGCTAGGCACAACAATACAAAATTTGGTGCTTTTGATACTAGCATTGGCAACTACCAAATTTGGTATTGTAAAGTACCAAATTGGGGGTTGGTCATCTCACTATAGGGTGATTGTAGAAGATAGATATTTTGAAAAAAACAACAATATTATGGGCTAGGGAAGTTAGGTATACCAATACAAAATTTGGTGCTTTTGACACTGGCATTAGAATCTACCAAATTTGGTACTAGTCATCTCATTACTGGGTGTTTGTATAAGAAAGCTTATTTTGGAAAAAAACATATTATGGGATGGGGAATTTAGGTATAGTAATTATACAAAATTTGTTGCTTTTGAAACTAGCATTAGAGACTACCAAATTTGGTAGTATAAAGTGCCAAATTTGGTGCTGAACATCTCAATACAGACTGATTGCAAAAGAAACCTGATTTTGGAAAAAAATATTATGGGCTAGGGAAGCTACAATAACACTAGCCAATTTGAATCCGAGGCTTGAAGTACTGGTACTGCTAAGTACCAAATTTGGTACTGGTCTTCTCATTGTAGAGTGATTCTATGTCATGGAGGTCAATTATATAAACTTTATAGCAAAGTTAACCTTGTTTTGGAAAAAAAGAACATTGTGAGCTTAGGAAGTTACAATTACCTATACTAGTAATTTCCAAATTTGGCAATGGTCTCATTGTAAGACGATTCTAACTCACTGGTTTTCAATTTCTTGTAAATTATGCTATATTACTAACCTCAATAGTGTAGCATGTGATGCGCATAAATAGTGGAGATAGGGAGGGAAAGCATAGATTACTCAAGATTGAATAGAAGACCTAGTATAAATTACTCAATCTCCCGAATCGCAGAGGTGGGGATGGGCGAAATGACCTCATCCTCTTCTACATCATCATACATCATACTATTGTATACATTTTCATAGACCTCAGTGGAAAGCATAAACATGTTTTGGAGTCTAGACATAGGATCCATCCAAATTTGTACGGATCTTACAAGGTGAGAATAGATCATGACTAGTGGTGTATGATCAAGAACTCTATATGTATCACATTTCCCATCCACTTGGTCATAGTACAAGCCTTCAACCACAAGTCTTCCTTTAACAAAATTGTTGTTTCACTTATCTCTTTGTGATTTGTGTTCCTGTTACATGGCTTTGGTGCATGTCAAAAGATAAAAGTTCTCACCGCCTTCACTGACTTCATTGTAAAGTTGTCCACCAATAGGCAACATTTCACACATTGTCTGTGGGTTGCCCTTATACATTGGCTTGTTGATGTTCGATCTCATTGGTACAATTTTCATGTTGCTATCATCCTCCCTGGCTCCCTCCTCTTCATCACTATCCTCATTTTCCACCTCTTGCACCGATACAATGGATATGTGTTTCTATTCTTCAATGTATTTCTTGCTCTTGCATCTCCTCCATTTCCCACTTAAACATCCATCACAAAATCATGAGAGTGTACGAAGACGTAGAGCGCATGGGTCCTCAGGTAAATAACCATCTACACAATGGGTCACACATGAGCCTTGGATTCATCAACATTCCCACTAGATATCTTGTTGCACTTCATCCTTTGAAACCATCCAAAACACTCTCTGTGGGTTAGATCTGTGTGACCCAGCCGTGTCTTCAAATTTTTCCTTTAGAAAATTAACAACATCAGCCGCACCCTTTATCGGTGCCCCGTATTGTTTCAACTCCTCGTGTGTTAGTGCTCTCTTGATTACAACACTACCTCCATCGTGCTCCCCTTTTCCATGACGCCCCGATGCCGAGAAGTTACACATCATGTGCAAGAACGTCAATTGATGGTACGTGGCAACAAAGCAAAAAGGTTGCCATGCCTTGAATTACGATGTTACACCATCTGACCACACCCAATGATATCGCAAACAGTGACCTTGACCTTTCACTCACATGTCATGAAGCATAAAGCAATGTTGCACACACAAAGTATCATGCTGCTTATCATCAGTCATGTAGAAATACAGTGTCTTTTGTACGACACCTCCCAAATTTCTAACATATGTAATATGCAGAAGGATTGTTACTTGTCTTGACCACCAATGTATTGATTGTATTTCACTCTGTACAATTTTGAATGAGTAATTCTTTGCAAAGTCAATTATGGATACAACCACATTGTTAGGAGATCTAAGCATGCTTTCTTTAAACTATTGTGCTTGCCACCAAAACATGAAGTTGTCCTTGATCAGATATTGCATATGCTTGACAAAAATTCCATAAAAAGAAGCACATGACATTCTTTGTGGGAACAAGTGCTTCCTTTAGTTTTTTCTTCCATCGTTAGCCACATGTCCACTGCCGACGTCTTCCAAGAGCCTGAGAAATATGTGCTAAAAATAATCAGAATAGTGTCGCTTAACCGACGTATCTAACAATACTTCGCTTAAACGAGTTAAAAAATGGTTATTATTTTCGCCGCATAAGCAATGGTGGGTGTTGCATAAGCGAGGCCAATTTATGTCGCTTATACAACATTTTTGCATCGCGACAGTTCTATAGCAATGTTGATAGCGACGTTGTTTTTTTCGCTTATGTGATGCAAAACAGCATCACTAGTGACAAAGCATGCTAGTAGTGATTATTTAATGTATCAATCTAGTTTCTAGTGCAATTTTGCATGCCTTTTCAAACATAAATTCTTTTCATTTGCATGAATCATAATCTGCTAGATTAGCTATGTCCATGTCAATATCTACCATGCAAACATTAGACTTAGGATTCACATGGTTGAGAGAAGGCAAGCCATGCTTGAAGTCAAGGTGATGAGTGTCTTCAATGTTTGTTGACATGGTGTATTGGTTGCTATAGAAAGAAAAATAAGTACAGCAAGGTATAATGAGACACTTAATGAAATTGTGACGTTGACTTGGGCACATTGATTATTGCATGCACATGCATGCAATGTAAATCCATTACAATTTCTTTTCATAACCTTCAAATTTGATTTTGAAACTCCAAAGTGGTGATGGTATGACCAATGTTATCAAATGTGGCTACCTACTCTGCTTATAATTTAGTGTAAGATGATGAGATTGTTGCATTTATGTAAAACATATAAAATTTATACCATGGTGTGCTACAATCCTTGTGGAGTGGAGAGATCAAGCTATTCATTTTCAAGGGATAATTTGTTTGAGAGTTGATCTAGGACAAGAGTGGGTCAATTCTCATGAGAGATGTGATAGAGGAAACGAAAGAGAGACATAAACAACAGTAGGGACCAAAATGAGTGTCTCAAAAATATCTAGAAAGAGATAAAAAAGTAGAACCCCCGAACCCCAGACACCTTTAGAAAGATGATATACAAGTAAAGAGAGACCCAGGCCCCTCCTCTAGCCAGGTGTGCATCCAGTGTTTTCTAACAAGGAATGTGGTTGAAGTGTAAGTTGATATGATCACAATGAAAACATGGTTTGCGTAGCACTTTAAAATAGCAAAGCAAAACACAAAACACTCACCAAATGATGAAAAATTCCATCAAAATCTCCAAACACACAACAAGATGATGCGAGAATGTAGTTATGAGATATAAAGTAAAATGTGATTTCTATTGATGTGCATACAAGTGTTATCTATTTTTCACAGTTGATACAAATATTGAGAGTAGCAACAAAAAATTACTTATCTTGGTACGTGCGATGACAAGATACACTTTGTTGATGAGGATTTGGTGCCTTACGATCTTGAGATGCATACAATGCTTCAATTTTATAAAATAGCACGGCCAGTTTAGATAATTTGGGAAAATCCTATTTCCCAAAGACTAAACTTGTATGCTAGGATCGTGTTATTTTATGATTTCTAAGCTCTAGTTGCCTTTAATTTATATAAATTATCATGATTGTATGAGTCTATGTTAATTTCTCGACTCTAAAATTTAAGAATAAACCTCCAATATAGTTCTTTGAAAGAGGATTTGTATGACATCAATGCTTTTCAAAATTCAACGAATGCTTCTAGAAGTAGCTTCTCAAAAAATGAGTTGTCATAAAACCAATTGATATGATTTTAAAGCAGCATATACATTGATTACAACAATTAAAAAATATAATATGTTAAGACAAATACTATTAAACACTCTTGTCATGACTTTGGTGACCTTAGTCCATGTATAACAAAATACTTGTTCATGGTTTTGTAGCATGCTATCAAGTTTTAAATACACGATAATTTAAACAAAATTCAAACTAATATTTCACACTTAAAAAGTCAAAACAATAATATAGAGTATCATATGGCTATAAGACCATGAGATGCCATGTATTACACTTATGACGTTAAGGCCATATTGTTGAGCTATATATAGTATCTCTATATATAGCACCCTGGTCCCCTCTATATAAACTCATCTCGTGTAGTCATTGGACACACTTTGGGGTTTTCATATGATGGTGTTGTCTCTCTCTCTTCTCGTTTACCTGCACTCTCTCTCTCTCTCTCTCTCTCTCTCTCTCTCTGTTTCAACATAGTATCAGAGCCAACCGCATGCTGTTGAGATGTAGAGAGAAAGAGAGAGAGACGAGACAAGAGACACACCATATACGCTCCCAAAGACTCATTCATATTGAGGACAAGATACAAATATATAGGTGAGACCAAGTTGAGTAGAGTGAGCCATATATAGCTCCAACACCCCCACTCAAACAAAGGTCTCTAGCTTTGGATGAAAAAACCCTTGGGGAGTTCAAGGGAAAAACCCAAGCCCCTATACAATGTGAAAATATGAACCAGCGATGATGATGTGAAAGTGAATTGTGCATCTATGTACAAATATTCAAGTGACTTAGAGATCACAAGTGCAAATGTGGAGTGTGCATAGTGCATGGTACCTAAAAGATTACAATGTCATATGTACAAAGCTATTACAATAGCAAAGAAGCTAATCTAGAAAGAGTGAGGTCGAAGCAACTCCAAGCTCTGAGCGCAAGAGGATGAAACGTGACTCGTTGAGGCCTTTGGTCAAAATGTCTGCAATCATCTGGTCACTTGGACAGTGTTCAACCATAATGGTTTCTTTGCGTACTTCATACCTGACATAATGATAATGGACAGCAATGTGCTTTGACTTATTATGTTGAACATAGTCTTTTGCAAGACTAATAGCACTTTGGTTGTCACACCGCAAGGGTGTGCTAGAAAGAGGAGAGTGACCAATATCAACCAGCATTTGTCGAAGCCAAATCAACTCACGAGCTGCAAGTGATGCCGCAACATATTCTGACTCAGTCGTAGAAACTGCAACACAACGTTGTTTCTTGCTAGTCCAAGAAACAAAACAACCATTTATAAAGAAGCAATTTCCACTAGTAGATTGCATAGATAAATGTGAGCTTGCCCAGTCTGCATCTGTGTAACCCAAAAGATAAAGAGATTGCATATAATCCGATGTGAGTTGTCGTCAATAGACTAAACCAAAATCTGTAGTGCCTTTCAAGTATTTCAACACACGCTTTGCAGCAAACCAATGCTTAAGAGAAGGACATGCAAGATGTTGTCCAAGATAATTAGCAGCAAACAGAATATCAGGACGAGTGTTCATGCCAACAAACTGAAGACATCCAATCAAGTGAGCATAAGGTTGATTTGTGACAAGTTGACCGCCATTGTCAGAAGTGTTCTTCGTAGAGCTCGCAAGACAAGGTGTGTTGGCTGAATGTGCAGATTCCATACCAAATTTTTGCATAGTATCTGCAATAAACTTTGACTGTCGAAGGAATAAAATACCTTTTGTACGGTTCCCACTACAAGAGGCTATTCATATTAGCGACGCTCACACAACGACGCTCAATTTCTTTTTTCCCGGCGTCGCTATGAGCGTCGCAAATTTACTTTTTGCAACGCTCATAGCGACGTCGGCTGGGCTAAAAAAATAACAGAGAGCGCCCAAAAACTCAGATCTCAGATCTGAGTTTTTCGGCGCCCTCAAGCAAGGAGCAGGTAACGCTCTCCCTCTCTCTCTCTCTCTCTCTCTCTCTCTTTCTTCTCCACACACACACACACACACACACACACACACACACACACACACGAGGAGAGGAAGGAGAGCCAGGTATGCTCCTTCCCTCTCCTCACTCTCATGTTCCCTTCCCCTCTTTCTCTCTCCCTCTCTCTCTCTCTCTCACACACACACACACACACATAGTGTTTTTGAGAGAGAGAGAGAGAGAGAGAGAGAGAGAGAGAGAGAGAGAGAGAGAGAGAGAGAGAGAGAGAGTACAAACATAAACAAAAACGCACACACACATACATAAACAAAGAATGCACACACACATTGAGAGAGGAAAAGAGAGAGAGAGCATGCATAAACAAAAAACGCACACATTGAGAGTGGAGAAGAGAGAGAGAGAACATGCATAAACAAAAAACGCACACATTGAGAGTGGAGAAGAGAGAGAGAGAACATGCATAAACAAAAAACGCACACATTGAGAGAGGAAAAGAGAGAGAAAACATGCATAAACAAAAAACGCACACACATTGAGAGAGAAAGAGAGAGAAACTAATTTAACGTTGTAGGAAACTAATTAAAATTAAAAGACCTAAAGATCTAGCCGACGAGGAGTTGAACTCAAGACCTATTATTCAAGGGGGAAATGGCATAACCAATCTATCATACTTGGCATGGGTGATAGAAAGGTTACACCATTTATCTCTTTTTATTGGCACACACATCCACACACGCGCACACACACAAGAAGAAGAGAGTTATAACGTCGTAGGAAACTATCCTAAAAGACGTTAAAGATTAGGTTAGATGTAGACTTACGTTAAATTAGATTTAGGTTTATTTAAGTTAAATTAGATTAGATTTAGGTTTATTTTTAATTAGATTTACGTTTATTTGCGCTAGATTTAGATTTACGTTATATTTGATTAGATTTAGGTCTCCATAGACTGCGATGCCTGCATGAAGCGGGTGAAGAAAGCCCTCAATGGAATATAGGGTATTGCTGCCTTCACTCATGGTGGACTCCGTCGATCCAAAAGTACTGGTGAAATGTCTTCAGAAGATAGGGAAGAAGGTGGATCTTCAGAGCGGCAAGAGTCACTACATCCCCAACACAATGACCATCTAGACAACCTCTAGTCATTCAACAGCAACTTCAAAGTTAGTAACAAGAGCAAGAACGGTCTAAAGGGCCAATTGCTGTCATCAGATGTGGATGGAGATGAGGCAGCGTCACCGCCGAAAGTTAACTCTCACATCTTTAGTGATGAGAATGCCAACTCTTGCCGAGTTATGTGAAAAATTATGTGTTAAATCAGTTTTAAGGTTCTTATAATCCCTGTTAGTTTAGTTCTTAGTTTTTAATATAACATAATTTACGTTAGATTTAGATTTATGTTATATTAGATTAGACTTAGGTTTATTTAGGTTTATTTAGGTTTACCCACACACACACACACACACACACATACACACACACACACACACACACACACACAAGAAGAAGAGAGTTTTAACGTCGTAGGAAACTATCCCAAAAGATGTTAAAGATTAGGTTAGATGTAGACTTACGTTAAATTAGATTTAGGTTTATTTTTAGTTAGATTTATGTTTATTTAGATTTACACTTATTTACGTTAGATCGAGTCCACGCAAGAATTACTTACGGTTTAGGGTTTAGAGTTAGACGAACAGTGAAAGATCTACTATGAAAAGATGTTAAGATGCTGTGAAGTGCTACAGCTAGAGAAGAGGCAAAGGGGTTTTGTCCACTACATGCAATATCATGTAGACGTGGGTCTGTAGATTTCTTGTACCCACAAATATAGGTATTGACCAATAAAGACGAGATTATAACCTGGTGGTTCTGATCTCCGTGCACCTCTAGACCGAGGTGTGCGGGGATTGGACATGACTAGAGAATGTGAGGTAGAGAGAGAGAGAGAGAGAGAGAGAGAGAGAGAGAGAGAGAGAGAGAGAGAGAGAGAGATAAGACGAAGAATACCAATATAATATTAAATTTGTTGTCCAGGTTATAAGATTTTTATCCTCATTATGAGTAGTGACGAGGATGTGGGACCGTCCAACCGAAACACCTATCTCTCAACGAGGGTCTTATGTCCTTGTAATCAATGCAAGCATGCTGTGCGACGGACAAGACGTGTTTCTTTGCAGCACGTTCGCGAATTTGGCGAGTTCGATCCATCTATTATAGATCGAGTTGTTGTCAATTATAACTCGTCGGACTCTGACGCTGGCCAACGAGCAGCAATCTTGCAACCCAATAGACGTGTTCGCAGGCGCTTTGGTCAAGCAGCATATGTGAGGCCACAAGATGTAGCCTCTGACAGCTCGGGGGATGATCATGTAGAGCACATTCCCAACGAGGCAATGTTTGAGCCCGAGATTGATGAAATGATCGAGACGATCATGGATTCAGAAAGGCTTATCTATGATGATATGAAAAGTGAAGCCGATACGCCATTGTATAATGGAGCACGTATGTCTAGATTGAAAGCACTCCTGGTTCTTCTCAACATGCAGGCAAAGTTTGGATGGAGTGACACTAGCGTCACAGCGCTTTTCAGGTGATCTATTACAATTAGTTTACTTTAATAAAACTCTAAATGTATAATGATCTGATAGATTTTTACACGACTGTATCGTATTTTTATGTTGTGTAGATTGCTTAAAGAGCACATACTACCAGCTGACAATGTGATTCCAGATTCCCGAGATGAAGCAAGAAAGATTTTGCGAAACTTGGGGATGGATTACAATTCTATCCACGCTTGTCCTAATGACTGCATTCTTTTCAGAGGGGAATACATAGACATGGAGAAGTGTCCGAAATGTGATTCCGAAAGATATCGAGTAGATCTCCACGGGACAAAAATTTCACAAAAGGTTTTGCGACATTTTCCTCTGCTTCCTCGCATCAAGCATTTCTTCAAATGTAAGTCCATGGCCGCCCTAGCATCATGGCATGGGGAGAATAAATCTTCGGATGGTGTGCTACGAATTCCTGCAGATTGCGCAGCCTGGAAACATATAGATGGAACATGGTCGGATTTTTCCAGGGAAGCTCGAAATTTGCGCTTAGGCCTGGCTATGGATGGCGTAAATCCATTTGGTCAAAGATCAACATATTACAGTGTATGGCCCGTTGTCATCGTCAACTACAACATTCCCCCGTGGTTGACTACGAAGAAGGGGCACCTATGGCTAAGCTTGATTGTTCCAGGGCAATATAAAGTGGAGAATATGGATGTGTATCTTCGTCCACTATTGGAAGAGCTACAACAATTGTGGATTGGCATAGAGGTGGTGGATATGAGCTGACACACAAGACGACGGAATGCTTTGATCAGAGGCATTCTAATGTGGACCATGCATGACTATCCCGGGCTAACAGAATGCTCAGGTGATCTATTGACACTCCTCACTCAGACACTGTAAATCTTGTTTTTTCCCATAGTTGATCTATTATCATGTGTATACATGCAGGGCTTCAAACAAGCTGATACAGAGCATGTGTCACATGTGGACCTAGACTGAATGCACGTAGGGCGCCCTCACTGAAGAAGCAAATCTACGAAGGTCATCAAGCGTATCTTCCAGAGAATCATGTGTTACGCGACGGCTTTTTGGGAAGAGAGCCACCAAGGATGTCTGCACAAGCATGGTTAGAGCAGAAGGAGATGTGCGATGACGGATTGCCTCCAGGGATGAAGAGACTATCTCTATGGTACGAGTTACCATACTGGCCCCGACTCATGATCAATCACTTGCTCGATCCAATGCACATATTCAAGAATGTGGGTAATCTACTATGGGACCATCTGACCGGCAAGAAAGATACTTTGGGAGCCAGAGTTGACCTTAGAAATGTGGATTGTATGGAGCAATATTGGCCGCAAACAGCGTCTGATGGATCGATAAAACTCCCTAAAGCACCATGGATTTTCACAGGAGCCCAAGAACGCAAAGTAAAAGAGACCATTTGATCTTTGCGGACCCCCACTGGCGTAATGCACTCGCTCCGAACGTGTTTTACTAAAGAAGGAAAGCTTACCGGTTTGAAGTCACACGATTGGCATAAAATGTGTCAGGTACGTTCATAGTGGACTTTAATATCATTGCATAAAATGTGGACTTTAATATCATTGATGCACATACTTTACAGTTTATTTTACCGGTTGCCATTGAGGGATGTTTGTCTCTCAATGTCCGTAACACAATCTACAAACTTGCAAAGCTGGTGCAATGGATCTCACAAAAGGAGATCAACGTAGACTCCATACCATTCGCCAAACTAAATGCTGCGGAGCTTGTGTGCATGTTTGAGAAACATTTTCCTACTACCATGCTAACCATTTAGGTGCATCTTCTTGTTCACATAGTTGATGAGGTGGAAATAGCTGGCACAGTTCATTCCAGATGGATGTTCTTCTTAGAACGTTTCATGAAAACGCTTAAGGGATATGTGCGTCAAAAGGCACGTCCGGAGGGTAGCATGGCAGAAGGTTGGTTGGTATCAGAGTCCCTAGTGTACATTGGAGAGTGGCTAGACGGATTTGATAAAGCTCGAGACACGCTATGGCGAACCATAGATGATGAGCGCATATCTGGGATTGTCATGTGCAATCTCGGTGTTGAGAAGAAGATGATGGAAGATCTAGAGGCTAAAATCAACCGATTTTGCATGCTTCACAATCCAGTGATGCAAAAGTGGATTTCACAATATGAGGATGCAAAGCAAGAGCGACAAAGGGCACGAATCGAGTGGAGACGGGGAATACGACCACCGATGCACTATCCGACGGTTCTGGAGAGCCTACCAACATTCATGAGCTTAAGATGGTTGCACAACCAATTGAAAAGCGCACAACAATGCGGTGACGAAGTGACTGAGGAAGAGTGGGAGTACTCTCGGGGTTGCGCGACCAAGGTAAGTTTTCAATGTACGACTAGCTAGTGACTTTATTTCTAAACGTTTGAATGGCCACTCATAATCTTTGTTCGTTGTAGTATAAGTCATACACAGCAGCATGGTGTAAAGGTCGACATTTTAGGGTGGAACGGATCGACAAAAAGCGTTTTACTCAAGATTGTGGAATCATGGCAAAATTTGAACAGTCTAGTCAACGACGTTCCTCTGATGCAGATCCTGTGGTGGCGGAACTCACTTACTTCGGCACGCTACAAGAGATTTTGTGGATCGATTACAGAGGATTTTTTGTCGACTTGTTCGATGTGCAATGGTTCAAGATAATCATGGAGGGTCTCAACGCTACTGTGCGTAGAGGAGAGTCTGGTTTTCTTGAGGTGGATTCTACTAAGAAATGGACTGACCTAAGAGACACTTTCGTACTACCCGAGCATTGTGAACAAGTAAGTATGTAAATACTTAACATTCCCCTTTTACAAGTTATGTGCTTGAAAGCTCTCGTGTAAGTTATGTGGCTCTGGCAGGTAATATTTCATCCTACAAAGTCTACATCAAACTGGTGGTACTTCATAGAGGTAGCCCCTCGTAGTGCAAGGACGTATGAAGGCTACCATGTGCCAATCACAACGGCATCAATGGTGGAGATCAGAGAAGATGCTCAATCAGAAGCCGCTGCGGTGGTGCGAGAGGAGCATCAAGATGCTACTACTCTATATGGGGTGCATGCAGAGGAGCTACAAAATGAAACAGAGGACATGTGTTTAAACGGAGAGCTCTATATAGATATAGGAAGTTATGCTGAGTTATGCGAGGATGAGAGAGAGATCTCTTAAAGCCACAAATATTGTATTTGAACAATTTTGCTCCGTGTTGTAAAAGCTCTGGCTCTCTAAGTACCTTCCATGGTGTATAACGCTCTTTTCTACTCGCGCTCGCACCTTTTGATTGAAAATTCTGAGTTTTCGACTTGCCTCTTCTATCACTCCAATTCATTGCGTCATTGTATTTATATGCGTCATTACGTCATTGTATTTAATGGTCTTTGCGTCATTGTCTACTCTATTCATTCAATAGTAAGTTTAAATATTCGTGTGTTTAATGCAGGTATGGATGATGAGGAGTTTCTTTCTTCTTTGTCACCGCAGCAGAGACAGTGGTACGTGGAGCGTCATCGCTCTGGCACATCATCGCGCGTTCCTACTCCATCCGCATCTCCCTCTCTTTCGGAGCATTCGGCGCGCTCCGAAGCTTCGACGTCGACAAGACGAGCTTCACACTCGTCTAGACACCGGCGCTCTAGTGGTGGCGGTGGCGGTTGTTGTGGGGATTTCGCCACCGATGCCTCCACACCGCCTCGTGTTCGACGAGGCTCTTTACCCTCCCCTTCTTTGCCCGCCCCCACACCAGCCACATCATCGCCATCTACGCCAGGTTTTGCACGGCTGACTGTTCCTAGAAGCTACACACCTCTACCTACTCCGCCAGGAGCCACCCCACTCGACACTCCTCGCTTCGGGGCCCAGACGCCGGTGGAGACACCTAACGTCCGTACCCCCATCGACACGCCACTAGAGACCCCTGCCGGGACACCCAGGTTCACGCATCATCGGCCAGAGGGATTGCCTTACTCCGTCGACTTCAGCGGCGGCATCATCATGGATGATGATGGCAAGAAGGTGATCTCGCGCATGCGTGGTCTTTGCTCTCAGCTGTTTAGACACTACATACTAAACAAATGGAGTAAAGTACCAAGTGATTTAAAAAACAGAGTCATCAGCATACTTCATGATGAGTTTCCCGTTCCAACACGGGATCAGCGCTTCAATGAAGACCTGATGAAGATTTGAATGCGCGAATACTGCAAACACAAGCGTTCCGAAGTGCAAAAAGCAATCAAGCATGGGTGGAACAGGCCAGATTGGCTGGCCAAAGAAGATTGGAATAATGCGAAGAAACAGCGCGCGAGAATCCCGACAAGTAGAAGCAACAAAAGGATGCAGCCAGAGTGTGAGTAGAGGCAGGGAGCTCGCACCACTTGGGGAGCGGTGGATGGGCATCATTTGAGGCCAATTTTGTAAGTGTTTTCGCATTGCTCTTTATGTTCGATAGTTTAGGGTTTATGAGTTTTTTAATTCTAACATAATGAAATCTTTGTATGTTTTGACAGTGGTCGATGACAGGACGTGATCCCACACCGTACGAGCGCGAGTACGCAGGCAGGAAGGACTTAAACGCCCTAATGGACATTCTCAGTTCTCGCGGCGGCATGGTTAGTATTAGGGTTTACTCTTTTCTATTTTTTGTATTGTTTTATAAATGTCGTTATATGTTTATACTTACTGAAAGCTATCTTATTGTCTTTTTTTGCAGAATCCGACAGATACGCCGCTTGGACGCGATGAGACGTCTGACTAGACAACGTCAGTTTAGCCGTAGCTAGATAGCATTAGTTTAGGGTTTCTCATAGCTTATGTATCATGAGACGGATTTTATACGTCTTTTTGAACCATGTATATTATTACATTTGTCACCGCAGTTCATTTTGCCAATCAATTCTTTATGCCTATGATGTTGTACAATTGTCATTATTACATTTGCCAATCAATTCATTTTTCCTATGATGTGTACAATTGTCAATTTTACGCTTGTCAATTTTGCAAACAATGCATCTTGTGGGTGACTATTTTGGGTCTATTATCTACCCTTGCACTTCTTTTAAAAAGTGAATCAAGTACAATATGGTTGATGGGTGGGCAGGGCATTCAATGCCCTGTCACCAAAAAAAATTTCTCTCGTGCGTTGCTATAACCGTCGCTATTTATGGCTCTGTAGCGTCTCTATGAGCGTCGCTATAGACTTTTGTGTAAACGTCGCTATAAGGGTCGCTATGAGCGTCGCTATATAGAGACGCTCATAGCGACGCATATAGCGACGCTATTAGCGACGGTTTTAGCGACGCCGGGGGTTATAAAAACCTAGTGTATTTCCGTCGCTAACAGCGTCACAAGAGCACCCAACCTCTTGTAGTGTCCGTTGGATTTGAATGCCAAGACACGAGTGAATCTCACCAAGATCCACCATATCAAATGCAGAAGACAATAACTTTTTCACTTGCTGAAGAAATCCCAAATCATTGGAAACAAGGATGGTATCATCCACATAAAGAGCAAGAATCACAAAACTGCTACCTTGGCGTTTTATGTATAAGTTGGGGTCTGACGAGCAAGAGATGAATCCTTTAGAGGTGAGAAAAAGATCAAATTTTGTATACCAGGCTCGCGAAGCTTGTTTGAGACCATATAGCGCCTTATGGAGTTGAGCAACAAGGTCTTCTTTACCTGGAATAACAAACCCTTCTGGTTGTTCCATATAAATTTCCTCTTCCAAGTCACCATTAAGAAAAGCAGTTCGCACATCCATTTGATGAGCTTCTAAATCAAATTGAACAGCAAATGCCAATAAAACTCGAACACTTGTAATGCGAACAACTGGTGAAAAAGTCTCTTGATAATCAACACCAGCTACTTGGGAGTAACCTTTTGCAACTAAACGCGCCTTGAACTTGTCAAAAGATCCATCTGCTTTTACTTTTGTCTTATACACACACTTACATTTAATAGCTGTAGGACCAGGAGGTAATTCAGTTAGTATCCATGTACCTTTAGAGATAAGAGAACCGTACTCTGCTTCCATAGCCTCTTGCCATTGATCCTTTTGTGGTGAAGAGATAGCTTCATCATAAGTAACGGGATCTTCAGAAGTAGAAAAAGCATTATCAGCAATATCGTCATCATAAACATGACATGAGCCATGTTCAAAATCAATAGGCAGATCAACAAAAATATCAATATCATCATTGGCAACATTCGGAATGGATGGTTGTGAAGAGGAAAGTTGCTCTATAGGAAGAGTTTCAACTTCTGAAAGAAATGGAAAAGCTTGAAGCAATGATTTAGTATCATCAGAATCATCCATGGACCATGAGCCTCCCATAAGCTGTTCGTTAAAAGTAGCATCACGATTCACTATTACTTTCTTGGAGTAAGGGTCATAGAATTTGTAGCCTTTGGAAGTGTGAGAATATCCAATAAAAATAGCTTTAAGACCAGGAGCATCAAGCTTTGTTCGTGTTTCTTTGGGAACATGAATATAAGCAATACATCCAAAGGTTCGAAAATGAGATACAGAAGGAATGTCACCTGTCCATGCTGTGATGGGTATCTTACCAGAGGGTGCAGTAGTAGGAAGATGATTCTGAATAAATACTGCTGTCAAAGTAGCTTCAGCCCAAAAAACACGAGATAAGCCAAAATGAATCAGCATACATCTTACAGCATTGAGAATAGTGCGATTCTTTCGTTCAGCAACACCATTCTGTTGAGGCGAATATGGAATAGTGTGTTCATGATGAATTCCACTGTCAGCACAGTAACTCACAAACTCTCGAGAAACATATTCGCCTCCATTGTCACTACGAAGCTTCTTAAGGCGATGACCAGTTTGAAGTTCCGCAGCCTTGTGGAATTGTTTGAAAACAGATAAGGCTTCAGATTTTTGTCTAAGTAGAAATACAGTCGTATACCTTGAGAAATCATCAATGAAAGTAATGAAGTAGCGATATTGTGATCTCGAAGAAGGTAGAGGTCCACATATATCAGTATGAACAAGATCCAATATGTCATGAGAATGAGTTGTATTTGAAAGAGGAAAGGGTTTGCGATTGTGTTTCCCAAGAGCACAAAATTCACAAATTCCCATATGAGGATGGGCTTTAAGATCCATGCCGTGAACAAGATCACGACGTTGAAGATCAAGGAGTTTTGAGAAATCAGCATGAACAAAACGGTGATGCCATACTTTGCAATCATGATCACCTGGAGCAGTGCCAACATTTGCTACAGCATCGTTGAGAGAGAGTTCAAACAAATTAACATTTCGAGGAGCAGTGGATATAGTCTGTCCATCTTTCTCAATTCGGCATTTGGTATGATCAAATCCAACAAACAGACCAAGATCAACAAGTCTAGCAACTCAAAGAAGATTACGTTGAAGATCTGGTACATGTAATACTCCTCGCAAAATTCGAGTGGAAGAAGATAAGGTACCAAGATATAAGTCTCCAATACCCTTTACTTGACAAGTAATATCATCAGCAAGATAAACAACACGTTGAACTGGCAGTGGATGATAGTTATGGAGCCACTTAGACTAATATGTCATATTTTCTGTAGCACCAGAATCGACAATAAAAAGTGATCCATCGCGTATATGAAGTATTCTATCTGGAGAAACTTAACATAGGACGCAGCTTGTTTCTGGTACAATGTTGTTTCGATGTTCAGTAGCATATGCTCTATTCCGATCTGTGTCGAATCGACGCTTATAGCACATATGAGTGGGATGATCATATCGTCCACAATATTCACAAGAAGAAGAAGAAGAGTCTCTAGATAAACGTGGTTGTTTTGTGGTAATATTGTGTTCTTCATCATATTGACGTGCCCAACAATCATCTTCAGTATGGCCATTTCTGTTGCAGTAAGAACATTGCTTATTAGGAAATTTGAGACGAGAGAAAATATTACCGCGACGGCCACCTCTGCGGTTTCCTCGTTGAAATGGACGGCTTCGAGCATAAAAAGCCTGTTCCATCTGTTGTGACTCAGTCTCCTCGTGTGAAATCATAGCTGTATCATGATTAGCATTACGATGTTCTTGACGTTGAGAGTATTCAATTAAAGACATGCAGGCTTGGTCGAAATCAAGACCATCTTTATTAGAGAGAATAGTAACAATGTTATCATAAGAAGAGTCCTTCACCGTATCAAGGAAAAGTGTAATTAGTTGCTTTTGTGGAACAGGATCACCGGCAGCAGCAAGTTGATTAATAATAGATTTGAAAGATTCAATATGTCCCGTCATGGCAGTACCAACTTCATATTGTAACTTGTTAAGCAACCCTCTTAAATAAATTATTTCTGTGACAGATTTCTTCTGAAAGTTTGCAATAAGGTACTTCCATACGTCGTGAGAAGTAGGCAGTTCGTACATATCAAGCAAAAGGGAATCAGTAAGAGCAGAAAGAATATACCGACGAGCTACTTTATCACGTCGTTGCCAATCCGTATAGGCAACATTCCAATCTTCAAATATAGGTCCTTCAGTGATAAGCACGTTATCATTATCCGTATCAACAGGCTGAGACGAACAAACACGATTTCCAAGAACAACATCGGAGAGTTCATCGCCTTCAAGAATTAACAACATATTTGCTTTCCAGCCTGGAAAACCTTGACCTTGGAAAGGAGGAACAGAACGCTGGCCAGAAGGAAAGCCGTTGACGAGAATATTCATAGCCATATCTTGTTGCGAGAAGACGTATAAGATAAGATCGCAGAATTTGCACACCATATATGGTGAAGGCCGCAATTGAGAATGAGAGAGATATGAGGACTATATTCTGTCAACGATAAACGTAAGAAGGATGCTCAAGGAACTTCCAAAGATGTGAGAGACGTCACCCAAAAAGGGCAGGGTATAGGAGACGTTAATAATAAAAGAGTCCTCAAAATAGAGTGGCGTGAGACGCAAGATTGACGGCCACAATACGAATAGAAAAAAGCTAAATCTTCTCGAAAAAGTTAACGCCAAAATAAGAAAAACGATCGCGGACGCCTCATGAAGAAGTCGGAGGAAGAAAGCTGCATCAAGCTCAATTGCAGTAAAAACAGCATAACTTTCTGCTGCGAACTCCGATTGACGCAAACCTAGAACTCAAATTAAAGAGCTCGAGGAGACGAACAAGTTTTGGATGAAAAGTGCCATTGCGCTATGCTCCATTGCGCTTATCCCGTTTCTCCAAATTTTGAGCAGAACAGCAAGAAAAATTGAGATGAAGTTCAGGGTGTCATCAATAAGAAAACGTAATCAACGATTAGATTGATTAGTAATAAACTTCACACAAAACACTAATCATATTCTTCTTAACACAAAACAACCACAATTAACAAGAATCAATGCTCAAAAATAAAATTTGTAGCAATTTTTGAATCTTACATGCAAATCGCATACACATACTGTTTTGTCACCATGAATTGAATCGGCGCATGATCGTTACTACTCTGATACCATGTTGGGATGTAGAGAGAAAGAGAGAGAGAGACGAGACAAGAGACACACCATATACGCTCCCAAAGACTGATTCATATTGAGGAAAAGATACAAATATATAGGTGAGACCAAGTTGAGTAGAGTGAGCCATATATAGCTCCAACACATGCATTCTCTATCAAGCTATGGCTATGGAGAGCTCTTCCGTGTGCTTCAACCACGGAGATAAGTTTCAGAGACTTCTTCTTGATTGTTTTTTTCTTGAATTTTATTATAGTTGCTTTGTTCTTGCGTTCTTTGTAGACGGGAATAACTAGATTACAATTTCTCTGTTTTGGGCTCGAAAATTATGAGCGATAAGGAGAAACATAAGTAGGTGATGTGTCTGCAAGCGGCTGCAAGAAGGACGCGTGTGTGCACGAAAAGAAATTCAGAATATGATTAACATGCGGAGAGAGGAGGTTGCTCTGACGCAGCTTTTAGAGAGCGCTGCATTGGAAGGAGATCAGAGGGTCGCTCTGGGGCCCGTTGTAGTGCAAGGGCCGAAAGCATGAAGGGAGGCTACCCACAAGCCGTAGATGCATGATGAGAAGCTTGCTCTTAATGTCTTAAGGCATTAGCACCTCCTGTCTGCTCGCCAGCTCAGGAAACAAAGCTGTAGATAGTGCTGCCTTTACAATCACAACGAACCATCCTGTCTCTGCAATCACGGCTATGGCCGACCGGGGGTGTGACGAACAAGGAACTCCAGCCAATTCTAGCTGGCATGCTATTTTAAGATTATATAACGTTATTTTTAGAGCCTGATTTGGTGCTATCTACTTTTCGTGCATCCTCAAAAATTTCGCATCGAGTCGTCGTCAGTCATCATCGAGACTCAATCTTTCTCAATCATCGAGTCTTAGACCTAGACTATGAAAAAGCTTGCAGGCCATCTTGTAAATAGCGATGGCGCTGGTCATGCAACGTTCAGAATATAATTCTCTTTTTAATTTGATCTAGCTATATAATTCTCAACAGATAGATACGTTCAAAATATAATTCTCTGCTTCTCACCTGCTTGCGTTTGTCCAAACAATCTCCATCCAGAGGTTTTCTCATGGACAAGTGAATTGAAGTTGGGTTCGTTGCAGGACCGAGGCAACGCTAATGCCTATTCCAAGCAAGGTGTAGCCAGCTATGCTTGATGCTATTTCATGGACACCTGAAGCAGGTTCATTGTAGGACTGAAGCAGATCCGACCCTCCTGAAACGCATGGCAGCACAAGTTTGTAGCAGCAAGCAGAAAGAGTGCGCCCTAGTGTTGCTTTTGTTTGTGCTTTGCTAAGCATGCTTTAAATATGCTAGCGATCTGTTTAAAGGTGTTGCTAAAACCAAAGCCCTCGCTATCACGGGACATATTAGTGGGCATATTCTTTTGGGTCAGCAAACCATGTGCAGGTGCCATGTGTGGATGCATAAAAAAAAAGCAAGACTTTCTCAGTCAACTGAGTTGGCGCATGTGTCAAAGCCAAATTCGGGTGACGTTTTTGCCATGTTTGTCATTTTTAAAAGCCCTGCCATGTTTGTTATATTTGAAATAGAATCCTATCGTTTACTTTGATGCTATTTTAAGAAAATACAATGCATCGGGGCTAATGGCCATCGAGAAGCACTTGATTACCATCGCCTACAGTTCTGTTGTGGCTTTGACTTGCGGCTATGATGGGTGCCCATGCAGACTTAAGAGATTTACATCTAGTTGTCTTGAGTTGACAATCCCATTATTAGTGGCCCACAAGACCTCGCGTACAAGGCTAGATAAGAGCCATTCTAAGATCCCAATTAGATTTACACGTGTTATTTTGAGTAAGCTGGTCTCTACTGTCACAAGAATAACACCTAGATTCCATGGCTTTGACTTCAATGGTGACGAGGAATGTCATGTTGGTTTATTCATGAGTAAGCTTATCTTGATTATATGGTTGTTGCATCATCACTGGTGGAGTTTTTCACTTATATTTGGTCAATCGATTACATCATGATTTTACTAATACTTTCCTCGATGATGTGATAGATGATGGATGCGATAGAGACTTTGTATGTGTACTTGAGAGCTCGGTGCCTCGTACTCATCATTGGTATTATGTATGTGTACTTCAGAGCTCGGTGCTTTGTACCTACCATTGGTATTATGTTTTATTTCGTCAGAGAGCTCGCTGCCTAGTATTGACCATTGGTATTATGTTTATTTGGTCATATTTCAAGTGCAGATGTTCTCGGCATCAATGATGAGAAATGTGACAAAGTTTATACGTACCTGGGAGCATGTTATCTTACTCTTGATTAGTACTATTGTTGTTATCATCTTGTTGCACCATCATCGTCATTGGTGCTATGGTTGTTATCGTCTTATTGTACCCTTGTCGTCGTCAAGGATTTGGCAGTTGTGATTATACATCACTAGTGTTGCATACCATTTTTGTATTGGCTTGTGTGATGTGCGTACATGTCTACATTATTGTTATATGTACCCGTTGCATCATTATTTGTTTCTCTATCGTCTCTAGAGCGGCGTCGCGAACCGTCTCTAAGGACAATGTGATGTGATTATTTCTAACCTTCATATTTCGATATGTTTCTTGAGTTGATGTTGTTTACAGAATTTAAATCACATCAAGCAGTATGTACGGGGATCAAGGATATTGAAGTTGCTCTAAGAAAGAATTTGCAGCAGCTCAATTGTCTATATCTTGGATTATAAGAAAACCCTTGAAAGGGCACATTGTAAAACAGGAGTGATGTAGCTCCTTTGAACGTTGTAAATGTAAATTTAAAATATTTTAATATAATGGTGGGTATATATAGAGCTGTGGGTTTTTCCCTTGATCCTCCAAGGGTTTTTTCATCCACAGTTAGGGACCTTCATTTGAGTGGGGGTGTTGAGCTATATATAGTATCTCTATATATAGCACCCTGGTCCCCTCTATATAAACTCATCTCGTGTAGTCATTGGACACACTTTGGGGTTTTCATATGATGGTGTCATCTCTCTCTCTTCTTGTCTACCTGCACTCTCTCTCTCCGGGATACCATATATAGCTCAACAGGGCTAAGGCCACATGATGTTATATACCCATTGTGAGACAACTACATATAGTGCCCTATGTACCTAAGGCCATATGATGTATATTTACTCAACACAAAACACCTGTATAAAACATGATATGGACTAAAGGCCATATGATTTATACATACTCAGTATGAACCACCTACATATAGCATCCTATGGCCCTAAGTCCATAGGATTCTGTATACCCCTCATGAAACAACCACACATATTGCCCTCTATGTATATAATCATAATGAAACACCAACATATATATTGGCAATGAAATGACTTTGTGATGGTTTTCTTAACAAAGATTCTTCTTGCAGGTATGGATTTGAATCAAGGTGATAGAGTATGCATGTTTGTAGCCACACAAAAGGTTGCCCTTGGGAGTGTTTGTGAGACAAATCGAAACACACATTTCTCAACATGCTTATTGGTGAAAGAAATATATCGGTGTCAGTTGATTTGTGTTTTCAAAAGAAAGAACTTATTCCATTTCCAACAATGAATGCATTGACAGTGGGAGATGCTTTTCACAGAATTGTGAAATGGAGTATTGGGTTGCTACAAAATATGGATGAGATACACTACGAAGGGGTTTCTATGTCTGAGACTCACAAAGGAGTGGGAGCATTCGAGGCACGGTCTGATGGAATGAGCTATAGGGAGGTTTGGAAGGATAAAAGGGTTGAACTTTGGGATGAAAGAAAAACACATGTAGTAGCTGAAGGGGTTGTCATGTATGTGTGTCCATCTGATTCTATGAACTTTGGTGAGCTAGGTGAAGATAACATCGGTATTGGTGTTGAAACATCCTATGCTTTTAAGGCTACTATTTCTGCACAACCTGATGTATGGAGCATCAATATCTTTTGTTGGACTATCAAGAGAGTGACAACTATGGATGGAAAAATGTTGTTACAATATGAGTGACGCATGTGACGCATTACAAGATACATGCATTGAATCAGCTCATTTGGTAGAGCCTATTTCAAAAAAACAAAAATATTGCTTTATGAATAGGAAGCCAAGAATGTCTCTGAAACCTTCTAAGAGATCCAATCAAGCAGCCCTATCATCTGTCCAACTTGTTTCAACCATAGATTGTTGTTTTATGAGGTGTTGTCAATATGCCAATAGAGATAAGGTCATGGCTATGTGCAATGAATTTTGGGGACAAAGTTTGCAAAATAGAACCAACTATGTGTATGGTACAATGTTGACTGCTTGGCGTGAGAACAAAACAACTGCAAAGACTTACTATGTATTTTCTTTTAATGGCAATGAGGTCTGTAGTAGAGCTGGGTACTAAATTCATGGCATTCAAAAAACTTCATTTTATCGTTACCGTGAAAAGTTTGAAAATGGGGTTCGATGCTCAGTGCATGGTAATGATGGTGTCATAAGAAAAGGAAGAGACCATATAGAAATGGGAAGGCAATTGATGCGCTCTTCTGTAGATGAAAACTCATAGAAAATGCCACATAAAAGTATAACTATGGAAGATGGTACCAGAGAAACCTTGCTTGCAATACCAAACATGTACAAGAAAATAGACATCTTACGTGATGTCAATAAAACACTCAAGAGTATGAGTCTCAAGCCAATGTCTAGCACTACATTCAATAGGATTTGGAATATAGAGTCTACTAATGTGACCTTGTAAAAAACAAGCGGGTTCTCGAAATGTGTCGTGTGTAGTCTCAACTAGAGACAAAAAAGGATGATGAGTTGATTTCACGTTTGAAGGATGAACATAAAATTCACACGATGCAACAACAAAGCTGTAGAAATGTGTACTACACCTGGTGTAAGTTCTCGCAAATGCAAAAGGATAAGTACTTATTGCCAACGCCTTTACTAAACCTTGTCCCATGTTTTTTTCTTTTGTGCCACACATCTACTATTGGGCAATTGTCTGGTAGATCTTCTATTGCCAATGCCTTTACTAAACCTCTCTTTGGTTCTTTCTCCATTGGGTTAACCATCCTCTTCCACTGTTGCTTTAGCTTAGGAACCATCTCTATAAGCTACCCAGAAGTAACATCTGCCTTCTTGCTTGTCAGATCCTCCTTCAAGTCATAGCTTAATTGCCCATCCCCTAGTGGAAAAATTGAAACATGAAACTTGCGACAAGTCCTCCTTTTCCTCTTTGCCTTGACATCCTCGCCTTCATGGCTCTTTCCCTTCTTCTTACTAGGACTTGGGGCACTTCTTTCTTCCTTGTCCTCTGTGGTCCTCTTCCCAATAGGCATCACTAATGTATCCTCTAGCTTTGATGCCTTCTCCAAGGTGACTACACTTATCACTTTTGTCTTTCCCTTTTCCTCCTGGGTTAATCCACTAGTTCCATCTTCTCCCTTAATTTCTATGCCATAATCATCTAACCTAGTGAGCAACTGTCTTGGCAATGGATGCATGTCTCCCCCTATCCTTGGTGGCTTATCACGTTGCGGGCTGATGTGGCCTAACTCTCCGCAATTATAACATGTGGGCGTTTGCCTCTAGAACCTACCATTGATTTTTCCAACACCATTCCTAGGTCTTTCTTCACCTCCTGGCTAATTTACAAACCTCCCTCGACCTCGATTATTTCACACTTGACATAGCATGTTTAGGCTGAGATTATTCATTCAATCTACCACTTGCCTCAGGTCTTGCCTGAGCCCATCGTCTTGCACCGTTGTACTGACCACTGCTGGCATAACCTGAGGAGTAACAAAAACCACTCGTTCATGATGAACCCCTGGCATGCGACCTTGTAAAGAGTCCATAGGCTGAAATTCAGACCCCATGGGCAAAGACTCTATTCCTTGCTGGCTCATTTTCCTTAGCGTCCACTCTTTGGTCCCAACCACCTCCAATGCATCTTCATATGTTCTAGGATTCTTTAGCTCCACTCTCCAACGTATATTCTCCCAAAGACCAGCCAAGAACCTGTCCTTCTTCATCATGTCAGGTGGGGTTACTATTGGTGCTAAGGCCTTGCACATCCTCTCCCATGCCATTGAAAACTTACGTATGTACCCATCTACTGGCTCACCTTCCTTTAGCACCAAACCTTGTACTTCTTGCCACACTTTGTCAGGATCTTCTGTCTTTACAAACTCCACTTGCAATCCATGCCTTAGATTGTCCCAACTCAATTATTCAGGTGGATCAGCCACACACAACTCCTCTTCAAATTCTTTGGGGAAAACTCGTGCATCACTCTTCAAACAAATCTGAAGAAGACGTAATATCTGCGCCAGATCATGAATTTGGTTGCTAATGCAGGCAACCTCCATCTTTTCCAAAAAGTCTTCCACATCTTCATCACTTCTTCCATGAAATTATGGATAAGAGAAAGCCATGGCTACCCACGTTATGATGCTTTGAGAACCCCTTCGAATACACGTGCAAGAACCCAAAACTTTTGACTGACTCAATCCCTAGAAACTTCAATGGAGCTCAACTTTAGATAAGGACAAACACATACACATCAAATGAGTTTTCTTGGTTAATCATCAGAATTACAACAGGCAAAGGACATTCCAGCATCTCTCTAATCTTCTTGGCTCGAACATAAAGACTATGCGCTGCTAGAAAAAAACCTTCTTAGACACATGAACATTTATTTGGATTCTTTGTGTTAAATGAAAAAGAGTGAATTGAGGTCGGTTTTGATCATCCATTAAATCCAACCATGTAGCAAGAAGGCGCATCTAACTTATCCTCTAATTGTGCCAGAATTTCAGCAGCATAACATCATAAATTGCTCAAAAGACCAAAAAACCAGCCATCACAACTTGGAAAAATTTTGGCAGAGCTTCCCCAGAAGTAGAGCAGTAAGAACCCAAAATATAGACTGTATATGTATGCATAACCTACCAACAATAGAACCCGAGCATCAAGTAGGAATCAGTAGTACCTAGCCTATGGCGAGGTCACGAAATGGGCGCTCCAGCTACTTGTATCACCAAAAGGATCTCACATTTGAGAATCCCCCAGATCAATAAAACCTCACGCTATCGACCCTCTCACGAAAGCTTATGCAAATCTCATATCGTCAAGTCTCAGAAAGGACCATCTTCCGGACGAAGTGTAAGAAATGGCTAGGATTGCCAAATAAAACCAAGTATGGATCCACAAAGGCGTACAATGACAGTTCCACAAGTAACGTACAATACCATACAATGTGCTCAAACAGGCGCTAAATGATGCATACCCACGTCAACTGCAAGTGACTCCCACTTGCCAATGTATCACTCTACTCCACCTACTTGTACTTGTGTGAATCACCTGTACCTGTCCCTGTCCCTGTCCCTGTAACCTGTAACCTGTAATCTCCAATATGTACTTCCGAAGTTGAAGGTACTCGAGGAAGATCCTCCGTGGGGGCGCCAAAAGAATATGAGCGGGATGAAAACACACACAACGCCTCTATAATGACTCAATACACACTCTTGGGATGATACACACATACACTAGGGGACACCACTCGGCTTACACAACCCACCTGGCCGAGATAGGGAACACACCGATGGAGTGAGAGGAGAGAGACTACCCATTTCCCCACTCCACACAGAGACACACACACACACACACCCCAAAAAAACTCAGCTGAAAAGAGAAGAATTTTTAATGTTTAGATACAATTGAGCTTGGGAAAACACTAATGGGGCAAATAGCTCACACAATATGGGTAAAATATTCCAGATACAATCACAAATTGGAGCAGAAGCTTCGCTCATAGGAGAAACTTACACAACCAAAAAAACAGAAAAAGAGTGAGGAATTTGGAAAAATGGACAGGGCCATCGTGTTTGGAACATCCCAAAACCCCAGTCTACAATGTGAAAGTGCTCAAATCCGACCTCGGATGAGCAGTTTATCGCCAAAACAGGCTCTAAAAACAACAAAAACTCAGTTGCGACTGCTCTTCCTCTTCTCTCCACATTTTTTATGGTCTTCTCTCAGGTTTTTCATTTCCCACACTTAGCTTTATTACTTGGGCACCTTTGGCCTTTTAGTTGACCTCAAATGGACCCCGAACAGGCCAAAAAGTGGCCTCGCAATGCATAGTTGTCACCCTGTTGCATCCATCCGCACACCTGGCACTCAAATTTTTCCAATAATGCATTCCACAACCATGTGAAGTGGCCCCCAGATACAGTTCTCATAATGACCTTTTTGCATAATCATCACAAGAAAACACCCACGTTGTGTCCTGGCTTACCCACGTGCAAGTATTGACCCATTTGACCTCCTGACGCCACTGGATGCCATCTGACGCACCTTCTTACCTGATGTCATCGGCCCTCGAGAAGTTTTGCGTGCTACCAACTTCTCATTATTATAGAAAAAACACACTGATACTTGTGACGATGAAAATCGATGCACTATGTACATGCTGTCCTACCTGTGCACATGTGGGCCCCACGTAACCACCCGGCTCTTGAGAATGGGCAATCCTTTATTTTATGCACCATGCATGTGTATATACATATGTGCAATCACTTCTTCCAAAAAACTCCTGACAACGCCATCAATGTTTTGACGACCATGGCCATCCCTCCTGGGTTTAGACACAGCCGCCCAGTTGTGATGACCGCCACCAAGACGACACACACACTGGTATGTATAATATTATTGTGAGGTCTCATGTCAAGGTAACCAAATATTGATGGATTTTGCATTTTTTAAAAGCAACTACAAATCAGGAGCAATTACAAATCAGTAAGAGTTTGCATGAGACGCACTTGCCGGACACCATACTTATACATCCTCTCAATGACTGGGAAGGGAGGTCAAGCTGTCCCGATGTGGTGCAGTAGCACGTGGGTTGGAATGCAAGCGGATGTAGGGATGGCAGAGATTCAAATCCTCCTAAATCTTCAGCTCATGAGTGTTTGCTGGCCGTAACCATCACTATCCTCTCTCTCTCTCTCTCTCAACTTTAAAATGGAAGTAGGCATAGAGAAGGATGTCACCTCTCTCTCTCTCATACACACACACACACAGACATTGAATGTTTTTTCACAATTAGAATCTGTGAATGAGAAGTTGGTGAGGCTACAAGTATTTCTCCACAAAAGGTAGATAGCTAATGGAAGACAACATGTGGGATAGGAACAGGCTGGCGATGGGTGGGAAAAATGACTTGATGTTGATTGAAAGGCATTGCAACTATCTTCAACGGGATGCATGCATATGACTATTCAAGTAGGGAGATTCTAACTGTTGATGAGGGATTTTTTGAGCAGAGCTATTGCTATTGACGTTCCCAACAGGGATCCAAGGAGGCACTACCCGCATTTCTCGACACTAAATTAGGTTGTACTCTGAATTTCCACAGTAGCCATCAATCGCTCATGATCTTATGATTATTAAAAGTATTTCCATTTTATCGAGCACTCAACGGGGCAATATAGTAGAATAGAGCATCATGCTTTGAATCTCTCTATGTTGCAGGGTTAGATAATGACACATTATGTCAAGATGGATGAGATGAGGATAAGGATGAGAATGATGGGCTTGATTAGGTTCTACAAATTAGTAGTTAGATAAATTTTGGGTATAAGGGATGCAGCTGTCAAGAGTAGTGCAGTAGCAGATTGGAACCACTAACAAGAGTAGCCGATTGTGGACAAAGTACATGATTGTGGGAAAACCGGTTCAATAGGTGCATATTTTGAGGTCTTTATGATCTTGACATTGAAGGAAAAAATAACAATTATGTAAGAACCGGTGTAACCAATAGGGATCAATGATATTGTGGGAGCTTTGCATAGGAATATTCTTGGCTGATGAGCTGGAGTTCTTTTGCGATTGAATGCCCATGGTGATAGTTGTAGGAAACATAAGGTACTAGGTGGAAAGAGCCTTGCAATGTAGAGCTTAAACATGTTGCATTGGTACTGCAGATGGGTAGTACTGTATAGTACCTCTCTCCCTCTCTCTCTCTCTCTCTCTCTCTCTTTTTTTTGGGAAAACTTGCTCTTTATATTACAATAATTTACAATCTACTTTCATATTGACAGCTGTTGTATGATCCATACCACTTTGTCTCTGAAGGCTTGATCTGTTAAAGAGAGAGCATCTTCCATCATCCTATCTCTAATGACAAACAAGGGAACTGTATGATTGACACTCTGGCCCGGATCAAATGTACATTGATTTCTCATATTCTATACAAACCATAAGAACCATACTCTGAAGGACTGTAGTGCAAACTCAAGTGCTCGATCTTCTGGGATTTGGAGCTTGAAAAAGGTCATCTGATACCTAGATATGGAGATCCCCCAAGCATCATACCACATCCATTTTGCCCACTTCCACCATTCCATAACAGGCTTGCATGACCGTAATATATGTCTAATGGTTTCAGGACAAGAGCATCTGATGCATTTTCCACAGGTAATACCCTTTTTCTTTAGATTCATGGCAGTGGCCAATACACCTGTGAGAGCTCTCCACAAAAAAAGCCTAAATTTAAACTGGTTAGGAATCAACCATACATCTGCAAAAGTTTTTTGCTACCAATATGCATCCTGATGAAGGGACCATTGTGAATTACATCTTACAAAAATATTTGGTTTTGGTAACAACAAAGCATAAAAGACAGAGGTGTTAGCGGTCCACCAATTAACTGCCTGATTAGGAATTTTCCAATCCCGATGTCATTCTTCCAGATTGAGAGCATCTCTAAGAGGCAAGGTGTGAATCTGAGCACAAAGCTGATGCCAAGGTATTCTGAAGCCAAACCCTAGTCTATATTGGCGTCTGGCAACCGAAAAGAGTTTGAAGTCGAGGTTAGAATCAACCATCTGCTGAATTTGATTGAGACCTTTTTTGTGCATAGACAGTGCAACCTTACCCAACAACCTGGCTGGTGGGGTTTTAAAAGCAAAGCTCCAGAACAAGCTCCCCCCCCCCCAACGAGTTCCCTGTATACCTAACCCTACCTTGCCGGACCAAAGCAGAGCATATCATCTTCCAAGAAGATATTAACATACTTGACACGTTATATCCTGTTTTAAGAGGAGCATCTGAGAAAACTGTATCCCAGGCTGTCATATTCCAGATTCCACGGAAGTAAACAACTGATTTGTCAACCAGCTTCCACAAGCATAAATCCTAGTCGTTATCAGAAGCCAGCATATGCTTGATAAGGGAGGCCCTCCTGGCCTGAGCATGGACCTGTAGATTCAAGATGTTTAAGCCTCCCTGAGAGTATGGTACTGCAATTTTGCTCCAAGTAACCAAAGAATTGGAAGATCGAGAGGAGTTCCACAAAAACTTAGCCAAGACCGAGATGCATTTCTGAAGCATTTTATCAGACCAGTTGATCAACGGCAAGTAAATTAGCAAATAAGGCATGAGAATACTCTGAACGATTCTGAGCCTGACATGTAAAGGCCATTCATCACAGTGCCAAGAAGCAAAACACTCTCTCCAAAACCCACTGTTGCAAGTGTTTCTGAGAGACCATGACCCCAATTAGGTAGCCAAGGTGTCTAAAAACATGACCCTTAGGAATTCCTTTCCCAGACCAAATCAGAGAGTCAAATTCCCTTGCAGATATGTCGATCAAAGAAGACTTACATAGGTTCAGTGTAAGACCAGCCGCAAGAGCATACATATCTAGATTTTTCATACATCTGTGAATATTGATGTTGTGGGCCTTCAAAAATAGAAAGATGTCATCTGCAAACCCTTTGCCCGGGATATCTTTACCTCCTAATTTTAGGGTTTGCAAATAGCCCTGTTGTACGAATTGATCCAGGTATGCATACAGAGAGTGGGAGGCCACAGCAAAGAAAAGGGGGCTAACGGGACATCCTTGTCTTACCGATTTGGAAATGTATATTTTTTCCGAGATTCTACCATTAATGCTCAATCTGGAGCAAGCATGTTCACCAAGCAGAGAGATACACCAGCTGATCCGAGGGCCAAACCCCATACCTTGCATGGTTTGTTGCACAAAGTCCCACTGCACTGTGTCAAACGCCTTGGCAAAATCTATCTGAAACATTACCATGTCTTGTTGTGAAGATAAGGCATGCTCTATGCCCAGCTGAACCGTCAAAATGTTATTAAATATTGACCTCCCTCCAATGAAACCTGTTTGAGCTAGGTGAATGTGTTTTCTGAGTTCGGGACCAATCCTGAAAGCAATGGCTTTTGCGAGTATTTTATAGAGTATCCCCATCATGGTGATAGGTCGCCAGTCCGCTAGGGTTTCGACTCCCAAAACATGGATCCTGCACTCAAACAGGGCATCATCAAACTCATCCCCAAACCAACGTCCTTCCCTAAAATCTCCGTCCCTCTCTCTCTCTTTCTCTCTCTCTCTCTCTCTCTCTCTCTCTTTCTCTCTAGCAGATGTGTGCTAAATTTTCTTAGCTATAGACATCATGCATCGACATGTCGGCCCTAGATGCAATATATAGAAGTACATTGATTGTAGTAAATAGCTGCGTGATATATATGTACTTCAATATTTAATGTGTGTCCAACTCATGTTCTACTGAGCTTTTCTCTCTTATTCACAAGTATAGTATAAAACCCGCCACAAGAGCACCATTGATTTTCACTCTCATCCATGGGACGTATATTATAAGAAGGGCTGGACAAGCATCATATTCTTGCGTCTGCATGCGTTATGTTCTTCTGCTACCTCTTCTTCGTCTCTAGCGTACACAAACATACGAAACTCTCTCTGATCTCTCTCTCTCTCTCTCTCTCTCTCTCCCTCTCTCTCTCTCTCGCGCGCGCGCTCACTCACCGCCCTCCCACCTCTTGCTCAACCCGGTCTCATAGACATTTGAATTCAGGCACAGAATCGTGAGGCAGCGTTATGGCCATGACTGGTGCAAATTGCACGCGCTGGGGCCGCACTGGTGCAAGCGGCTGCGAAGTCTTCCTGCAAGTGCCAGTAGTGGATGGAAATGACAATAATGTGAGGATGTCAGTGTACTCCTTGCTAGCCCCGTAGCCGCCGCTGCATGCGATAATGCAGGTACGCAGCTTATGACCTATGACCTAAACTCATTAAGTGCGTTAATGATATTGCTTGCTAGCGCCTCCAGCTTATGACCTGTGACCTTACCTAAGCATGTTTTCCTAACGGTGGGTATGCAGATAACTAGAGCTAATCAAATTCTCCATGAGCAGGCCTAGCTAGTTAATTATACTCTATTCTGGTGCGTTTTCAATTAACACATGATCAATGATGCCGTCTAATTAATTGTGCTACATGTGTCAGTCTTTGCCGGCAACATTAAATGACAGCAGTGCCATAAAACCGCTGCCGACGACTGTGGTCATCCGCAAGATTCCAACATCTGTGAGGTGTGTAGTACATTAACCCCTTCACACGCACTCAACAGGCATTTGTTTATGATTGTTTTTCTCAATATATCCCTGTCGAGCTTTTAGAAAGAAATTTTCTACCTCTGATTAATGCAGGCAACAAGACCTGCTTAAGTTCTTAGATTCATTTTGTGCCGAGAACAATTTGATGCAAGAGGGAGGCCAGTGTCTACTTGCTGCGAAATTCCATTCCAAGAGCAGCCATGTAGAAATCAATTATGTCCACATACCGTTGAGCAAGTAAGTCGAGTGATTTTTTTGCTAAATTCTAAAATGATAAACATTTTCCTTTGACAGAAGTCCTAATTATCAGAAGTACAAAACTGCAGGAAAGGAGCCCATAAAGGGTTTGCTGTCATAAATTTTACTAAATTGAAAGGAGCAATGATCTTCAATGCCCTTCTTCACGAAAGACAGGTGGAAATGGGCCCGCAACGTCGTGCATTTGTTTGCAAAGTCGCATTCGCTGAAAAACAAATAGACGTAAGTACATGTCATGGAGAGAAGTAGGTATTAGATAGCTGGTAGGCTAACTCCCTAATTATCCTGTATATGTGTAGGGTCTGGAGGCAGAATTTGGCTCTACTCTTGCCACTTTGCAAAAGCCCATGCTTTTCAATCCACCATGCAACGGTGCCAAGTACAAGCTTATCGACTTTCTTCAGCGATGCCATCACCAAATCAACCATGGAGATATTAATGTTGAGCATGCGCAAATTGTAGAGGAGGATGTCGTCCACCTTAATTTGCCTTGATACAGATCAGCTACGGCTCTGCCTGGAGAACTAGAAACCATTGAAGCAGCTCATGCTCATGTGCACAGAAAGTCCACAAAGAGAAAGAAAACAGAAAATTCGCCAATGGCGAGCTCAGCATCACCGGCAGTGAGTGGTCTACGACAACGAAGGTTACAACGACGCCAATGAATGGTGGCAAAGAAAGACAGACGGAGAAATTGATGGCAAAGGGACAACAGCAGGCGGCAATATATTGGCCACCGAACGTGATGTCAATGGCGATGAGGGGAAAGCTGGCAGCACAACTAACATCGACGACGGGAGTGTCTACTAAGAGAAAGTCTAAGAAGATAAATGCAAAAATATTGGATGCAGGAGGTGGGATCATAGAGTCCGTTCCGCGACTAGCGTTGTCAAATGTGATTGTGTCCAATTGTCATTTATATGATGAGGCTGGTGTTGCAATGAGGCAAAAGATAAGAAAGGTATACCATGGTATGCTCAGATTTTTCATCAGTGGGATGAGCAAGTTATCCGTCTCTAGAATCATTTCATGTACACTATTCCTACTACGTTAATGACATCGTTCCAGCCATATTGTATAAAGACCACCTCTCTCTCTCTCTCTCTCTCTCTCTCTCTCTCTCTCTCTCTCTCACACACACACACACACACACACACACACACACACACACACACACACACACAATACCCGTTGTCCTATTGGTTCAGTCTCACCAATGTAAGCAAAGAAGATGTTGCTATGCAGATTCCCCCCTCCCCCGTGTGTGTGTGCGTGTGTGTGTGTGAGAGAGAGAGAGAGACCGCATAGGGATGACACCGAAATCAAAACCTCTCTCTCTCTCTCTCTGTCACACACACACACACACACACACACACACACACACACAAATATGTGCATGCTAAGACATGTGTCCCACGCATGCACCCGAATGTGTGTGCAAATGACACAACAATACAGAATTGGCTGGGAGGCTCGTTGTCTATGAGTGGGTGAAGCAGCCCGGAGCTACCATGTCGCCCGTCACTAGAAGGAAACATACACACAAAATAGCAGGCATGGGAGATAACCGCACATGTAATTTGGAATTAATGTCGATTGCGCCAAGAGCGGGATATTCATATCCAGTTGGCATGCATTCGCTCATTTCTAAGGTTGGTCACACGAGACACAGTATTCCGTAATAGATAACTGTGCTACCAAGCCTTTTTTTTGAATAAAATGTCGGTTATGGATACATTTTCTAGTCATGCAAAGGTTGTCGTACGCTCCTCAATGCCACGTGGAGGTTTCAAGGCGGCGACCATCGGCTCAATTTCGAATTGTAGGCACGACACCTCTGCATAGTCCATTGCAAGCCATGTGTGGCACCATTTACAATACCTACAGTGTGGTCAAAACGGGCTACGTCCAAGGCAAATGCGGATTTGCAGCTCTACATTAATAGCTCTGTAGGTAGCCCTTTGCATGACTGTGTCAATTTTGGCATATTTACAAAAGGCTATGCTCAATAGAACTGATCGAGCCGGTTCAGTAAGATACGAGCCGACCACCACTTAAAGTTGACACACACACTCTCCTACACAAGTGTGGTGTTTTTCCCTTTAAGGCTAGATCTCCCCCCCCCCCGCATGCATAAGCATTGGCGATAGCCCTCACAAGTGGTATCAAAGCCCTATTCGACTCCAAGCCTGGATTCCCCTCTCCCACCCCACATGCACAGATCCCCTTGGGAGAATCTTCGTGAGATATGGATGTGTAGGAAATCGGCCATTGCAAGAAATCAAGCAGTTGAATTGAGCCTATATGAGAGTAACAAAGAATTAGGAGAAGCGGGGATAGGATAACCGAGAGTTGCAACAAGAGAATTGAGCTAAAACCATATTAGGTAGTTTGGTAAGAATATCACATTATGAGAATTTCCAAATTAACTACATTCATGTAATTTGAGAATTATCTAGTTTAAAGTGGGAAAATACGAGAAAAAGGTGTTGATTTATGGTTGGTAAATATAGTGCAAATCGTAATGGATTGTGGTGTTGACAAACACCAACAGTCAAGAGGATCCACTACACATAAACTCTTATAGATATTCAAATTACATAAAACAAATGAAGATACAAATAAAGATCTTGTTTAGAAAATTGACTTGTACAGTCACAATAGAAGCTCCAAATAAATTTACTCCACGTTTGATACCACATCTACATTTTGATCTGAGTGTGGTTGAATGTTGTACATGCATGAGGCCTCCTTTGGATTTTTGAGCATCCCTTTTTGTAATCTTAATTCTAGAAAATGGTCCATCTTTGCTGGGTCTCCAAGACCAAACAATTGCATCTCTAGTTTCCCACACTTGGGGATCTTTATAGTTGACGTGTAAGACAAGGAAAACTAGGGTTTTGAGAGTCCACCGCCCAACCACCCTTTATATAGGCAAGCCCCTGGCCCTTTGCCCTAGTTGGACTCCCCGTTCCACACCGCCTATCCCGGCCCTGCCCTTGTCTAGTCCGGCCTTGCCGGTGTCCTGACATTACTCTTCCCTAGCACTGGATGTCAATGTTTTTTCCACCATGCTTCATGTACCTATATTGCCTATTCCCTAGTAGGGTGCAATAGCTTGGAAATGAGTATGCCTCCAATGCATGGAGCCGTGCTCCCAGAAATCATGCTTTACTCCGTCTTGAGATAGCACAGCGAGAAGAGAACAAAAATTAACAACCGAGGTAAGGCACAAATCGGTTTATTGGAGTGTCGAAATTGAATGAGAGAGAAAGAATCCGTGCTTTACAGATAATGGACATGCCATGCATGTCAAAAATTGTGGCAAGAATCGGCAAAGAAGCAACCTGTGGTGCATCATCATTCACTGATACCTTGATTGGACAAGAAGAATTCTTGAAGCAAGAATTATCTTGTGCAAATTTCTAGAATATCTCCTACAATTTAAATCATACATAAAATGAGGAAACCTTAAAAGCATGAAACCTCATACTTGTTGATTAGTCTGAATCCTTGTGCTCTAGTTGAAGTCTAGTCAAACCACAAGCACATCCCTTGGAGCATCTTGAGAACATGCTATTTGTCGAGTTTTTTCTTGAAAGTTTTTTACTATGACCACACCTCACCCGCCCTAGCACATAGATCTAGTTTTGACCTAGAAGGGTGGAAAGCAACATATATGCACATGAGGCATCCACATTGATCATGAGGTTCTATACATCATATGACATCATTCCATCAACATAAACACGATGCAAAACACCCGTGCCACTTTGATCGATCATAAACCATAACATCACATATATGTGAAAAAAAAACTTTTTACCATTTTCGCGTGCATGCATTATATGCAAGTGAAAGTGTTTGACCTCAAGCCAATGCATCGATCTCATCCCATAATATATACTAACACCTTATCAAATCACTTTGCCCCTATGAAACTCATGCAACAAACAATATCACGAAAAGAAAGCCACCTTATTTTAAACTTACATGGGAAAGGAACCTTTGGTAGCAATTCAATAAGCCCAATCTTTTAAAAATTTGGAAGGGTGCAAGAAGACACATATGTTGACAAAGGGTTGTAAGTGGTGGCTGCAAAACGTCTACGTACTTGGAAAATAATTCACTAGCAAGTACATCCCAACTTAGGCTCTTATTATTGGGAAAGTGAAGCAAGGCACCCTCACCCTCATCCTTGGTAATGTTGACCTCAAGAGTAGTAGTAGAGCCACATAACCTTTGAGCATAGAATTCCTTAAAAATGAGCTATTGAACCTCAAAAGGACCTTTGTCATTAGGGTTTTGAATATATCCATAGGCTGCTCCAACATTTGAAACACCATGGGAAATGGTTTGAGAGAACATGTTGGAATTCCATAGTCATATATCCTCTAAGATAAGGTTAAAAACCAATCATCATGCATAAAATACATCCTATCCAATTGACTCAATGTAGTGGAACATTGGGCCGATTGGAATGTGTAACCTATTTGAGTAGCATGTAACCAAGATCATAGCTCTTCCTTAAGCACAGAGCATTGCAACATTGACGATGCCCTATGCTGAGTTGTGTCCAACAGATGAGACCAAGAAGCACTACAACACGTCGCACAAAAATCGGTGTAGATACCAATGAGATAAAGTTAGTTTTAAAAATTAAAAAGCATTGAAATAGGCCTCAAAAAAGACGTCGGATTTGTGTCGTCGGTATAAGCATTGGTATACTTTGCATCAAAAATAGCTTAGAAATAAGCGTCGAAATCAGCCTAGAGATAAGCGCCAGTAATTGTAAAGGATATTCTGATGTATTTTCTGAAGTTTATATCCACGCTTGTAGCATACTCTGTACCGACGACCAAACATGCAATTTTTTCTCGGCAGAGCCTGGGTTGAGAACTGATGCTGGATGTACTGCAGCCAAAGGAAGAGACCATATAGAAATGGGAAGGGCATTGATGCGCTCTTTTGTAGATGAAAACTCATAGGAAATTCCACATAAGAGTATAACTATGGAAGATGGTACCAGAGAAACCTTGCTTGCAATACCAAACACGTACAAGCAAATAGACATCTTACATGATGTCAATAAAACACTCAAGAGTATGAGTCTCAAGCCAATGTCTAGCACTACATTCAATAGGGTTTGGAATACAGAGTTTGCTAATGTGACCTTGTAAAAAACAAGCGGGTTCTCGAAATGTGTCGTGTGTAGTCTCAACTAGAGACAACAAAGGATGATGAGTTGATTTCACGTTTGAAGGATGAACATAAAATTCACACGATGCAACAACAAAGCTGTAGAAATGTGTACTACACCTGGCGTAAGTTCTCGCAAATGCAAAAGGATAAGTACTTATGCATTATACATGATAAAATGGACCAAAAGAAGACATCAAAACCTAGATTGTGAGTGAACTCAAAAGACTATGAGAATGCATATCAATTGAAAGTGTCATTAACAAGTATGATAACACATGGGCATGGGCATGGGATGTATGGTCATTTCTTGCTAAATGCTCCATGGCCGTCAGATCCGAATGCTACAAATGGTTCCCATGCATTATGCTTACAGAATTTGGAAAGAACAAAGAACCATGGGCTAGGTGATTTATGCCATGATGGTATGCCACGCAGCAATGTAACATTGTTCAATGCATTGAATTCAAGGACAGCTCTAGACCACCAAAATAGAATGATAAAAGAGCGTGAGAGGAATGCATCAGTAGTACTAACACCACCGTTGTCTATTGAAGGATGTAATGGAGAGATTTCTAACTTGCAATCAGCCTCCTCTCAATGTGTTGTGGATACCATGTCCACTCTCGTGTTTCAAAAATTACCTGAGAATCTTTTGTTACAGCTAAATAATTGTGCAGGAGAGAATAAGAATCGATATTTATTTGCATACTTATCCTTGCTAGTAGCAAAAGGTGTTTTCAAAACCGTGCATTTGGGATTCTTAATGGTGGGTCATACACTTGAGGACATAGATGCAATGTTTAGGAGGTTCTCAGAGAGATTACGAACAGGAATGGCCTACACTTTTCCACATTTGATGGAACATTTTCAAAAATGTGAAAGTTTTCAACACCATTTTTGATGACGCAAGTTCCTGACTTCAAATCCTTTGTTAAAGGGTACATGTGTGATGGACAAGATGCTCTTGTTGCACACTCTTAGCCACTTCAATTTTGTTTCTTTATGCAAGGTGAAATCCCAGTAATGCAGTACAAAATTCACCCCAAATCACCTGATTGGATGCCGAGGGAGTCAACAATTGAGTTGTGGAAAAAAGAAAGGGAAACCAAAATTGCCAGTAGGTTGTCCAGATGTGGTTCCTATAGCAGACTATGTGAGGGATAGTCCGCTTGTTATTCAAGGGATTAAGACATATCTTGGATTCTGGAAAAGATGGACTCTACTAAAGGGAAAGGAGCACGATTCTATAAAATACATGGAGCTAATTATTATTTATTGGCAAAAAGTAATTAGTGAGATTGAACAACCAACCAATAAACAAATTGGTGAATATACATCATTTTGGCCAAAGACTACAGGGAGTCATCGAATGCAACAGATAGAGGAAGACACAGATGAGTTTCAAGGATATGAAGAATTGATTGATCACTATGTTGGTCCTCAAAGTGCAAGGCCACATGAAGGTTTTAGGCCTCAAATTGATGTAAGGAAAGGGGATTTTGTTCTTGTGATACCCGCAGATCCAACATATCTGATATGGCTAGGAGTTGCAGAGTCAGATGTTGATGTAGACAACTCATCTCTTAACTACAAGAAAGTTTTCATTCAATATTGGGCACCAAAACATGAGGAAAAAAATCCCACAATCCGACAACAATATGAGGATTGTTGGAAAAAGAATTGGTGTTGCAATCTTGCTGACCCACAACGTTGGGAGTGTGTTGATGCAGTTGTGTGGTCATGGATTCCAAGGGGTGGAAGACTTGCAGAAGCAATTAAAATCCCATCCAATGTTGTGGAGAAAGCACAAGATAGCTTAATAGGAGAAACTCAATAGCATTTCATTTTCATATATTGTTTTCCTTGCTATCCGTGTCTATGTATGTTTTAATTATAAAGTATCAATTAACACCAACATGAAAATAAAATTTTGGATGGGACAAAAAAAGGTGTTTCTCAACACCACTGTTTTCTTGAGAATCTATCTTTTTGTCGAATGTAACACAAGTCCTCAAGACAAGTCCGAAAATAAATGAGATATTCCCAAATCAAATGGGAAATAGGAATCCATAGGCATTGAAGTCAATCCCAAAGATGTGGAATTTTCCCATTTCATCAAAAAGAGTGTTAAATTACAATGTGTAAGCAGCGACTAGCTATTCAAATTGAAGTACTAGAGAGGAGTACCAATATGTCACAAATGCACTAATGCTCTTGATATTTCAAGCATGTTGTAGTCAATACTATTGTTTCATGAAGGTCTCTTCTGCATGTCATGTCACTAATAACCCTCTACAAAGCATTTTGCTTAAGGGGGAGAGTTGTAAGGCTGTAATCGGCAAAGTTTTACCAGGTGATTATGACGCATCATCACATCTCTATGAATCTTTTGGGAATTTCTACTTACTTATGGAGATAACAAATGAATGCAAAGTGAGCGGTTGTGGGTCTTTCCTCGCCCATCTTAATCGTCTCTTACACCTGGACATGTGTATGTGTGTGTGTCTATGTGTGCACACGTGCACGCCCATACAATGTACGATAGCAGCTTTTGAATTTTCTACAAACACTAATGATGGGGGTAGTTGCTTTAGCATTGTATCTCTATTCATATAAGAATCTTGTATGGAACCTATACAAAAGCAAGATTGGCAGCACTGTGATGTCATATGAAGCTTCAGGTGTGTAGTCGCTTGGGCTATTATCATGGGGTGAATTAGATCCAAAGTCAGTTCTAAGCATATTTTGCATGGCTTCCATTCCTTTGAGTTCTCTTGTTCTTTTGCCAGCAATCAATTGTCTTGTGGCCATGGACATCACATACCTTGCAATATGGCTTGTTCAGCCAAAAACCTGGTTTCCTACCATAATTGTTGCTAGTAAATGATTGAAAACAATTTGACTGACAAAAGACTTTGCTTTGTGAGCCAGTATGGATTGGTAAGTTTGTTTTTGAGATGTGCGATCAAACATGGCCATGGTGAGGCTATTTGAGGATGTTACAATGGTGTGGATTGTGTTTTTCTGAAGGATTGCAAGGACAAGTGTTGGGATGAGGAGATGCATAGCACAGTTTGTGGTGCCATGATGATGGTAGTGCAGCCAATAAGAGAATCTCTTGGACAGTCATGGAGCACTCCTGAAATAAGGGTCTGATATAGTAGAAGAAGCAAAGAACCTATTGATTGGAGAATGTCTTGATCATCTGTAAATTTAGTATCTACCTGCTTTCTTGTGCCCTCCATATAAAGGAGTAATTCTACCCTTGCACTTAGGTCAAGGGCTTTTTAATTAGCAATCTCCTTCTGGGTTGGCTTGAGGTGGGCACTGCGATGTGCCATTAGCAACTTTGAGAGGGTCGTGATTCTCCAAGATGATCTCCATTGTCATCCTCCAGTGCTGATATTTCTTGTCATTTCATTTGTCCAAGTTATACGACCTCCTAGATTGTGCCATCTTTGCCTGATTGTACCGGACGAGTAAGCAAAACGCACAATACTATTGTAAGTTGGGTCCCATGCGTGGGAATAAAAAGCATGAGTGGGTTCTCAATTCATGATTGTAATTGATGATACCGTGTAGAAAAGTGCTTTGCGCATACAATATGCAAGACAGGAGAAAAGAGGAGACGATGCACACAGAGAACATGACAAGAAATGGGTGGTATTCACTAGGTCGGAGCTCTTTGTATTACATGGGTTGCCATTTTGGCTCACCCTTTTGTTATTTTATTTTGTCTAAGTTACTACTATTTTAAAAGAAAATCGTAAACATCATCAATTAAAACAAGAACAAAATCATTAAGGGGCAAATTGTTTTGTTTTGTGATGTAGTTTTAAGCATTATTTAAAGAATTTAAAGTTTGTGGTTCTCTAGCCACATTTGTAGATATGGCAGCATTCAAATTTTGCATGATTCCAAAAATGAAAATTTGAAAGGCGTTATTCTTAACGAGGTTTGGGAAAAACCCTAAAACACAAGAAGGCTATATATCTAACTTATATAATGGAGGGAAACTTTCCGCAAACAATCCAACAACGAATGGAGGCCGCACCTCAATGCTGAATCACATAATTCATAAAGCAAATATTAAAAAATGGTAAAAGAGCCAATCGTCGTGGTCTTCATTTGTTGAGGTGACCTATTATGGATGTGCATGCGGGTAGGAGCAGTCTGATGATCTCTCTCTCTCTCTCTCTCTCTCTCTCTCTCTCTCTCTCTCTCTCTCTCTCTCTCTCTCTCTCTCTCTTTGACGCGTACCCATGAGGCTTAATTTCCACCCTCAAATGCAAACACACCTATACTCCAACGAGCAATTGTCGATGTTAAAAGATCAGCGTGTTTCCAAGTGAGGTCTATAATCTCCAATCCAAGTAAGTCTCTCTCTCTCTCTCTCTCTCTCTCTCTCTCTCTCTCTGTCTCTCTCTCTCTCAGACACACACACACACAGGACCCTATGTGTTGCCTCAATTTGCTACCAATATGTTTTTCTTTGCATGCACCGCATGAATACAGTACGTTAACAGGCGTGAATACACTACGCTAGGAAGTTCATATCACTATATGCAGCACCAATATATATGACAATACACTAAGAGGTTTCCATCAGCCCCGTTATTCCCCTCTCTCTCTCTCTCTCTCTCTCTCTCTCTCTCTCTCTCTCTCTCTTTCCCCACCTTCACCTCCACTCTGTCCTCTCTCTCACTACTAGCTCCCCTAGTGACAAAAAGTCATTGATAGCTTGCACTCAAGAGAATTGATTCGTCTCTTTCTCTCTCTCTCTCTCTCTCTCTCTCTCTCTCTCATACACACATACATGTGCGTGCATGCACACACACACAAGCTCGCATAAAGATAGTGGATTCTCTTCTTCTTAGAACGAGTATGTTTACCATGCGATCGTATGTGCAACGAGATGTGGTTGCCTTCATTGTCATTTACCGCATCCTCACAAATTGGATGTTATGTGATTTTATCTTGCTGCATATATTCACACATTCTACCATGTTTGCAGCTAGATCGTATTATTGCTATCTTGGACTTTCTTTGCTTCCAAGCAGGGAAAGCCTATGGGAGGATTGAAGAACCCCTCAATTAATCTCTCTCTCTCTCTCTCTCTCTCTCTCTCTCTCTCTCTCTCTCTCTCTCTCTCTCTCTCTCTCTCTCTCTCTCTCTCTCTCTCTCTCTCTCTCTCTCTCTCTCTCTCTCTCTCTCTCTCTCTCTCTCTCTCTCCCCACCTTCACCTCGACTCCGTCCTCTCTCTCAGTACTATCTCCCCTAGTGACAGAAAGTCATTGATAGCTTGCAATCAAGAGAATTGATTCGTGTCTTTCTTTCTCTCTCTCTCTCTCTCTCTCTCTATCTATCTATCTATCTATCTCTCTGTGTGTGTGTGTGCGCAAGGGCTTGATATCCTTGAATATTGAGTATCGACCATGGTACAGAAATCTTGTCGATCACGCTACACACATCAGGAGTGCAGTGTAAGAGGATTGCACCCAACATTAGAACTTCTAAGATCATGTAAGTATTCGCGAGGACTAGAGGATTGCAATACGGTGACGGGACAATAACATGACATATCTGTGCAGGATTAGGCACTGCAAGTGGTGCGTGGCGATATAATGATCGGGTCTTCTAGCCGGTCTACATACCCAGATATGGTCTCTAAAAGAATGCGACTGATGTATGACTAAAGAGCGCCGGTACATATGCAATGGAGTCCAACGGTGGAGCAGCTGGCGCTGTTTCTCATAGTAGGTGTGTGCACTCCCACAATGGTTGAGATCAGCCGCATCACTCTCCGCTTGCATGCACATGGCCGCATAGAGGGCTGAAACATTTATTACTGGTTCCGGAATGAGAAGGCGAGGGAGAGGAAACACCGCTTCCGCACAATATTGTGCCCTCAATGCCAACTTCACGAACATGCTGTGAGCGGGATGGAAACACGCACAATGCCTCTGTAATGAAGCGATACACACTCTTGGGATGATACACATACACACTATGGGGCACCACTCGGCTTACACAACCCACCCGGCCGAGACAGGGAACACACCGATGGAGTGAGAGGAGAGAGACTACCCATTTTCCCACTCCACACAGAGACACACACACACACACACACCCAAAAACATCAGCTCAAAAGGGGAGAATTTCTGATGTTTGGATACAATTGAGCTTGGGCCAACACCAATGGGGCAAATAGCTCACACAATATGGGTAAAATATGCCAGATACAATCACAAATTGGAGCAGAAGCTTCGTTCATAGGAGAAACTTACACAGCCAAAACAACAAAAAAATAGTAAGTAATTTGGAAAAATGGAAAGCGCCATCGCGTCCAGAACGGCCCAAAACCCTAGTCTACAATGTCAAAGTGCTCAAATCCGACCTCGGATGAGTAGTTTATCGCCAAAACAGGGTCCAAAAACAGCTCACTTGCAACTGTTATTCCCCTTCTCTCCACGTCTTCTCTTAGGTTTTTCAGTTCCCACACTTAGAGTTATTTCTTGGGCACCTTTGGCCTTTTAGTTGACCTCAAACGGACCCCGAACATGCCAAAAAGTGGCCTCGTAGTGCATAATTGTCACCTTGCTGCATCCATCCGCACACCTGCCACTCAACTTTTTCCAATAATGCATTCCGTAACCACGTGAAGTGGCCCCCAAATATAGTTCTCATGATGACCTTTTTGCATAATCATCACAAGAAAACACCCACGCTGTGTCCTGGCTTACCCACGTGCAAGTATTGACCCCATTCGACCTCCTAACGCCACTGGATGCCATCTGACGCACCTTCTTACCTGATGTCATCGGCCCTCGAGAAGTTTTGCACGCTACCAACTCCTCATGATTATAGAAAAAAAACACTGATACTAGTGACGATGAAAATCGATGCACTATGTACATGCTGTCCTACCTGTACACATGTGGGCCCCACTTAACCACCCGGCTCTTGAGAATGGGCAATCCTTTATTTTATGCACCATGCATGTGTATATACATATGTGCAATCACTTCTTCCAAAAAACTCCTGACAACGCCATCAATGTTTTGACCACCATGGCCATCCCTCCTGGGTTCAGACACAGCCGCCCAATTGTGATTGCCGCCACCAAGACGACACACGCACTGGTATGTATAATATTATTGTGAGGTCTCATGTCATCGGCCCGCGGATAGCTTCCTCAAGAAATTTTACGTGCTACCAACTCGTCATTATTATAGAGAAAACACATTGATATTGGTGACGATGAAAATCGATGCACTATGTACATGTTGTCCTACCTGTACACATGTGGGCTCCACGTAACCATCTAGCTCTGGAGAATGGGCAATCCTTTATTTATGCACCATGCATGTGTATATACATATGTGAAATCACTTGTTCCAAAAAACTCCTAGCATAATTTGCCCATCCCCTAGGCTGCTAGATCATTCATGATCAGCAACAACAAAAAGAGATATGAGACTCACCGCGTCACAGGTCTCCTCATCCCTCATATACATTACTTGCTCCACGGAAAGCTCATCCTGCTCCACCATCATTAACCTGGCATGATACAATTTAAGACTCAATCCATTTACCCTTGAATTATGTAGAATCCCATCCAGGTTAGCCAACTGATATATACCATTCGAAAAACACTCCACTAACTTGAAAGTGCCTTCCCACTTAATTTGAAACTTCTTTTGAAAGGTGTTCTCCAGCTTACTGTTGTAGGGAAAAACCAAGTCATGTTTCTTGATACCCTTACTTTTGACATTTTCATTTATCTTTGCCAAAGCCTTATCTTGCATCTGCCCATAATGCTTCAATGCACTCATCCTATCGAGTTGAACCTCTTGTAAATATAAGAGCCTCTCTTTGAATGCATCACTAGGCGGCCCAGGAAACTTTTCTAACATCTTGACTGCAGGCAACTCTACTTCCACAGGCAATAGTGCTTCCTTTCCATATACCAAATGAAATGGAGTAAACCCTGTACCTGTCTTCACCGAAGTACGGTAAGCCCATAATGCACTAGGCAATTCCAAATCCCAATTCTTTCCTTGGTGCTCTGTCACTTTTGAAAGAATTTGTACCAACTCACCATTGGATTTTTCATTTAGGCCATGACATTGGGGATAATAAGGAGTGGTCCAGTGGCACCCCAAACCTGCAACATATTTCATCATACATAAATTTTGCCACATCCTTTGGAATGATCTATTTTACTGCTATAGCCTCTGCCCATCTAGAGAGATAGTTCACTGCAGTCAAATTATAGCTTTTGCCCCTGCTTGTGATAGGTAACGAGCCTATTGCATCAATCCCCCACTTTTCAAACACATCAAATGCCATAATGGTTTTTCGTAGCTCTGGCTTCAACACTCTCTTCCCAAATGCTTGACACCTATTGCAAGACCTACACCAATGGTGAATGTCCTTGTGCAAACTAGGCCATACATACACCTCTTGCAAGATCTTATGCAAGGTGATCTTTAGAGAAAAATGTCCGCCACATGCGCCTTCATGATTCTCTTCCAACACTCTGTAAAGCCACCTCCCGCCAAGGTACACGTCTCAACTCGAGATAAGCCCCTTTCATGTATAAGACATCACCAATCAATTTGTACCTGTATGCTCTACGCACAAAACCATACTTCTTAGACTTCTAAATCTCTTTTGGAATGATTGCTGTTAGCAAAAACTCCTCTTCTTGAGCCAAACTTTCCCGGCCATTATAAAGAGGTAAATTGGTCCTCAACACAAATAGCTCCCCAATCATGCTTTGAGCTGCTTCATGTGCCTCACCATTTAGAGCACGTTCAATGTGTCTGATGCTCCATGCTTCAAAATCTTTTAACAGGCCTTTAATTCTGAAACGCATTTCCTTCAATGAGGTGTTCTTGCTCTTCCACACACCCAGCACTTGCTTCACAACTAACAAGGCATCACCTTTTATGCTCAACCTTTTAGTCCCATCCTTCAAAGAAATGTGTAATCTATCTTCCAATGTAGCATATTCAGCCTCATTGTTACTATGCGCGTTCGACTTGAACCCTCTCTTGCATACTAGCTTCCCCTCTCGATCATAAAGTGCTATACCCCTTGAAGCCGCATCATGGCTCTTTCTGTATGAACCATCAAAGAACAAAACATGAGCATTGCTGATATGTGGCACTTTTTCAACTACCTTTCTCACCACCTCTTCCTTAACAAGAAGGGGATTCTCCTTGTACGTCAACAAATCAGCTAGGGTAGCTAGCCCTTGTACTGTCTTCCACTAGAAAAGAGAACTCAAACTCTTGCAACTCAATTACCCACTTCTTGACCACATTTGATATGTTAGTGCCATTAATTAACTGTGGCAAAAAGGCTTAACTCGTCAAGAAAACAAATTAAAGGTCGTGGTAGCAAGTAGTGACGAAATCGTCGACGAGCAAATATTACACTGGCCATCACTAGCTCTACTTCTACGAATTTTCTCTATGCTACCAACTTCACTCGGCTTGCACAATACACTCGCCTTATATAATGGCTGCGGTTCCCCTTTTTCAATAGCATGGCTCCAATGGCATCATCCCCTACTTATGGATTTACATAAAACACTTTCTCCCAATCAGGAGCCTGCATGGCTGACAACCCCCCTAACACCTCTTTCACCTCTTGAAACACTTCTTCACACTTGTCATCCCATTGCAATGTATCATGCTTTGCCACTTGCTGTAATGGATAAAGAAGCTGCGCGCGAAGACAATGGAATAAACCGTGCCATGTACTTCACCTTGTGTATAAAGGTTGCCAATTGCTTCGTACTCGTAGGTGATGGAAGAATAATAATAGACTTAACCTTGTCTAGATCAGCGTGAATGCCATTTTCTGACACCATATGGCCCAATAACTTCACCCTTCGTTGTGCTAGATGACATTTCTTGGGATTTAGTTGTCCTCCACATTCATCATATCGAGCCAAAGCCATCTGCAGCTTCTCATGGTGTTCATCCCTACTGCTCTATAGACATAGAAGTCGTCCATAAAAGCTTTCACACAACTACCAATGAATGGTGCCAATACCCAATTTGCTCTCTCTTGATAGAAAGATGGTCCATCTGACAACCAAATGGCAATACCGTATAGCAATAGCAACCCCATGGCGTAATAAAAGTTGTCTTTGTGCGGTCTTTAAGAGCAATCTTCAATTGAAAATAGCCTAAAAAACCATCACACACACTGTACCTCTCATAACCTGCCACCACCACTGAATCCAAGATCTGATCAATGAATGGAAGAGGATATGGGTTTTTCTTAGTGGCTGCATTTAAGGGCGTAAAATCTACACAAATCCTCTACTTTCCATCCTTCTTTGGACTGACTACTACTGGACTCACCCATTCTATGGTCTCCACAGGGACTATGAACCCTGCCTTCAATAACTTGTCCACCTCTTTCCGCAAGGCTGCCATCTGCTCTTGACCCATCCTTCTTAGCCTTCGTGGCACTAGCTTAACACCTTCCTTCAGCTCTATATGCATCTCTTCTCCCTTGAACCCTCTGATCTCTTCATATGAAGTAATGAACAGATGAGGAAAACTAGCCAGCATGTGCAAATATATCTCCTTCTCCATAGTTGAGAGGTCTCCACTAATCATTTGTGTCATCAATTCCTGCTTCTTTGACAATTCAACCTTGGTTTGCATCAGCCCTTCAATCACTTCATAAGGCCCTTCACTTTCATCTTCAACCTCATTCGCAAAGGCAACTAAACCAGACTCTTGGATTTCTTTATCCATCAAAAGAAATGCAACATCAGCATCCTCATCACTGCTGGTGGTGCTATCACTGTCCTCATCAGACACTGTGGAATAGTATTCATCACTAGACTCATCCTCATCTTCATAAAGCTCCTCCAACCGTTTCCTTGTGTCCATATTATAAAGCTTCTTGGCACCTGTCTTTCCATAGAGGCTAATCGTACCACGTCGCCAATCTTGAACAGCTCCCACTACACGTTGTCAAGAAATTTGCGGTCTTGCCAGGAAAGCACCGGGCTTATGGCTGTGAGAGTTTGTGAGAGAACTCAACAAAAACTATATGAAGGAGTTAAACCATAGATGCCATGAAGACTAGGATTTGGAAAGAAGTGCAATCAAAGAAGACTCACTCTTTCTCTCTTGCACTCACACACACAAAGAAAGAACACAAAAGAGAATGTCAAAACAATACGAAAATGAAAACATCAAGGCTATGGTCATATCGTATCATGGGTAATATGAAAGGGTTAATAGATGAGTAAATGCATTCAATCTTGACTGACCAAATAGCCTACGAATTGTTCTTTGGAATGGTAGTTTTATGCTTACCATAATATATATATTTTGTCTAGTGATTGGGATTAATTATGTGTACAAATCCTCTTGGTTCATAGCAAGATAACTACGCTTACGTCAAAATAAAAGTTATAGTCTATGAGAGGTAGATGATGGGATCCGGTGATAGAAGTATTTCATTAAGCCTTTCTGGGCCAAAGAGAAACACTATACGTTGTTGAAAGTGTATTTCTCGGCTAATCCATACGTTAATTCTAATAGATCGTACAGAGTGAAAGCGATAGAAATGATCATCATGTGGGTTATTCATCTAGGATAGTATGTGAGACATGTAGATATGAGAGAAGCAAAGAGATGAGAAGTTTCCCTCCCAAGCCCTATTCTTGCCCGTAGGTAGTAAGTGTACTGCGGGGAGAGATGTACCTGTAGAAAAGAGAACCTAGAATTTACAGAGAGGATGAATTACTAAGAATGAGAGAGATAGGTTTGGTTAAGGAGATGAGATTAGATACACATATATATATATATATCTGTCGGATTAGAGATGAAAAAGAAAACAACAAGAAATCAAGAAAACATCAATGTAAAACACATCTTACTTGACAAACCCTTCGGCACCATTATTGATGGAGAGAGAAGAAGAGGGGAGCACTCCACTTTGATTGATACGCCAAGTACAACACCTTCTTTGATTAGAGTTGATCTTCCAAGGATAGCGTACAAGAATGGCTAGTCTTCCTCTAAGAGAAAGTGTAGGCTTGGGCTTATGTTAATGGGGTTAAGTACAATTAGGCATTACTACTCACTTCCTCAAGAATTCCTCTCATCAATGGCTTATATATTGCTTGAGTTTTATTTTCAAAGAAGAAGAGGTCCCCTTTTATAGGTGAAGGGAACCCCCAAGGGTTTACACAAGAAGAGAGGAGCCAATGTGAATAGGAATTGGAAAAGTTGGAAATGAGCTGTCCCTGCATGATGTGGGCAGACTGGGGTCCAGTATTTTGATCATATCTCCTCAACCATGGCTCCAAATAAAAAAGTAAAAATATGGACAGAAACTTCAGCTCATTAGCTACGATTTTTATTTTAAAAACATTTTCCAATTCGGATTGGAACCGTGTGTAAAAAATTCATCAAAATAGGGTCCATTTCTGGCAGCAAAAGTCTTCCCGTGGTCCCCTTAGCCTAGACTTTCATTTAATTCCAAAGGACACCTCATGCCATATGAAAGCATGACATTGCTCTTTGACAAAGTTTTGTAATCATGCTTGCAATAATGCATTAAAATAAGTGTATCTTTGAAATCATGCCACCTAATGTCTCACTAGGATTTGATTCCCTCCTAGTAGCTATTTAAAAAGAAATAAAAGAAAAGTATAAAAAATACATAGAATATATATATATTGGAGTTTACCTTAGATATAGGATCTAGCTAGGATGTGAGATGATAATGAGATAGTAGAAATAAAGAATGAATGGTTTTTGCCCCAAGTTAAAGAGGCGGAGCTATTGAGCTTTTTCCATAGTATTTTCTGATGGTAAAGTAAGGATAATAGGTTACCCTTGAGAAAAATAATAGGATGAGATAGAAGGCTTATTATTATACTTAAATTTGCATATGTACATTATAGGAAAGATAATTATGTATCTAAAAAGTTACAAGATAGATCTTGTAGCATGCGTTCCCACTATGTACGTGTTACAGCACGACATCCACCCCCTCTAGACCTGCACATCCTCCGGTATGTGCCAAATTATTTCTTTGTAAGATTAGCCATCTTGTACATCTTCCTTGCTTTCTTCTTCACTGGGTGATTCCAAATCTTCATCTTCACTTTGATCTTTACCTGTGGTTTGCTCTTCTTCCTCATCAACATCTTCTGGATTATTGTCTCCTCTTCTCTTAAACATTTTGATCCTTTTTTCTGCAATGGGAATCTTTACTTATGTACCATCTAGTTCAGACAAGCTGTAAGTAGCATTTTCATGCACATGCTTTACAACATACGGTCCAAACCATCTTTTTGAAAACTTACGCATGACTGTGTGCTGGTTATCAAGGCTACTATCATACACCAAAACCCAGTCACCTTTGTCAATTGCTTTGCTCCTGAGTCGATGTCACTTATCAAAGTATTGCTTGTTTTTGAACCTTGCATTTTTGAGTCGTTCTTTTGCAGCTTCAATGTCTCCAGGTCTTCTCTCTAGATGCCTTATATGTAGTGCAAGGAGATCTTCCCTGCTAAGCCCCTCTTGCCAAGGTAGTACATTCCATGTGTGAATTGTATCTTCAATCGGCATCACTAGCTTTTGACCATACATTAGCTCTGTAGGCATGTAGCCAGTTACTGAGCTATGTGTTGTACGATCAGCCCATAAAGCATATGGTAACAGTTTTGGCCACTCACCAACTCTTCCTTCGCAAGCCTTGGCAAAAGCTTTGATGATAGGAGGATGCCCTCTTTCACTCTTTCCATTGCCTTCAGGGTTGTAAGCTGTAGTAAGAGAAAGATTGATTCCTAATCTAGAAAAGAACTTCCTTGCTTCTTCGGCATCCAGTTCACCTCTATTTGCAGTGATTTTTCCCACACAACCATAATGGAAAATCACCTCATCAAGAAGGAATTTGCACACAGCTTCTGTGGTTTTAGCTCTTAATGCTCTTCCTTCAACCTGGTTAGTTAGGTCCTCTCGTGCAAGAACCAAGTATCTCATCTGCCAGAGTCCTAGAGGCATTGTGACTAGATCCACAACCCATTTATAGTGCATGGCTAGTGGATATGTAGGGTGCAATCCATCACGATGTCGAACATTTGAATACACTTGACAAGTTACACATGTCTCTACAAACTGAGATACATCTTTATACATACCCTTCCACCAATATTTTTCTTTCAACTTGGAGAAGGTTGCCCATACACCCCTGTGTCCAGCCCATAGACTCTCATGAAACTCTTGCATGAGCTTTACTTGAGTCTCTTTTTTACATATAAACCTTTGTGGTGTAGCACCCTTTTGTTTAGGATGCTTCCACAAGTAACCATCCCTCAAAAAGTATCCATATGCTTTCCTGCGTATCCTCTTGAATTCTTATTCAGACCAATCATCCTGTTTTGTTAGAGTACTCAAGTAGCTTCCAATAAGAAGCCAATCACCTTCATAAAGCTCTTGTTGAGCTTATATGTGAAGCTACTCAATATATGGCTTCTCTATATATGGCACCCAGGTCCCCTCTATATATACATCATCTCATGTGTGTATTCTACACACTTTGGGGTTCTACTTCTGTGTTCTCTCCTTCTCTCTCAACATGGTATCAGAGCAGTACGTTTTTGTTTTCAATTTTTCTCCTGATAAAAATCGATTTTGCAGAAACTACCCGCGCAAGGGATCGGAATCGATGTGGTCTACAACTTTGCAGAAGGAAGTTTTTTCAAATTCTGCACCGATTTTGAGTTATCGTTCACGGACTGCAAACAACCCGCGAGAGAGACCGGAATCGATGTGGCCTACAACTTTGCAGAAAGAAGTTTTTTCAAATTCTGCACCGATTTTGAGTTATCGTTCGCGGATTGCGTACATACCTGAAAAGAAACTTCCGCTTTTTGTTTTTGATTTTTGTGCTAATTGGAAACGATTTTGCAGAAACTACCCACGAGAGAGACCGGAATTGATGTGGTCTACAACTTTGCAGAAGGAAGTGTTTTCAAAATCTGCACCGATTTTGAGTTATCGTTCGCGGACTGTGTACATACCTGAAAAGCAACTTCCGCTTTTTGTTTTTAATTTTTGTGCTAATTGGAAAGATTTTGCAGAAACTACCCACGAGAGAGATCGGAATCGATGTGGTCTACAACTTTGCAGAAGGAAGTGTTTTCAAATTCTGCACGGATTTTGAGTTATCGTTCGCGGACTGCGTATATACCTGAAAAGTAACTTTTGCTTTTTGTTTTTTGATTTTTTCGCTAATTGAAAACGATTTTGCAGAAACTACCCGCTGGAGAGACTGAAATCGATGTGGTCTACAACTTTGGAGAAGGAAGTGTTTTCAAATTCTGCACCGATTTTGAGTTATCGTTCGCGGACTGCGTACATACTCGAAAAGCAATTTCCGTTTTTTGTTTTTTATTTTTCTGCTTGTTGAAAACGATTTTGCAGAAACTACCCGCGTGAGAGACCGGAATCGATGTGTTCTACAACTTTGCAGAAGAAACTACCCGCGATGGGGATTGGAATCGATGTGGTCTATAACTTTGCAGAAGAAAGTTTCTCTAAATTCTGCACCGATTTTGGGTTATCGTCTCGGACTGCGAATATGTTTGAAAATCAAAATTTTACTTTTTGCTTTTGATTTTTCTCATAATTAAAAACTTCTCAATTATATTTTTCTTCATCAATCATATATTTGTTACTGACGTAACTTTGCTGCAGAAGCCAGTTACACATCGTTCCGATTCAGTCGAGCCGTTGATGATCGTCCAAATTCTATCGAGCTACTGTTAGTACATGATCTTTTGTTATATGATATACTCGTTCATTGATTCTCGTATAATTATTCTTTTAGAGATATAGTTTACGTCGTTTTATTGATAATTTCTCATTGATACCATAGTGATTTTGATGGTACCATGATGATGTTTTGTTAATACTTTGGTCATGGTGATTTTCGTTGATACCATGATGATATGTCATTGATACCATGGTTATTCTCGGTGGTGCCATGATGATATTTCGTTGATACCATGGTTATTCTCGGTGATTCCATGATGATATTTCGTTGATTCCATGGTGATTTTTGTTGATACCATGATGATGTTTTGTTGATACCATGGTTATTTTTGGTGATACCATGATATTGTTTCGTTGATACCATGGTTATTCTCGGTGATGCCATGATGATGTTTCATTGATACCATGGTTATTCTCGGTGATGCCATGATGTTGTTTCGTTGATACAATGATTATTCTCGGTGATATCATGATGCTTTTCGTTGATACCATGATCATTTATTCATTTTTATTGATATAATGATGATATTTTGTTAATACTTTGATGGTATTCATTGATTACTACATTGATAAATGTTGTTTTATGTAGTATATACACATATCATTTGTATCACGTAATCACACATTTTGTACTTTTACGTTTATACTTTATGTACCATATGTTGTCGTGCGTATATATGTCGTCAAAAGAGTGGCGTCGCGAACCATCTCTTATGGCATTGTCAACGTAATTATTTCATTAACGATGCTAATAATTTTCATGACATGTTTTTTTTGGAGTCTATGATCTATGTAGGATTGATCAAAGAATTGATTTTATGAAGACAAACTTGGTGACAATAAAAGATTTATGAAGATATGTTTGGTGATGCCATATTGATGACAACATGAAGACATGTTTGGTGATGCAATATTGATGACAAGCTACACAGTAGATTCACGGAGACACTTTTGATTACAAGCTAATCGATAGCTTTTACACCTCTTTATTGAACCTTTGTATTCATTATTGTATTGATAGGATAGGAGTAATGTAACTCCTCATAAAACATTCATTGTAAAAGGAGTGATGTAGCTCCTCGTAAACATTTGTATATTCAATGATTTTTATAATATAACGGTGGGTGTATATAAAGCTGTGGGTTTTTCCCTTGATCCCCCAAGGGTTTTTTCATCCACAGTTAGGGACCCTTATTTGAGCGGGGGTGTTGAGCTTATATGTGAAGCTACTCAATATATGGCTTCTCTATATATGGCACCCAGGTCCCCTCTATATATACATCATCTCATGTGTGTATTCTACACACTTTGGGGTTCTACTTCTGTGTTCTCTCCTTCTCTCTCAACATCTCTTTCAAGAATGATTCAAGTAGATTAGTCATGCAGACATTGTTACCTTTGACATGAGAGATAGAATAGAACTTTGTGCCTACATCGTCTCCCTCGTCAATCATTTGTGACTCATCTTCATACCTCGCCCTTGATATCATATCTGCCATTGTATTGTCTTTACCTACAATGTGCTTAAACTCAGGATTTAAGGACTTAATGTAGGAATTCCACCGCAACATAGCAATGTCTGGAGTTGAGCAGCTTGTAATCATCCCAAGAAGTGGTAGACAATCTGTTTCTACAACCACACATGCACTAATTAGGTACTCTTTCCCACTTTTCAAGGCTGTAACCATACCCCATAACTCTCTCTTTATATGTGGATAGTTTCTTTGACGAGCACTTAGCACCTTTGCTCCAAATCTTACCACATACCTGTGTCCTTCTTTATCATCTTGCCCTATTGCCCATCCAATCCCTGTAGGACTGGTGTCTACTGTCACAATTACTGGCCTTTGACACTCATAGTCTACCTTTCTCAAAGTTGTTGCTGACTGGAGCAACTCCTTTAGCTTTTTCATGGATTTTACATGTGCTTCTGTCCATTTAAACTTCTGATTCTTTCTAAGCAGCTGATAAAGAGGATCAACTACATGTGCATAATGTGGAATCCAAATAACATAGAAGACACATTCTCCTAGAAACCTTCTAACCTCAGTTATGCTAGTGTACGTTTCTTTCATTCTTTGGATGGCATCTACCTTTGTTGGACAAGGTTTCCTACCGTATGGCCCGCACATGTGCCCCACAATAAGTACTTCATTGACACCAAACATAGACTTTTTCCCTGACAATGTAAGATTCACTTCTTCCAACCTAGACAAAATTTTATCACAATCATTTATGTGATTTGACACAAACTTGCGACATCCCTTGAGATCCAAAGCTTCATCTTTGTCACTTTCTTCACATCCTTTGATAGGCAAATCATCAATGAAAGGCATTGTGATTTGAGGAATAAAGTCACGTAAGACTTTATTCATCCCATTCATCATATGTGCAACCGAGTTGGTTGTTCCCTGTGGCAAGGTACACATCCTTACCAAACCCAAAGGTATACTCATGGTTGTCAAGTCTCTGCTTTTGATTGCAATCTGAAATTGATCATACCCTGAGTAGAGATCCCCCATTGAGTAGATTGCCCTCCCTGCAAATGCCTTTGCAAACTCATCCACAATTGGACCTGTACCTACATTTCTAATTGTCACCTTCTTCACTGGTTGCATATCTTGGATGAAGCGTAGAGAACCATTCTTCTTCGGAACTGTGAACCACCTGTTTGAGTATGGAGCACAAGAAGGCTCCAAGATTCCCATTTTGATTTTCTCATTCAATAGCTCTACTAACTTTGGCAAATGAGCCTTTGAAACCGGAATAGGCCGCAAATTCCAAGGCACATGAGGTATTGTGAAAATTACCATAGGAGCTACAATAGAAGGATCAACACATCCTATCTCATGTGGCTCAAATGCAAAAGCCTTACCATGCTTTGAAAGCATTTCTTTGAAGCACTTTGTCTCCTCCTGTGTTAGAAACTCCTCGCGACCAATGTGCAAGTCTTGGAAAGACTCCTTTGTGAAGGTATGCCCAATCTTTTTAGGATTCCTCAAACTTGGTTGTAAAGAAGCATGCTCAATCTTTTCCCTGTTGTTGGGTGGTAAGGGTGAAGCTATTGGTTTCACCTTCTTTGCTACACTCTTGTATTTAGTTTCAACATGGACTTCTGGGCCAACTGTTTGGCTTTCTTTAAAGGCTTCTATTACTTGATACATTTCCATAGAGAAAACTTCCACAACTTCATTTTTAAGATGCAAATTAGACCCCATTATAGCATCAAGCTCACCCATAGTATCTACAAAAGAAATTAGATACATACATACATATATATATATATATATATATATATATATATATGTCGGATCAGAGATGAAAAAGAAAACAACAAGAAATCAAGAAAACATCAATGTAGAACACATCTTATTTGACAAACCCTTCGGCACCATTATTGATGGAGAGAGAAGAAGAGGGGAGCACTCCACTTTGATTGATACGCCAAGTACAACACCTTCTTTGATTAGAGTTGATCTTCCAAGGATAGCGTACAAGAATGGCTAGTCTTCCTAGTGTAGGCTTGGGCTTATGTTAATGGGGCTAAGTACAATTAGGCATTACTACTCAGTCCCTCAAGAATTCCTCTCATCAATGGCTTGAATGCTTGAGTTTTATTTTCAAGGAAGAAGAGGTCCCCTTTTATAGGTGAAGGGAACCCCCAAGGGTTTACACAAGAAGAGAGGAGCCAGTGTGAATAGGAATTGGAAAAGTTGGAAATGAGCTGTCCCTGCATGATGTGGGCAGACTGGGGTCCAGTATTTTGATCATATCTCCTCAACCATGGCTCCAAATAAAAAAGTAAAAATATGGGCAGAAACTTCAGCCCATTAGCTACGATTTTCATTTTAAAATCATTTTCCAATTCGGATTGGAACCTTGTGTAAAAAAATCATCAAAATAGGGTCCATTTCTGGCAGCAAAAGTCTTCCCGTGGTCCCCTTAGCCTAGACTTTCATTTAATTCCAAAGGACACCTCATGCCATATGAAAGCATGACATTGCTCTTTGAAAAAGTTTTGTAATCATGCTTTCAATAATGCATTAAAATAAGTGTATCTTTGAAATCATGCCACCTAGTGTCCCACTAGGATTTGATTCCCTCCTAGTAGCTATTTAAAAAGAAATATAAGAAAAGTATAAAAAATACATAGAATATATATATATTGGAGTTTACCCTAGATATAAGATCTAGCTATGGTGTGGGATGATAATGAGATAGTGGAAATCATGAATCAATGCTTTTCCCCCCAAGTTAAAGAGGCGGAGCTATTGAGCTTTTCCCATAGTATTTTCTGATGGTAAAGTAAGGATAATAGGTTACCCTTGAGAAAAATAATAGGATGAGATAGAAGGCTTATTATTATACTTAAATATGCATATGTACATTATAGGAAAGATAATTATGTATCTAAAAAGTTACAAGATAGATCTTGTAGCATGCGTTCCCACTATGTACGTGTCACAGCACGACAATGTATCCATGGTCTACGTAGTATAATAGGATATGCTCCCAACCCTGCTGGCATCACATGAAAATCAACCACCCAAAGATTTTACTTTGTGATTGTTTGCCAATCTAATCCGGAAGCCTGACACCCCAGTGACTGTGAGACCCACTTGCTCAACGCATGAGTGTGTTATGACGCATATTTAAGCTCCACCATCCACATAACCTTATCCCAGATTTTTTCTTTTGTGCCACACATCTACTATTGGGCAAATGTCTTGTAGCTCATCCATCGCCAACACTGTTACTGAACCTCTCTCTGGTTCTTTCTCCATTGGGTTAACCATCCTCTTCCAATGTCGCTTTAACTTTGGCACCATCTCTATAAGCTGCCCAAAAGTAACATCTGCTTTCCTGCTTGTCAGATCCTCCTTCAAGTCATAGCTTAATTGCCGATCCCCTAGTGGAAAATTTGAAACATGAAACTTGCGACGAGCCCTCCTTTTCCTCTTGGCCTTGACATCCTCGCCTTCATGACTCTTTCCCTTCTTCTTACTAGGACCTAGGGCACTTCTTCCTTCCTTTTCCTCTGTGATCCTCTTCCCAATAGTCATCACTAATGTATCCTCTAGCGTTGATGCCTTATCCAAGGTGACTACACTTAACACTTTTGTATTTCCCTTTTCCTCCTGGGTTAATCCACTGGTTCCTTCATCTCCCTTAATTTCAATGCCATAATCATTTGACCTAGTTAACACCTATCTTGGAAATGGATACATGTCTACACCCATCCTTGGTGGCTTATCACATTGCGGGCTGATGTGGCCCAACTCTCCACAATTATAACATGTGGGTGTCTGCCTCCAGAACCTACCATTACTTTGTCCAGCACCCTTCCTAGGTCTTTCTTCACCTCCTGGGCTGATTTGCAAACCTCCCTCGACCTCGATTATTGACCCACTTGTCTAGTATGTTTAGGCTGAGATTCTTCATTAAATCTACCACTTGCCTCATGTCTTGCCTTAGCCCATCATCTTGCACAGATGCAGTGACCATTGTTGGCATAACCTGAGTAGTAACAGGAACGAGAGGTTCATGATGAACCCCTGGCATGCGACCTTGTAAAGAATCCATAGGCTCATTTTCCTCAGCTTCCACTCTTTATTCCTTGGCACTTCCAATGCATCTTCATATGTCCTAGACTTCTTTAGCTCCACTCTCCAATGTATATTCTCCCAAAGACTAGCCAAGAACTTGTCCTTCTTCATCATGTCAGGCGGGGGTACTTGTGGTGCTAAGGCCTTGCACATCCGCTCCCATGCCAATGAAAACTTACGTATGTACGTATCTACTGGGTCACCTTCCTTTTGCACCAAACCCTGTACTTCTTGCCACACTTTGTCAGGATCTTCTATCTTCACAAACTCCACTTCCAATCCATGCCGGTGATTATCCCAACTCAATCTTACAGGTAGATCAAGCACAAGCAACTCCTCTTCAAATGCTTTGGACCAAACTCGTGCATCACTCTTCAAACAGATTTGGAGAAGACGTAACATCTTTGCCGGGTCATGAATCTGGTTGCTAATGCAAGAAACCTCCATCTTCTCCAAAAATTCTTCCACATCTTCATCACTTCTTCCATGAAACTCTAGATAAGAGAAAGCCATGGCTACCCAAGTTATGATGCTTCGAGAACCCCTTCGAACACACGTGCAAGAACCCAAAACTTTTCACTACCCAATCCCCAGAAACTTCAATGGAGCTCAGCTTTAGATAAGGACAAACACATGCACATCAAATGAGTTTTCAAAGTTAATCATTGGAATTACAACAGGCAAAGGACATTCGAGATCTCTCGTAATCTTCTTGGCCCGAACATAAAGACTATGCACTGTTGGAAAAAAATCTTCATGGACACGTGAACATTTATTTGGATTCTCTGAGTTAAATGAAAATGAGTGAATTGAGGTCCATTTTGATCATCCATTAAAGTCAACCATGAACCTCCCAAGAAGGCACACTTGACTTATCCTTTGATTTTACCAGAATTTCAGCAACATAACAGTATAAATGGCTTAAAAGACCAAAAGACTAGCCATCATAACTTAGAAAAATTTTGGCAAAGTTTCCCCAGAAGTAGAGCAGTGAGAATCCAAAATATAGAGTGTATATGTATGCATAAACTGCCAGCAATAGAACCCGAGCATCAAATAGGAATCACTAATACATAGCCTATGGCGAGGTCACAAAAAGGGTGCTCCAGCTACCTGTATCACCGAAAGGATCTCCACATTTGAGAATCCCCCAGCTCAATAAAACCTCACGCTATCGACCCTCACATGAAGGATAATGCAAATCCCGTATAGTCATGTCTCAGAAATGACTATCTTCCAGACCAAGTCTCAGAAATGGCTGGGACTACCAAATAAAACCAAGTATGGCTCCACAAATGCGTACAATGGCAATTTCCACAAGTAACGTATAATCCAGCAGACAATGCGCTCAAACAGGGGTCGAGTGATGCATACCCACAACAACTGCAAGTGACATCACTGCTAGTATATCACTGTACTCCAGCTACATGTACCTGTGTGAATCACCTGTACCTGTACGTGTCCCTGTAACCTGTAACCTGTAATCTGCAACCTGCAACCTGTAATCCCGAATCTTGAAGCTTGAAGCTCGAAGCATAACGAAGAAGATCCTCGGTGGGGGCTCCAAAAGAATATGAGCGGGATGAAAACACACAGAACACCTCTATAACAACCCGACACACACTCTTGGAATGATACACAGACACACACACTATGGGGCACCACTCGGCTTACACAATCCACCTGGCCAAGACAGGGAACACACCAATGGAGTGGGAGGAGAGAGACTTCCCACTTGTCCACTCAACACAGAGAGAGAGAGACACACACGCACACACCCAAAAACTCAACTCAAAAGAGGAGAATTTCTGATGTTTAGATACAAATGAGCTTGGTCCAACACCAATGGGGCAAATAGTTTACACAGTATTTGAGAAATACACCAGATACAACCACAAAGTTAAGTAGAGGCTTCACTCACCGGAGAAGATTACACAGAAAAATAGCAGAAAAAGAGTGAGGAACATGGAAAAATGGACAGAGCCATCGCGTCCGGCACGGCCCAAAACCCCAGTCTACAATGTCAATGTGCTCAAATCCGACCAAAACAGGCTCCAAAAAGCCCAAAAACACAGTTCCGGTTGTTCCTCCTCTCTTCTCCACATTTTTTCTAGTCCTCTCTCTGTTTTTTCAGTTCCCACACTTAGCTTTATTACTTGGGAACCCTTGGCCTTTTAGATGACCTCAAACGGACCCCGAACATGCCAAAAACTGACTCATGTGCACCCTCGCTTCATAGATGATTGCAAGATGATTGCAGGATGATTTTCCACAAGGTGTATCAAGCACCACCATCTTGGGGATAGATTACAACAAAGGGTAGGCTTTTGAGAGGTTCCATGGTGTGACAAAATACCTTGTAGACCACACCGTGGCATGGGCCAAGTTTGGTGAGAATATTATTCAGATGTGGAGAGAAAGAAGAGGGGGGTTGGAGCGAAAGATTGAGGGCTGGAGAAAGGAAATTGGGACCTCTGAGGCTGCCCATCATAGAGGGAAAAAGCCTCACATTACACAGTCTTGCAGCAACTTGTGCAGGGAGAGCAGGCCAGTTGTTCCTTATTGACATAATTTATCAGTTCGTGACTATGTCGGTGATTTAGAGTTATTGGTGGAGAGGATGCCGGCCAAGAGCAAGCACACTATGCATAGGATCTTTGAGATGAGAACCTCAATCCAACTAAAAAAGGAGGCACTATTTAGGTGTGAGGGGTCCAATGTTGTGGCCAAGAAGATAAAGGTGGACTCTATACAGTGCGATTGCAAGAGCTCCATCAAACTGTATACAATGTGATTGGAAGAGATCCATCAAAACTGTAAACAGTGCGATTGCAAGAGCTCCATCGAAATTGTATACAGTGCGATTGCAAGAGCTCCATCAAATTGTATACAGTGCGATTGCAAGAGCTGCATCAAAACTGTATATAGTGCGATTGCAAGAGCTCCATCGAAACTGTATACAATGCGATTGCAAGAGCTCCATCAAATTGTATACAATGCGATTGCAAGAGCTCCATCAAAATTGTATATAGTGCGATTGCAAGAGCTCCATCGAAACAGTATACAGTGCGATTGCAAGAGCTCCAAAACCAAATTTCAATTAATGATGAAGAGGTGAATGATGATTTTGTAGCAAACCAATGCATGCTACAACACTTAGGGGTTACTTAGGTCGACATCCAAATGGAGCTTGAGCACAGAGGAGCAAGTATGGTAAATGCTCCCTTGGTCCTACCTTGTCTATCTGACTAGGGACTCCTATGTTTTACAATAGTGCATTTAGGTACATTTGATACTTCATTGGTAGTTGTGTAATGCATTTGGTAATACGTCTTGAAATTTTGGATTGTGCATATAGTTAAAGGTTTCCCTTGTACATCAACATCCTTGGTATTGGGTGCATACAATACTCTTTGGCACTATTGACTAATGTAGGATTGGCTTTGGTACCTTTCCATGGTCTCCTTGGTATTTATAAACACTACCCAAGCTAATTGTGGTACAATTTATACCTAACTTGGGGTAGTTTACTTTATCTTGGTAGTGCCTTGAGGCTTACTTGATAAACCACCAATCATAGCTTTCTCTAGGACTGCTTTGGAGCTCTATACTCTTTGGTGTATACAATACTGTTTGATACTTTTAGTGATTGTAGGGCTATCTTGGGTACTATTCCATGGTTTCTTTGGTATTTATAGGTATTGCATCCAACCGTATTTGGTATTCCTTCTAGCTAGCTTTGGTATGTTTACTTTGTCTTCGAGGTGGCTCGGTACTTAGACATCTAGGATGGTACTACCTTGGTGCTTCCCTATTATAGTACCAAATCTAGCTTTGACTAGATGATGCCTTTGTACGTTCTTGATCTCGTTGGTGCATACAATACCCTTGGTCTCTTAGGTACAATTTTTGTAGTTAGTTTTGGTCCTTTTCTTTGTTTTGGTAGTGCCTTGGAGCTTATCGTTGTAGGATTGGACTGCCTTGGTACTTCCTTGGCATAGTGCCAATCGTTTAGTCTTGGTACCTTTCCATAGTCTCTTGGGTGGTTTTTAACTCCTCCCTTCTACTATTTTTGGTATTGTCTCTAGCTACTTTTTGTACTAGTGCCTAGTTACTGCCTTGGTATTTTGCTTGGTAGTCTTAGTGGTTTTGAATCTAGGTAACATCTATAGGTGATTTCACCTTGTCGAACTTGTTTTCTGCATAAGGAAGAAAGTGCATCCATGGACTTGCCAACAAGTCCCGTGCTTGTAAAAGTTTTCTTATGCCTACTCTTGTAATTGACAGCCTGTGTCTTGATGTAATGTGCTAAGACTATATTTTGGTCTCCATCTATTACCATATGTTTTAAGTATAGTTTACATTTTCCTTACTATATTGTGCTCTCTTGTGGTTAGACTTTGACCCTTTGATACCCTATAAGTAAGTTTTTGTAGGATTTTTGTTGTGTGCTAATTGACTCGAAATGTTATTGGCACTGTAGAAATTGATCCATGGTGGCTAAAGGAAAATTTTGCTCACAAACGATGCCAAAAGATGTTATGTCTATAGGCAGGTGGCTGATTGTATTTGATGTGAATGTTGTGCTCTTAAAGAGCTAAAACCAACCACCATCGGAGATGTAATTTTTGTACCTACCAAAGGAGGTGAGACTATTTGTATATCGTCTAGGTCGAGAGTTATGGTGTGCAATCTCAGGACGGATGTAGAGGATGTGCTTGTAAAGTTGTCCACGCAAGCAGATATTATGATATGGCCTTGTTGTAGTAAGTAAACGAGTGGTCAAAGGTATACATTTGACCCTCTTATTGCCTCATACTGATAACCCATGTGTACTATCATAATTATGCTTAACTTTCCCGTACTCTTACATATGTGTTCAGTGAAGAAGATTGTGAGATGTGGCTACCCAAAATCCTTGATGTCTCGAGTGTGCCAGGGGATGTTGGTGATAAGCCTCTTTTCGAAAGCTACTGAGATTAGTGTGGGAAAAACACGCGTCGTATAATGCCAGCACTAGCATACTTTTAGATGACTGTAGATATAAGTTTCTTAGAAATGACTATAAGAATTGTCTGGCCATTGGACCATATGAGCCTTCTTACCTTGATCCCTACTATCCCTTGTACCTCATGGCCTTGGTCAAAACCTGGCTGGAGGGCTGGATTTCTACTCCCTACCCAACAACATATAGCCATCAACACCCCCTCTTTGATGTAGAAGACGACGTTAGCCCTCTCGTTGCTGATTATTTCATTCAATGAGAGAGATACGCTTATTGCTTTATCCCCCCTATCAACCCATGATTTGTGGAACAAAGAAAGAAAATTTTCTTGGTGTAGTCTGCTATGTATTCCTCTTTATGTGAAAATGAAAATCCACTAATGTCCATTTAGTCATTTTTCTTACAGTATGATTCTATGGTCATTTTGTCTTAATCTTTGGATTTGGTAGTGTAAGAACCAAATTTGGTATTGGTCTTCTCAATATAGGGTGATTGTAACTCATGAAGCTCCATTGTACGAACTTATTATAAGAGAGTTTTTTTTGGGAAAATTTACCATTGTGGGCTTGGGACATTATAACTACCAGTACCCGAATCGCAGAGGTGGGGATGGGCCAAATGACCTCATCCTCTTCTACATCATCATACATCATACTATTGTATACATTTTCATAGACCTGAGTGCAAAGCATAAACATGTTTTGGAGTCTAGACATAGGATTCATCCAAATTTGTACGGATCTTACAAGGTGAGAATAGATCATGACTAGTGGTGTATGATCAAGAACTCTATATGTATCACATTTCCCATCCACTTGGTCATAGTACAAGCCTTCAACCACAAGTCTTCCTTTAACAAAATTGTTGTTTCACTTATCTCTTTGTGATTTGTGTTCCTGTTACATGGCTTTGGTGCATTTCAAAAGATAAAAGTTCTCACCGCCTTCACCTCCCTTCATTGTAAAGTTGTCCCCCAATAGGCAATATTTCACACATTGTCCGTGGGTTGCCCTTATACATTGTCTTGTTGACGTTCGACCTCATTGGCACAATTTTCATGTTGCTATCATATTCCCTGGCTCCCTCCTTTTCATCACTATCCTCATTTTCCACCTCTTGCACCGATATGTGTTTCTATTCTTCAATGTATTTCTGGCTCTTGCGTCTCCTCCATTTCCCACTTAAACATCCATCACAAAAGCATGAGAGTGTACGAAGATGTAGAGCGCATGGGTCCTCAGGTAAATAACCATCTACACAATGGGTCACACATGAGCCTTGGATTCATCGACATTCCCACTAGATATCTTGTTGCACTTCATCCTTTGAAACCATCCAAAACACTCTCTGTGGGTTAGATCTGTGTGACCCAGCCGTGTCTTCAAATTTTTCCTTTAAAAAATTAACAACATCAGCCGCACCCTTTATCGGTGCCCCGTATTGTTTCAACTCCTCGTGTGTTAGTGCTCTCTTGATTACAACACTACCTCCATCGTGCTCCCCTTTTCCATGCCGCCCCGATGCCGAGAAGTTACACATCATGTGCAAGACCGTCAATTGATGGTACGTGGCAACAAAGCAAAAAGGTTGCCATGCCTTGAATTACGATGTTACACCATCTGACCACACCCAATGATATCGCAAACAGTGACCTTGACCTTTCACTCACATGTCATGAAGCATAAAGTATTGTTGCACAAACAAAGTATCATGCTGATTATCATCAGTCATGTAGAAATACAGTGTCTTTTGTACGACACCTCCCAAATTTCTAACATATGTAATATGCACAAGGATTGTTACTTGTCTTGACAACCAATGTATTGATTGTATTTCACTCCGTACAATTTTGAATGAGTAATTCTTCGCAAAGTCAATTATGGATACAACCACATTGTTAGGAGATCTAAGCATGCTTTTTTTAAACTATTGTGCTTGCCACCAAAAGATGAAGTTGTCCTTGATCAGATATTGCATATGCTTCACAAAAAGTCCATAAAAAGAAGCACCTGACATTCTTTGTGGGAACAAGTCCTTCCTTCAGTTTTTTCTTCCATCGTCAGCCACATGTCCACTGCCGACGTCTTCCAAGAGCCTGAGAAATATGTGCTTAAAATAATCAGAATAGTGTCTCTTAACCGACGTATCTAACAATACTTCGCTTAAACGAGTTAAAAAATGGTTATTATTTTCGCCGCATAAGCAATGGTGGGTGTTGCATAAGCGAGGCCAATTTATGTCACTTATACAAAATTTTTGCATCGCGACAGTTCTATAGCAATGCTGATAGCGACGTTGTTTTTTTCGCTTATGTGATGCAAAACAGCATCACTAGTGACAAAGCATGCTAGTAGTGATTATTTAATGTAGCAATCTAGTTTCTAGTGCAATTTTGCATGCGTTTTCAAACATAAATTCTTTTCATTTGCATGAATCATAATCTGCTAGATTAACTATGTCCATGTCAATATCTACCATGCAAACATTAGACTTAGGATTCACATGGTTGAGAGAAGGCAAGCCATGCTTGAAGTCAAAGTGATGAGTGTCTTCAATGTTTGTTGACATGGTGTATTGGTTGCTATAGAAAGAAAAATAAGTACATCAAGGTATAATGAGACACTTAATGAAATTGTGACGTTGACTTGGGCACATTGATTATTGCATGCACATGCATGCAATGTAAATCCATTACAATTTCTTTTCATAACCTTCAAATTTGATTTTGAAACTCCAAAGTGGTGATGGTATGACCAATGTTATCAAATGTGGCTACCTACTGTGCTTATAATTTAGTGGAAGATGATGAGATTGTTGCATTTATGTAAAACATATAAAATTTATACCATGGTGTGCTACAATCCTTGTGGAGTAGAGAGATCAAGCTATTCATTTTCAAGAGATAATTTGTTTGAGAGTTGATCTTGGACAACAGTGGATCAGTTCTCATGAGAGATGTGATAGAGGAAATGAAAGAGAGACATAAACAACAGTAGGGACCAAAATGAGTGTCTCAAAAATATCTAGAAAGAGATAAAAAAGTAGAACCCCCGAACCCCAGACACCTTTAGAAAGATGATATACAAGTAAAGAGAGACCCAGGCCCCTCCTCTAGCCATTTAAGGTGTGCATCCATTGTTTTCTAACAAGGAATGTGGTTGAAGTGTAAGTTGATATGATCACAATGAAAACATGGTATGCGTAGCACTTTAAAATAGCAAAGCAAAACAAAAAACACTCACCAAATGATGAAAAATTCCATCAAAATCTCCAAACACACAACAAGATGATGCGAGAATGTAGTTATGAGATATAAAGTAAAATGTGATTTCTATTGATGTGCATACAGGTGCTATCTATTTTTCACAGTTTATACAAATATTGAGAGTAGCAACAAAAAATTACTTATCTAGGTGCATGCGATGACAAGATACACTTTGTTGATGAGGATTTGGTGCCTTATGATCTTGAGATGCATACAATGCTTCAATTTTATAAAATAGCACCAGTTTAGATAATTTGGGAAAATCCTGTTTCCCAAATACTAAACGTGTATGCTAGGATCGTGTTATTTTATGATTTCTAAGCTCTAGTTATCTTTAATTTATATAAATTATTATGATTGTATGAGTCTATTTTATTTTCTCTACTCTAAAATTTAAGAATAAACCTCCAATATAGTTCTTTGAAAGAGGATTTGTATGACATCAATGCTTTTCAAAATTCAACAAATGCTTCTCAAAAAATGAGTTGTCATAAAACCAATTGATATGATTTTAAAGCAGCATATAGATTGATTACAACAATTAAAAAATATAATATGTTAAGACAAATACTATTAAACACTCTTGTCATAACTTTGGTGACCTTAATCGATGTATAACAAAATACTTGGTCATGGTTTTGTAGCATGCTATCAAGTTTTAAATACACGATAAATTAAACAAAATTCAAACTAATATTTCACACTTAAAAAGTCAAAACAATAATATAGAGTATCATATGGCTATAAGACCATGAGATTCCATGTATTACACCTATGACCTTAAGGCCATATTGTTGAGCTATATATAGTATCTCTTGTTGAGATGTAGAGAGAAAGAGAGAGAGAGACGAGACAAGAGACACACCATATACGCTCCCAAAGACTGATTCATATTGAGGACAAGATACAGATATATAGGTGAGACCATGTTGAGTAGAGTGACCCATATATAGCTCCAACACCCCCACTCAAACAAAGGTCTCTAGCTTTGGATGAAAAAACCCTTGGGGAGTTCAAGGGAAAAACCCAAGCCCCTATACAATGTGAAAATATGAACCAGCGATGATGATGTGAATGTGAATTGTGCATCTATGTACAAATATTCAAGTGACTTAGAGATCACAATGTGCAAATGTGGAGTGTGCATAGTGCATTGTACCTAAAAGATTACAATGTCATATGTACAAAGCTATTACAATAGCAAAGAAGCTAATCTAGAAAGAGTGAGGTCGAAGCAACTCCAAGCTCTGAGCACAAGAGGATAAAACGTGACTCGTTGAGGCCTTTGGTCAAAATGTCTGCAATCATCTGGTCACTTGGACAGTGTTCAACCATAATGGTTCCTTTGCGTACTTCATACCTGACATAATGATAATGGACAACAATGTGCTTTGACTTATTATGTTGAACATAGTCTTTTGCAAGACTAATAGCACTTTGGTTGTCACACCGCAAGGGTGTTCTAGAAAGAGGAGAGTGACCAATATCAACCAGCATTTGTCGAAGCCAAATCAACTCACGAGCTGCAAGTGATGCCGCAACATATTCTGACTCAGTTGTAGAAACTGCAACACAACGTTGTTTCTTGCTAGTCCAAGAAACAAGACAACCATTTATAAAGAAGCAATTTCCACTAGTAGATCGCATAGATAAATATGAGCTTGCCCAGTCTGCATCTGTGTAACCCAAAAGATAAAGAGGTTGTATAGAATCCGATGTGAGTTGTCGTCAATAGACTAAACCAAAATCTGTAGTGCCTTTCAAGTATTTCAACACACGCTTTGCAGCAGACCAATGCTTAAGAGAAGGAAATGCAAGATGTTGTCCAAGATAATTAGTAGCAAACAGAATATCAGGACGAGTGTTCATGCCAACAAACTGAAGACATCCAATCAAGTTAGCATAAGGTTGATTTGTGACAAGTTGACCGCCATTGTCAAAAGTGTTCTTCGTAGAGCTCGCAAGACAAGGTGTGTTGGGTGAATGTGCAGATTCCATACCAAATTTTTGCATAGTATCTGCAATAAACTTTGACTGTCGAAGGAATAAAATACCTTTTGTACGGTTCCGTTGGATTTGAATGCCAAGACACGAGTGAATCTCTCCAAGATCCACCATATCAAATGCAGAAGACAATAACTTTTTCACTTGCTGAAGAAATCTCAAATCATTGGAAACAAGGATGGTATCATCCACATAAAGAGCAAGAATCACAAAACTGCTACCTTGGCATTTTATGTATAAGTTGGGGTCTGACGAGCAAGAGATGAATCCTTTAGAGGTGAGAAAAAGATCAAATTTTGTATACCAGGCTCGCGAAGCTTGTTTGAGACCATATAGTGCCTTATGGAGTTGAGCAACAAGGCCTTCTTTACCTGGAATAACAAACCCTTCTAGTTGTTCCATATAAATTTCCTCTTCCAAGTCACCATTAAGAAAAGCAGTTCGCACATCCATTTGATGAGCTTCTAAATCAAATTGAACAACAAATGCCAATAAAACTCGAACACTTGTAATGCGAACAACTGGTGAAAAAGTCTCTTGATAATCAACACCAGCTACTTGGGAGTAACCTTTTGCAACTAAACGCGCCTTGAACTTGTCAAAAGATACATATGCTTTTACTTTTGTCTTATACACCCACTTACATTTAATAGCTATACGACCAGGAGGTAATTCAGTTAGTATCCATGTACCTTTAGAGATAAGAGAATCGTACTCTGCTTCCATAGCCTCTTGCCATTGATCCTTTTGTGGTGAAGAGATAGCTTCATCATAAGTAATGGGTTCTTCAAAAGTAGAAAAAGCATTATCAGCAATATCGTCATCATAAACATGACATGAGCCATGTTCAAAATCAATAGGCAGATCAACAAAAATATCAATATCATCATTGGCAACATTCAGAATGGATGGTTGTGAAGAGGAAAGTTGCTCTATAGGAAGAGTTTCATCTTCTGAAAGAAATGGAAAAGCTTGAAGCAATGATTTAGTATCATCAGAATCATCCATGGACCATGAGCCTCCCATAAGCTGTTCGTTAAAAGTAGCATCACGATTCACAATTACTTTCTTGGAGGAAGGGTCATAGAATTTGTAGCCTTTGAAAGTGACAGAATATCCAATAAAAATAACTTTAAGACCAGGAGAATCAAGCTTTGTTCGTGTTTCTTTGGGAACATGAATATAAGCAATACATCCAAAGGTTCAAAAATGAGATACAGAAAGAATCTCACCTGTCCATGCTGTGATGGGTATCTTACCAGAGGGTGCAGTAGTAGGAAGATGATTCTGAATAAATACTGCTGTCAAAGTAGCTTCAGCCCAAAAAACACGAAATAAGCCAGAATGAATCAGCATACATCTTACATCATTGAGAATAGTGCGATTCTTTCGTTCAGCAACACCGTTCTGTTGAGGCGAATATGGAATAGTGTGTTCATGATGAACTCCACTGTCAGCACAGTAACTCACAAACACTCGAGAAACATATTCGCCTCCATTGTCACTACGAAGCTTCTTAAGGCGATGACCAGTTTGAAGTTCCGCAACCTTGTGGAATTGTTTGAAAATAGATAAGGATTCAGATTTTTGTCTAAGTAGAAATACAATCGTATAACTTGAGAAATCATCAATGAAAGTAATGAAGTAGCGATATTGTGATCTCGAAGAAGGTAGAGGTCCACATATATCAGTATGAACAAGATCCAATATGTCATGAGAATGAGTTGTATTTGAAAGAGGAAAGGGTTTGCGATTGTGTTTCCCAAGAGCACAAAATTCACAAATTCCCATATGAGGATGGGCTTTAAGATCCATGCCATGAACAAGATCACGACGTTGAAGATCAAGGAGTTTTGAGAAATCAGCATGAACAAAACGGTGATGCCATACTTTGCAATCATGATGACCTGGAGCAGTGACAACATTTGCTACAACATCGTTGAGAGAGAGTTCAAACAAATTACCATTTCGAGGAGCAGTGGCTATAGTCTGTCCATCTTTCTCAATTCGGCATTTGGTATGATCAAATCCAACAAACAGACCAAGATCAACAAGTCTAGCAACTGAAATAAGATTACGTTGAAGATCTAGTACATGTAATACTCCTCGCAAAATTCGAGTGGAAGAAGATAAGGTTCCAAGATATAAGTCTCCAATACCCTTTACTTGACAAGTAGTATCATCAACAAGATAAACAACACGTTGAACTGGCAGTGGATGATAGTTATGGAGCTACTTAGACTGATATGCCATATTTCCTGAAGCACCAGAATCGACAATAAAAAGTGATCCATCGTGTACATGAAGTATTCTGTCGGGAGCAACTGAACATAGGACGCAGCTTGTTTCTGGTACAATGTTGTTTCGATGTTCAGTAGCATATGCTCTATTCCGATCTGTGTCGAATCGACGCTTATAGCACATATGAGTGGGATGATCAGATCGTCCACAATATTCACAACAAGAAGAAGAAGAGTCTCTAGATAAACGTGGTTGTTTTGTGGTAATATTGTGTTCTTTATCATATTGAAGTGCCCAACAATCATCTTCAGTATGGCCATTTCTGTTGCAGTAAGAACATTGCTTATTAGGAAATTTGAGACGAGAGAAAATATTACCGCGACGGCCACCTCTGCGGTTTCCTCGTTCAAATGGACGCCTTCGAGCATAAAAAGACCGTTCCATCTAATGTGACTCAGTCTCCTCGTGTGAAATCATAGCTGTATTATGACTAGCATTACGACGTTCTTGACGTTGAGAGTATTCAATTAAATACATGCAGGCTTGGTCGAAATCAAGACCATCTTTATTAGAGAGAATAGTAACAATGTTATCATAAGAAGAGTCCTTCACCGTATCAAGGAGAAGTGTAATCAGTTGCTTTTGTGGAACAGGATCACCGGCAGTAGTAAGTTGATTAATAATAGATTTGAAAGATTCAATATGTCCCGTCATGGCAGTACCAACTTCATATTGTAACTTGTTAAGCAACCCTCTCAAATAAAGTATTTCTGTGACAGATTTCTTCTGAAAGTTTGCAATAAGGTACTTCCATACGTCGTGGGAAGTAGGCAGTTCGTACATATCAAGCAAAAGGGAATCAGTAAGAGCAGAAAGAATATACCGACGAGCTGCTCTTACTGATATCCGTATAGGCAACATTCCAATCTTGAAATATAGGTCCTTCAGTGATAAGCATTAACAACATCTTTGCTTTCCAGCCTGGAAAACCTTGACCTTGGAAAGGAGGAATAGAACGCTAGCCAGAAGGAAAGCCGTTGACGAGAATATTCATAGCCATATCTTGTTGCGAGAAGACGTATAAGATAAGATCGCAGAATTTGCACACCATATATGGTGAAGGCCTCAATTGAGAATGAGAGAGATATGAGGACTACGTTCTGTCAATGATAAACGTAAGAAGGATGCTCAAGGAACTTCCAAAGATGTGAGAGACGTCACCCAAAAAGGGCAGGGTAAAGGAGACGTTAATAATAAAAGAGTCCTCAAAATAGAGTGGTGTGAGACGCAAGATTGATGGCCACAATACGAATAGCAAAATGCTAAATCTTCTAGAAAAAGTTAACGCCAAAATAAGAAAAACGATCGCGGACGCTTCACGAAGAAGTAGGACGAAGAAAGCTGCGTCAAGGTCAATTACAATAAAAACAGCATAACCTTCTGCTGCGAACTCCGATTGACGCAAACCTAGAACTCAAATCGAAGAGATCAAGGAGACGAACAAGTTTTGGATGAAAAGTGCCATTGCGCTACACTCGATTGCACTTTTCCCATTTCTCCAAATTTTGAACAGAACAGCAAGAAAAATTGAGATGAAGTTCAGGGTGTCATCAACAAGAAAACGTAATCAACGATTAGATTGATTAGCAATAAACGTCACACAAAACACTAATCATATTCTTCTTAATACAAAACAACCACAGTTAACAAGAATCAATGCTCAAAAATAAAATTTGTAGCAATTTTTGAATCTTACATGCAAATCGCATACACATACTGTTTTGTCACCATGAATTGAATCGGCGCATGATCGCTACTGCTCTGATACCATGTTGAGATGTAGAGAGAAAGAGAGAGAGACGAGACAAGAGACACACCATATACGCTCCCAAAGACTGATTCATATTGAGGACAAGATACAAATATATAGGTGAGACCAAGTTGAGTAGAGTGAGCCATATATAGCTCCAGCATCTCTATATATAGCACCCTGGTCCCCTCTATATAAACTCATCTCGTGTAGTCATTGGACACACTTTGGGGTTTTCATATGATGGTGTCGTCTCTCTCTCTTCTCGTCTACCTGCACTCTCTCTCTCTGGTTCAACATGGTATCAGAGCCAACCGCATGCATTCTCTATCAAGCTATGGCTGTGGAAAGCTCTTCTCTGTGCTTCAACCACAGAGATAAGTTTTAGAGACTTCTTCTTGATTGTTTTTTTCTTGAAGTTTTTTATAGTTGCTTTGTTCTTGCGTTATTTGTAGACGGGAATAGCTAGATTACAATTTCTCTATTTTGGGCTCGAAACGTATGAGCGATAAGGAGAAACATAAGTAGGTGCTGTTTTTGCAAGCGGCTACAAGAAGGATGCGTGTGTGCACGAAAAGAAATTCAAAATATGATTAACATGCGGAAAGAGGAGGTTTCTCTGACGCAGCTTTTAGAGAGCGCTGCATTGGAAGGAGATTAGAGGGTCGCTCTGGGGCCCGTTGTAGTGCAAGGGCAGAAAGCATGAAGGGAGGCTGCCCACAGGCTGCAGATGCATGATGAGAAGCTTGATCTTAATGACTTAAGGCATTAGCACCTCTTGTCTGCTCGCCAGTTCAGGAAACAAAGTTGCAGATAGTGCTGCCTTTACAATCACAACGAACCATCCTATCTCTGCAATCACGGCTATGGCCGACCGGGGGTGTGACGAGCAAGGAACTCCAACCAATTCTAGCTGGGATGCTATTTTAAGATTATATAACGATATTTTTAGATCTTGATTTGGTGCTATCTACTTTTCGTGCAACCTCAAAAATTTCGCATTGAGTCGTCGTCAGTCATCATCGAGACTCAAATCTTTCTCAATCACCGAGTCTTAGACCTAGACTATGAAAAAGCTTGCAGGCCAGCTCGTAAATAGCGATGGCACTGGTCATGCGACATTCAGAATATAATTCTCTTTTTAATTTGATCTAGCTATATAATTCTCAACATATAGATACGATCAAAATATAATTCTCTGCTTCTCACCTGCTTGCGTTTGTCCAAACAATCTCCATGCAGAGGTTTTCTCATGGACAAGTGAATTGAAGTTGGGTTTGTTGCAGGACCGAGGCACCACTAATGCCTATTCCAAGCAAGGTGTAGCCAGCTATGCTTGATGCTATTTCATGGACACCTGAAGCGGGTTCATTGTAGGATCGAAGCAGATCCGACCCTCCTGAAACGCATGGCAGCACAAGTTTGTAGCAGCAAGCAGAAAGAGTGCGCCCCGGTGTTGCTTTTGTTTGTGCTTTGCTAAGCATGCTTTAAATATGCTAGCGATCTATTTAAAGTTGTTGCTAAAACCAAAGCCCTCGCTATCACGGGACATATTAGTGGGCATATTCTTTTGAGTCAGCAAACCATGTGCAGGTGCCATGTGTGGATGCATAAAAAAAAAGCAAGACTTTCTCAGTCAACTGAGTTGGCGCATGCGTCAAAGCCAAAGTCGGGTGACGTTTTTGCCATGTTTTTCATTTGTAAAAGCCCTGCACTGATGACCCTATTATTATTACTTTGTTATATTTGAAATAGAATCCTATCGTTTACTTTGATGCTATTTTAAGAAAATACAATGCATCGGGGCTAATGGCCATCGAGAAGCACTTGATTACCATCGCCCACAGTTCTGTTGTGGCTTTGACTTGCGGCTATGATGGGTGCCCATGCCGACTTAAGAGATTTACATCTAGTTGTCTTGAGTTGACAATCCCATTATTAGTGGCCCACAAGACCTCGCGTACAAGCCTAGATTAGCACCATTCTAAGATCCCAATTAGATTTACACGTGGTATTTTGAGTAAGCTGGTCTCTAGTGTCACAAGAATAACGCCTAGCTTCCATGGCTTTGACTTCAATGGTGACGAGGAATGTCATGTTTGGTTTATTCATGAGTTAGCTTATCTTGATTATATGGTTGCTGCATCATCACCGGTGGAGTTTTTCACTTATATTTGGTCAATCGATTATTTTACATCATGATTTTACTAATACTTTCCTCGATGATGTGATAGATGATGGATGCGATAGAGACTTTGTATGTGTACTTGAGAGCTCGGTGCCTCGTACTCATCATTGGTATTATGTTTGTGTACTTCAGAGCTCGGTGCTTTGTACCTACCATTGGTATTATGTTTTATTTCGTCAGAGAGCTCGCGCGCTGCCTCGTATTGACCATTGGTATTATGTTTATTTCATCATATTTCAATTGCAGATGTTCTCGGCATCAATGATGAGAAATGTGACAAAGTTTATACGTACTTGGGATCATGTTATCTTACTCTTGATTAGTACTATTGTTGTTATCATCTTGTTGCACCATCATCGTCATTGGTGCTATGGTCGTTATCGTCTTATTGTACCCTCGTCGTCGTCAAGGATTTGGAAGTTGTGATTATACAGCACTAGTGTTGCATACCATTTTTGTATTGGCTTGTGTGATGTGCGTACATGTCTGCATTATTGTTATATGTACCCGTTGCATCATTATTTGTTTCTCTGTCGTCTCTAGAGCGGTGTCGCGAACCGTCTCTAAGGACAATGTGATGTGATTATTTCTAACCTTCATATTTCGATATGTTTCTTGAGTTGATGTTGTTTACAGAATTTAAATCACATCAAGCAGTATGTACGGGGGCTCAAGGATATTGAAGTTGCTCTATGAAAGAATTTGCAGTAGCTTAATTGTCTATATCTTGGATTATAAGAAAAGCCTTGAAAGGGCAGATTGTAAAACAGGAGTGATGTAGCTCCTTTGAACATTGTAAATGTAAATTTAAAATATTTTAATATAACGGTGGGTGTATATAGAGCTGTGGGTTTTTCCCTTGATCCCTCAAGGGTTTTTTCATCCACAGTTAGGGACCTTCATTTGAGTGGGGGTGTTGAGCTATATATAGTATCTGTATATATAGCACCCTGGTCCCCTCTATATAAACTCATCTCGTGTAGTCATTGGACACACTTTGGGGTTTGCATATGATGGTGTCGTCTCTCTCTCTTCTTGTCTACCTGCACTCTCTCTCTCTCCAGGATACTATATATAGCTCAACAGCGCTAAGGCCACATGATGTTATATACCCATTGTGAGACAACTACATATAGTGCCCTATGTACCTAAGGCCATATGATGTATATTTACTCAACACAAAACACCTGTATAAAACATGATATGGACTAAAGGACATATGATTTATACATACTCAGTATGAACCACCTACATATAGCATCCTATGGCCCTAAGTCCATAGGATTCTGTATACCCCTCATGAAACAACCACACATATTGCCCTCTATGTATATAATCATAATGAGACACCAACATATATATTGGCAATGAAATGAGATACACTACGAAGGGGTTTCTATGTCTGAGACTCACAAAGGAGTGGGAGCATTCGAGGCACGGTCTGATGGAATGAGCTATAGGGAGGTTTGGAAGGATAGAAGGGTTCAACTTTGGGATGAAAGAAAAACACATGTAGTAGCTGAAGGGGTTGTCATGTATGTGTGTCCATCTGATTCTGTGAACTTTGGTGAGCTAGGTGAAGATAACATCGATATTGGTGTTGAAACATCCTATGCTTTTGAGGCTACTATTTCTGCACAACCTGATGTATGGAGCATCAATCTCGTTTGTTGGACTATCAAGAGAGTGACAACTATGGATGGAAAAATGTTGTTACAATATGAGTATTTACATGCTAGTGACGCATTACAAGATACATGCATTGAATCAGCTCGTTTGGTAGAGCCTATTTCAAAAAAACAAAAATATTGCTTTATGAATAGGAAGCCAAAAATGTCTTTGAAACCTTCTAAGAGATCCAATCAAGCAGCCCTATCATCTGTCCAACTTGTTTCAACCATAGATTGTTGTTCTATGAGGTGTTGTCAATATGCCAATAGAGATAAGGTCATTGCTATGCGCAATGAATTTTGGGGACAAAGTTTGCAAAATAGAACCAATTATGTGTATGGTACAATGTTGACTGCTTGGCGTGAGAACAAAACAATTGCAAAGACTTACTATGTATTTTCTTTTAATGGCAATGAGGTCTGTAGTAGAGCTGGGTACCAAATTCATGGCATTCAGAAAACTTCATTTTATCGTTACCGTAAAAAGTTTGAAAATGGGGTTCGACGCTCAGTGCATGGTAATGATGGTGTCATAAGAAAAGGAAGAGACCATATAGAAATGGGAAGGCAATTGATGCGCTCTTTTGTAGATGAAAACTCATAGAAAATGCCACATAAGAGTATAACTATGGAAGATGGTACCAGAGAAACCTTGCTTGCAATACCAAACATGTACAAGAAAATAGACATCTTACGTGATGTCAATAAAACACTCAAGAGTATGAGTCTCAAGCCAATGTCTAGCACTACATTCAATAGGGTTTGGAATACAGAGTCTGCTAATGTGACCTTGTAAAAAACAAGCGGGTTCTCGAAATGTGTCGTGTGTAGTCTCAACTAGCGACAACAAAGGATGATGAGTTGATTTCACGTTTGAAGGATGAACATAAAATTCACACCTGGTGTAAGTTCTCGCAAATGCAAAAGGATAAGTACTTATTGCCAGCGCCTTTACTAAACCTTGTCCCATGTGTTTTTCTTTTGTGCCACACATCTACTATTGGGCAATTGTCTGGTAGCTCTTCTATTGCCAACGCCTTTACTAAACCTCTCTCTGGTTCTTTCTCCATTGGGTTAACCATCCTCTTCCCGTGTTGCTTTAGCTTAGGAACCATCTCTATAAGCTACCCAGAAGTAACATCCGCCTTCCTGCTTGTCAGATCCTCCTTCAAGTCATAGCTTAATTGCCCATCCCCTAGTGGAAAATTTGAAACATGAAACTTGCGACAAGTCCTCCTTTTCCTCTTGGCCTTGACATCCTCCCCTTCATGGCTCTTTCCCTTCTTCTTACTAGGACCTGGGGCACTTCTTTCTTCCTTGTCCTTTGTGGTCCTCTTCCCAATAGGCATCACTAATGTATCCTCTAGCTTTGATACCTTCTCCAAGGTGACTACACTTAACACTTTTTTCTTTCCCTTTTCCTCCTGGGTTAATCCACTAGTTCCTTCTTCTCCCTTAATTTCTATGCCATAATCATCTAACCTAGTGAGCACCTGTCTTGGCAATGGATACATGTCTCCCCCTATCCTTGGTGGCTTATCACATTGCGGGCTGATGTGGCCTAACTCTCCGCAATTATAACATGTGGGCGTTTGCCTCTAGAACCTACCATTGCTTTGTCCAACACCATTCCTAGGTCTTTCTTCACCTCCTGGCTAATTTACAAACCTTCCTCGACCTCGATTATTTCACACTTGACCTAGCATGTTTAGGCTGAGATTCTTCATTAAATCTACCACTTGCCTGAGGTCTTTCCTTAGCTAATCGTCTTGCACTGTTGTACTTACCATTGCTGGCATAACCTGAGGAGTAACAAAAACCACTGGTTCATGATGAACCCTTGGCATGCGACCTTGTAAAGAGTCCATAGGCTGAAATTCAGACCCCATGGGCAAAGACTCTACTCCTTGCTGGCTCATTTTCCTTAGCGTCCACTCTTTGTTCCCAACCACCTCCAATGCATCTTCATATGTTCTAGGATTCTTTAGCTCCACTCTCCAACGTATATTCTCCCAAAGACCAGCCAAGAACCTGTCCTTCTTCATCATGTCAGGTGGGGTTACTATTGGTGCTAAGGCCTTGCACATCCTCTCCCATGCCATTGAAAACTTACGTATGTACCCATCTACTGGCTCACCTTCCTTTAGCACCAAACCTTGTACTTCTTGCCACACTTTGTCAGGATCTTCTTTCTTTACAAACTCCACTTGCAATCCATGCCTTAGATTGTCCCAACTCAATTATTCAGGTGGATGAGCCACACAAAACTCCTCTTCAAATTCTTTGGGCCAAACTCGTGCATCACTCTTCAAACAAATTTGGAGAAGACGTAATATATGCGCCGGATCATGAATCTGGTTGCTAATGCAAAAAGTCTTCTACATCTTCATCACTTCTTCCATGAAATTCCGGATAAGAGAAAGCCATGGCTACCCACGTTACGATGCTTTGAGAACCCCTTCGAATACACGTGCAAGAACCCAAAACTTTTGACTGACTCAATCCCTAGAAACTTCAATGGAGCTCAACTTTAGATAAGGACAAACACATACACATCAAATGAGTTTTCTTGGTTAATCATCAGAATTACAACGGGCAAAGGACATTCCAGCATCTCTCTAATCTTCTTGGCTCGAACATAAAGACTATGCGCTGCTAGAAAAAAACCTTCTTGGACACATGGACATTTATTTGGATTCTTTTTGTTAAATGAAAAAGAGTGAATTGAGGTCCGTTTTGATCATCCATTAAATCCAACCATGTAGCAAGTAGGCGCATCTAACTTATCCTCTGATTTTGCCAGAATTTCAGCAGCATAACAGCATAAATGGCTCAAAAGACCAAAAAACCAGCCATCACAACTTGGAAGAATTTTTGCAGAGTTTCCCCAGAAGTAGAGCAGTAAGAACCCAAAATATAGACTGTATATGTATGCATAACCTACCAACAATAGAACCCGAGCATCAAGTAGGAATCAGTAGTACCTAGCCTATGGCGAGGTCACGAAATGGGTGCTCTAGTATTTGTATCACCAAAAGGATCTCACATTTGAGAATCCCCCAGCTCAATAAAACCTCACGCTATCGATCCTCTCACGAAAGCTTATGCAAATCTCATATCGTCAAGTCTCAAAAACGACCATCTTCCAGACGAAGTCTAAGAAATGGCTAGGACTACCAAATAAAACCAAGTATGGATCCACAAAGGCGTACAATGACAGTTTCACAAGTAACGTACAATACCATACAATGCGCTCAAACAGGCGCTAAATGATGCATACCCATAGCAACTGCAAGTGACTCCCACTTGCCAATGTATCACTCTACTCCACCTACTTGTATCTGTGTGAATCACCTGTACCTGTCCCTGTCCCTATCCCTGTAACCTGTAACCTGTAACCTGTAACCTGTAATCTCCAATATGTACTCCGTGGGGGCGCCAAAAGAATGTGAGCGGGATGAAAACACACACAACGCGTCTATAATGACGCAATACAAACTCTTGGGATGATACACACATACACTAGGGGACACCACTCGGCTTACACCACCCACCTGGCCGAGATAGGGAACACACCGATGGAGTGAGAGGAGAGAGACTACCCATTATCCCACTCCACACAGAGACACACACCCCAAAAACACTCAGCTGAAAAGAGAAGAATTTTTAATGTTTAGATACAATTGAGCTTGGGACAACACCAATGGGGCAAGTAGCTCACACAATATGGGTAAAATATTCCAGATACAATCACAAATTGGAGCAGAAGCTTCGCTCATAGGAGAAACTTACACAACCAAAAAAACAAAAAAAACAATGAGAAATTTGACAAAATGGACAGCAACATCTCATCCACAACGTCCCAAAACCCTAGTCTACAATGTCAAAGTGCTCTAATCCGACCTCCGATGAGCAGTTTATCGCCAAAACAGGCTCCAAACACAACAAAAACTCAGTTGCGGCTGCTTTTCCTCTTCTCTTTACATTTTTTCTGGTCTTCTCTCAGGTTTTTCAGTTCCCACACTTGGCTTTATTACTTGGGCACCTTTGGCCTTTTAGTTGACCTCAAACGGACCCCGAACAGGCCAAAAAGTGGCCTCGCAGTGCATAGTTGTCACCCTGTTGCATCCATCCGCACACCTGGCACTCAAATTTTTCCAATAATGCATTCCTCAACCACGTGAAGTGGCCCCCAGATACAGTTATCATAATGACCTTTTTGCATAATCATCACAAGAAAACACCCACGTTGTGTCCTGGCTTACCCACGTGCAAGTATTGACCCATTTGACCTCCTGACGCCACTGTATGCCATCTGATGCACCTTCTTACCTGATGTCATCGGCCCTCGAAATGTTTTTTGCGCTACCAACTCCTCATTATTATAGAAAAAACACACTGATACTGGTGACGATGAAAATCGATGCACTATGTACATGCTGTCCTACCTGTACACATGTGGGCCCCACGTAACCATCCGGCTCTCGAGAATGGGCAATCCTTTATTTTATGCACCATGCATGTGTATATACATATGTGCAATCACATCTTCCAAAAAACTCCTGACAACACCATCAATGTTTTGACCACCATGGCCATCCCTCCTGCGTTTAGACACAGCCGCCCAAGTGTGATGACCGCCACCAAGACGACACACACATTGGTATGTATAATATAATTGTGAGGTCTCATGTCAAGGTAACCAAATCTTCATGGATTTTGCATTTTTTTTAAAAAAACTACAAATCAGGAGCAATTACAAATCAGTAAGAGCTTGCATGAGACGCACTTGCCGGACAACATACTTATACATCCTCTCAATGACTGGGAAGGGAGGTCGAGCTGTCCCGATGTGGTGCAGTAGCACGTGGGTTGGAATGCAAGCGGATGTAGGGATGGTAGAGATTCAAATCCTCCTAAATCTTCAGCTCATGAGCGTTTCCTGGCCATAACCATCACTATCCTCTCTCTCTCTCTCTCTCTCAACTTTAAAATGGAAGTAGGCATAGAGAAGGATGTCACCTCTCTCTCTCTCTCTCTCTCTCTCTCATACACACACACACACAGACATTGAATGTTTTTTCACAATTAGAAGCTGTGAATGAGAAGTTGGTGAGGCTACAAGTCTTTCTCCACAAAAGGTAGATAGCTAATGGAAGACAACATGTGGGATAGAAACAGGCTGGTGATGGGTGGAAAAAATGACTTGATGTTGATTGAAAGGCATTGCAACTATCTTCAACGGGATGCATGCATATGACTATTGAAGTGTTGAGAAAAATTTACAAGTAGGGAGATTCTTATTGTTGATGAGGGATTTGTTGAGCAGAGCTATTGCTGTTGATGTTCCCAACAGGGATGCAAGGAGGCACTACCTGCATTTCTCGACGCTAAATTAGGTTGTACTCTGAATTGCCATAGTAGCCATCAATCGCTCATGATCTTATGATTATTAAAAGTATTTCCATTTTATTGAGCGCTCAACGGGGCAATATAGTAGAATAGAGCATCATGCTTTGAATCTGTCTATGTTGCAGGGTTAGATAATGACACATTATGTCAAGATGGATGAGATGAGGATAAGGATGAGAATGATGGGATTGATTAGGTTCTACAAATTAGTAGTTAGAGAAATTTTGGGTATAAGGGATGCAGCTGTCAAGAGTACTGCAGTAGCAGATTGGAACCACTAACAAGAGTAGCCGATTGTGGACAAAGTACATGATTGTGGGAAAACCGGTTCAATAGGTGCATATTTTGAGGTCTTTATGATCTTGACATTGAAGGAAAAAATAACAATTATGTAAGAACCGGTGTAACCAATAGGGATCAATGATATTGTGGGAGCTTTGCATAGGAATATTCTTGGCTGATGAGCTGGAGTTCTTTTGCGATTGAATGCCCATGGTGATAGTTGTAGGAAACATAAGGTACTAGGTGGGAAGAGCCTTGTAATGTAGACCTTAAACATGTTGCATTTGTACTGCAGATGGGTAGTACTGTATGGTACCTCTCTCCCCCCCTCTCTCTCTCTCTTTTTTTTTTTGGGGAAAACTTTCTCTTTATATTACAATAATTTACAATCTGCTGGCATACTGACAGCTTTTGTATGATCCATACCACTTTGTCTCTGAAGGCTTGATCTTTTAAAGAGAGAGCATCTTCCATCATCCTATCTCTAATGACAAACAAGGGAACTGTATGATTGACACTCTGGCCAGGATCAAATGTGCATTGATTTCTCATATTCCATACAAACCATAAGAACCATACTCTGAAGGACTGTAGTACAAACTCATGTGCTCGATCTTCTGGGATTTGGAGCTTGAAAAAGGTCATCTGATACCTAGATATGGAGATCCCCCAAGCATCATACCACATCCATTTTGCCCACTTCCACCATTCCATAACAAGCTTGCATGACCATAATATATGTCTAGTGGTTTCAGGACAAGAGCATTTGATGCATTTGCCACAGTTAATACCCTTTTTCTTTAGATTCATGGCAGTGGACAATACACCTGTGAGAGCTCGCCACAAAAAAAGCCTCAATTTAAACTGGTTAGGAATCAACAATACATCTACAAGAGTTTTTTGCTACCAATATGCATCCTGATGAAGGGACCATTGTGAATTACATCTTACAAAAATATTTGGTTTTGGTAACAACAAAGCATAAAAGACAGAGGTGTTAGCGGTCCACCAATTAACTGCCTGATTAGGAATGTTCCAATCCCGATGTCGTTCTTCCAGATTGAGAGCATCTCTAAGAGGCAATCCGTGAATCTGAGCACAAAGCTAATGCCAAGGTATTCTGAAGCCAAACCCTAGTCTATATTGGCGTCTGGCAACCGAAAAGAGTTTGAAGTCGAGGTTAGAATCAACCATCTGCTGAATTTGATTGAGACCTTTTTTGTCCATCGACAGTGCAACCTTACCCAACAACCTGGCTGGTGGGGTTTTAAAAGCAAAGCTCTAGAACAAGCTCCCCCCCCTCCCCCCCCCAATGAGTTCCCTGTATACCTAACCCTACCTTGCAAGACCGAAGCAGAGCATATCATCTTCCAAGAAGATATTAACATACTTGACATGTCATATCCTGTTTTAAGAGGAGCATCTGAGAAAACTTTATCCCAAGCTGTCATATTCCAGATTCCACGGAAGTAAACAACTGATTTGTCAACCAGCTTCCACAAGCATAAATCCCAGTCGTTATCAGAAGCAAGCATATGCTTGATAAGGGAGGCCCTCCTGGCCTGAGCATGGACTTGTAGATTCAAGATATTTAAGCCTCCCTAAGAGTATGGTACTGCAATTTTTCTCCAAGTAACCAAAGAATTGGAAGATCGAGAGGAGTTCCACAAAAACTTAGCCAAGACCGAGATGCATTTCTGAAGCATTTTATCAGACCAATTGATCAAGCGCAAGTAAATTAGCAAATAAGGCATGAGAATACTCTGAACGATTCTGAGCCTGACATGTAAAGGCCATTCATCACAGTGCCAAGAAGCAAAACACTCTCTCCAGAATCCACTGTTGCAAGTGTTTCTGAGAGACCATGACCCCAATTAGGTAGCCAAGGTATCTAAAAACATGACCCTTAGGAATTCTTTTCCCAGACCAAATCAGAGAGTCAAATTCCCTTACAGATATGTCGATGAAAGAAGACTTACATAGGTTCAGTGTAAGACCAGCCGCAAGAGCATACATATCTAGAGTTTTCATACATCTGTGAATATTGATGTTGTGGGCCTTCAAAAATAGAAAGGTGTCATTTGCAAACCCTTTGCCCGAGATATCTTTACCTCCTAATTTTAGGGTTTGCAAATAGCCCTGTTGTATGAATTGATCCAGGTATGCATACAGAGAGTGGGAGGCCACAGCAAAGAAAAGGGGGCTAACGGGATATCCTTGTCTTACTGGTCCAAACCATCTTTTTGAAAACTTAGGCATGACTGTGTGCTGGTTATCAAGGCTATTATCATACACCAAAACCCAGTCACTTTTGTCAATTGCTTTGCTCCTGAGTCGGTGTCACTTATCAAAGTATTCCTTGTTTTTCAACCTTGCATTTTTGAGTCTTTCTTTTACAGTTTCAATGTCTCCAGGTCTTCTCTCTAGCTGCCTTATACGTAGTGCAAGGAGATCTTCCCTGCTAAGCCCCTCTTGCCAAGGTAGTACATTCCATGTGCGAATTGTATCTTCAATCGGTATCACTGCCTTTTGACCATACATTAGCTCCGCAGGCATGTAGCCAGTTACTGAGCTATGTGTTGTACGATCAGCCCATAAAGCATATGGTAACAGTTTTGGCCACTCACCAACTCTTCCTTCGCAAGCCTTGGCCAAAGCTTTGATGATAGGAGGATGACCTCTTTCACTCTTTCCATTGCCTTCAGGGTTGTAAGCTGTAGTAAGAGAAATCTTGATTCCTAATCTAGAAAAGAACTCCCTTGCTTCTTCGGCATCCAGTTCACCTCTATCTGTAGTGATTTTTCCCACACAACCATAACGGCAAATCACCTCATCAAGAAGGAATTTGCACACAGCTTCTGTGGTTTTATCTCTTAATGCTCTTCCTTCAACCTGGTTAGTTAGGTCCTCTCGTGCAAGAACCAAGTATCTCATCTGCCAGAGTCTTAGAGGCATTGTGACTAGATCCACAACCCATTTATAGTGCATGGCTAGTGGATATGTAGGGTGCAATCCATCACGATGTCGAACATTTGAATACACTTGACAAGTTACACATGTCTATACAAACTGAGATACATCTTTATACATACCCTTCTACCAGTATTTTTCTTTCAACTTGGAGAAGGTTGCCCATACACCCCTGTGTCCAGCCCATAGACTCTCATGAAACTCTTGCATGAGCTTTACTTGAGTCTCTTTTTTACATATAACCCTTTGTGGTGTAGCACCCTTTTGTTTCGGATGCTTCCACAAGTAACCATCCCTCCAAAAGTACCCATATGCTTTCCTGCGTATCCTCTTGAATTCTTGTTCAGACCAATCATCCTGTTTTGTTAGAGTACTCAAGTAGCTTCCAATAAGAAGCCAATCACCTTCATAAAGCTCTTTCAAGAATGATTCAAGTAGATTAGTCATGCAGACATTGTTACCTTTGACATGAGAGATAGAATAGAACTTTGTGCCTACATCATCTCCCTCGTCAATCATTTGTGACTCATCTTCATACCTTGCCCTTGATATCATATCTGCCACTGTATTGTCTTTACCTGCAATGTGCTTAAACTCAGGATTTAAGGACTTAATGTAGGAAATCCACCGCAACATAGCAATGTCTAGAGTTGAGCAGCTTGTAATCATCCCAAGAAGTGGTAGACAATCTGTTTCTACAACCACACATGCACTAATTAGGTACTCTTTCCCACTTTTCAAGGCTGTAACCATACCCCATAACTCTCTCTTTATCTGTGGATAGTTTCTTTGGCGAGCACTTAGCACCTTTGCTCCAAATCTTACCACATACCTGTGTCCTTCTTTGTCATCTTGCCCTATTGCCCATCCAATCCTTGTAGGACTCCACTTCGGCACCATTATTGATGGAGAGAGAAGAAGAGGGGAGCACTCCACTTTGATTGATACGCCAAGTACAACACCTTCTTTGATTAGAGTTGATCTTCCAAGGATAGCGTACAAGAATGGCTAGTCTTCCTAGTGTAGGCTTGGGCTTATGTTAATGGGGCTAAGTACAATTAGGCATTACTACTCACTCCCTCAAGAATTCCTCTCATCAATGGCTTGAATGCTTGAGTTTTATTTTCAAGGACGAAGAGGTCCCCTTTTATAGGTGAAGGGAACCCCCAAGGGTTTACACAAGAAGAGAGGAGCTAGTGTGAATAGGAATTGGAAAAGTTGGAAATGAGATGTCCCTGCATGATGTGGGCAGACTGGGGTCCAGTATTTTGATCATATCTCCTCAACCATGGATCCAAATAAAAAAGTAAAAATATGGACAGAAACTTCAGCTCATTAGCTACGATTTTCATTTTAAAATCATTTTTCAATTCAGATTGGAACCTTGTGTAAAAAATTCATCAAAATAGGGTCCATTTCTGGCAGCAAAAGTCTTCCCGTGGTCCCCTTAGCCTAGACTTTCATTTAATTCCAAAGGACACCTCATGCCATATGAAAGCATGACATTGCTCTTTGACAAAGTTTTGTAATCATGCTTGCAATAATGCATTAAAATAAGTGTATCTTTGAAATCATGCCACCTAGTGTCCCACTAGGATTTGATTCCCTCCTAGTAGCTATTTAAAAAGAAATATAAGAAAAGTATAAAAAATACATAGAATATATATATATATTGGAGTTTACCCTAGATATAGGATCTAGCTAGGGTGTGAGATGATAATGAGATAGTAGAAATAAAGAATCAATGCTTTTTGCCCCAAGTTAAAGAGGCGGAGCTATTGAGCTTTTCCCATAGTATTTTCTGATGGTAAAGTAAGGATAATAGGTTACCCTTGAGAAAAATGATAGGATGAGATAGAAGGGTTATTATTATACTTAAATATGCATATGTACATTATAGGAAAGATAATTATGTATCTAAAAAGTTACAAGATAAATATTGTAGCATGCGTTCCCACTATGTACGTGTCACAGCACGACAACGTATCCATGGTCTACCTAGTCGAAATCGTTGTTTCCATCAAGAGATTGAGATTGAGAGTGTGATTGTGATTGAGATTGAGAGTGAGAGTGTGATTGAGATTGAGATTGTGCACAAGATTGAGATTGAGAGTGATTGAGATAGCTCGGGGGTGGTCGGGAGGTTATGAAACAAGCTATGCTCTTCTTGTAATGATTACTTTGTACCCATACATACTCTTTATTTCCATTTGTTTACTCTGCATACTCTGTATATTCTTTGTTTATTATCAATGTATTTCGCTCTCCCGTGTCGCGTGACACTCTCTCTCTCTCTCTCTCTCCCTCTCTCTCTCTCTCTCTCTCTCTCTCTCTCTCTCTCTCTCTCTCTCTCACACACACACACACACACACACACACACACACACACACACACACACACACAGACAAATATGTGCATACTAATACATATGTCCCATGACATTCTCTCTCTCTCTCTCTCTCTCTCTCTCTCTCTCTCTCTCACACACACACACACACACACACACACACACATACACACACAGAAAAATATGTTCATACTAACACATGTGTCCCACCCATGGACCCGGATGCGTATGCAAATGACACAACAATATAGAGTTGGCTGTCTATGATTAGGTGAAGCAGACCGAGCTACCATGTTGCCCATCACTAGAAAGCAACGGACACACAAAATAGTGGGCATGCCAGATAACCACACATGTAACTTGGAGTTAATGTCAATTGCGCCAAGAGCGGGATATTCATATCCAGTTGGCATGCAGTCGCTCATTGCTAAGGTTGGTCACACGAGGCACATTATTCCGTAATAGATAATTGTGCTACCAGGCCTTCTTTTGAACAAAATGTCCATTACCGATACATTTTCTAGTCATGCGAAGGTTGTCGTACGGTCCTCAATGCCACATGGATGTTTCAAGGCAGCGACAATCGGCTCAATTTTGAATTGTAGGCACGACACCTCTGCACAGTCCATTGCAAGACTTGTGTGGCACCATCTGCAACACCTATAGTGTGGTCAAAACGAGTTATATCCAAGGCAAATGCGGATTTGAAGCTCTACATTAATAGCTCTCTAGGTAGCCCTTTGCATGACTATGTCAATTTTGACATATTTACAAAAGGCTATGCTCAATAGAACTAATCAAGCCGGTTCAGTAAGATGCGAGCCGACCACCACCTAAAGTTGACACACACACTCTCCTACACAAGTGTGGTGTTTTTCCCTTTAAGGCTAGCTCTCCCCCCCCCCCCGCATGCATAAGCATTGGCCATATCCCTGACAACTAGTATCAAAGTCCTCTTCGACTCCGAGCCTGGATTCCCCTCTCCCACCCCACATGCACAGCTCCCCTTGGGAGATTCTTCATGAGATATGGATGTGTAGGAAATCGGCCAGTGCAAGAAATCAAGCAGTTGAATTGAGCCTATCTGAGAGTAACAAAGAATTAAGAGAAGCGGGGATAGGATAACCGAGAGTTGCATTAAGATAATTGAGCTAAAACCATATTCGGTAATTTGGTAAGAATATAACATTATGGGAATTTTGAAATTAACTACATTCATGTAATTTGAGAATTGTCCAGTTTAAAGTGGGAAAATACGAGAAAAACGTGTTGATTTATGGTTGGTAAATATAGTGCAAATCGTAATGGATTGTGGTGTTGACAAACACCAACAGTCAAGAGGATCCACTACACATGAACTCTTATAGATATTCAAATTACATAAAACAAATGAAGATACAAATAAAGATCTTGTTTAGAAAATTGACTTGTATAGTGACAATAGAAGCTCCACATTTGATACCACATCTACACTTTGATCCGAGTGTGGTTGCATGATGTGCACACATGAGACCTTCTTTAGCTTTTTGAGCATGCCTTTTTGTGATCTTAAATCTTGAAAATGGTCCTTCTTTGCTGGGTCTCCAAGACCAAACACTTGCATCTATAGTTTCCCGTAAGCTTGATCATCTGTCATCCCACTGTTTCCTGTACATGGTGACCAATATTGGATCAATAAGTCTTTTGTAGTTTGGTGATGTAGGCTCATTATCAATGTTAGATAGGGCCACTGCAAGCCAAACTGGACAGGTTTCTATTTTGTTTGGAACTAGCATAACAAAGTCACCTTGATGCACATGACACATAGGGTCAAACTCTTCCCTTGGTCTATCTTGTTAAGGCCCACAAAAATGGTCACTCAACTCCTGAAGGCCTAGGAATTTTTTTGCTACTTGTTGTAAACTCCTTGTAGTGCTTTGTAGGTTACCAAATTCTTGAGTTTTTGGCCAAAGCATTTCATACAAGACTCCCTCTGATATGATTGGTTTTCCAATCTCTTCAATTACCTTGCTCCAATAATCTATCACGAGTCTATAATACCGCTGTGAGTGGGATGGAAACACACAGAACGCCTCTATAACGACCCGACACACACTCTTGGGAAGATACACACACACACTATGGGGCACCACTCGGCTTACACAACACACCTGGCCGAGACAGGGAACACACCTCTGGAGTGAGAGGAGAGAGACTATCCCCTTGCCCACTCCACACAGACACACACACACACACACACCCAAAAAACTCAGCTCAAAAGAGGAGAATTTCTAATGTTTAGATACAAATGAGCTTGGGCCAACACCAATGGGGCAAACAGCTCACACAATATGGGTAAAATAAGCCAGATACAATCACAAACTGGAGCAGAAACTTCGCTCATAGGAGAAACTTACACAGAAAAAAAGCAGGAAAAGAGTGAGGAATTTGGCAAAATGGACAGCGCCATCGCGTCCGGAACGGCCCAAAACCCCAGTCTACAATGTCAAAGTGCTCAAATCCGACCTCGGATGAGCAGTTTACGGCCAAAACAGGCTCCAAAATGAGCAAAAACACACCTGCGGCTGTTCCTCCTCTCTTCTCCACGTTTTTTCTGGTCTTCTCTCTGTTTTTTTAGTTCCCACACTTAGCTTTATTACTTGGGCACCCTTGGCCTTTTAGATGACCTCAAACGGACCCTGAACAGGCCAAAAACTGACCTCGCAGTGCATAGTTGTCACCCTTTTTGCATCATCCGCACACCTGGCACTCAGTTTTTCCAAATAATGCATCCCGCAACCACGTGAAGTGGCCCCAAAAAGTGGTCCTCATGATGACCTTTCTGCAGAACTCTCACAAGAAAACACCCACGTTGTGTCCGTCCTCATCCGCGTGCAAATATTGACCTCGTTCGCCCTCCTAACGCCACTAGATGCCATCTGACGCACCTGCTGACCTCACGTCGTCGGCCCGCGGATAGCTTCCTAGAGAAGTTTTACGCGCTATAAACTCCTCATTATTGTAGAAAAACACAGTGGTACTGGTAATAGTGAAAATCGATGCACTATGTACATGCTGTCCTACCTGTACACATGTGGGCCCCACGTAACCACCTGGCTATGGAAATTGGGCAATCCTTTATTCGATGCACCATACATGTATATGTACATATGCGCAATCCCTTGCTCCAAAAAACTCATAACATAATTTGCCCACCCCCTAGCCTGCTAGAGCATTCATGCTCAGTAGCAGCACTAGTAGATGCTCATTCCACCTGGATCAAAAGGCCAAAGGCATATTGCCTGATTCACAAGAAGCATCAAAACACCACACCTACATTTGTTAACAATCAACCAAAATGCACCATAGGCATATCCAACTAACACATCCGCCCTGTCTGGAGTTCCAAACGCATAAATATTGCATGCCACATTCAACCCAACCGATAGAGACAACTCAAGTGACTCATCACCTGGCATCTTGGCTTCACCAGCCATAGCAACAACCTGAAAATCATGCACCCAAGTAGCTAAAAGCATTGTGTGAAGGTAAACTTGTTGATATCCAAAGCACAAAAGTATCCCCGCAGCACACATATCCCTAGCATAGGCATCCACATAGCTGAGATTGGACTCATATATGCCAAACCCCTTCTCATCATCATAAGCATACTCATCACCACACATAACTTCATCCACATCATAATCATGGCTATCACCACTATCCATAGCTTCTAGCATGGGTTCATCAGTCTCCAAGAATACAGATCTCTGCTCTAAACCACAATCATGCTCATAAATCGGTTCAATCACTGCACATACATCAAAATATGGCTTCAAAATAGGCTCCACATCCAACAAATCCACAAAATGGCTCTCAACCTTGCCCTCTTCCCTAATTTCCAAGGAACTAGTATCCAAAGATACGTGCTCATCATCAATAACCTCAACCTCACACTCACACCCAGAATCACAAGGTACACAAGTAGCCAATGCATCCTCTTCAAGACTTTTCAATCCTGTATCCAAAGCGTTACTCACCTCTTTAGGCTCTTCCATAAACCTGTCAACCTGCAAGACCTCTTTACGCTTCACAATAGACCTTGGGAAGAAACGAGAAACATCATAGGATAGGCTACTTTTCACCTGCTTAGGCTTAACTTCATCTTCCATGTCAAATCCATCTTGCACATGCATACCTGTACTAATACCATGTTCCTCAAGACGCTTACACTTCCATTCCTTGTGCTTTGCAATGCATACCGCATCTTCAAAAGACTCGGGCCTCTTCAACTCAACCTCGAACCGCAACCAAGGTGACAAACCACCAACAAAAAAACTTTTCTTCAATGAACAAGGGGGGGTTTCATCCTTAAGAGCAACACACCAACGAGTCCATAAATCTGTAAAACCTTGTACATAGGCATCAACACCTTGACAAGAACCTTGCTTAAGAGCATTGAGCTCATTCCATACTGCATTTGCATCTTCAAAAACCTAGAAACGCTCCAAAAAAGCTTCTATAAACTTGTCAAGACTCAAACCATAAGAAGAAGCCACTGCTTCTTTAGCTTCCAAATCCATGAACCAAACACGGGCCTCATCTTTCAAAAGCAATCCAAATAGCCTCGAAATCTTGTCCTCATCACACATTTTGTTGCTTATGCATGCCACCTCGACTTGCTCTAGAAAGTCTTCCGCATCTTCACCACTTCTTCCATGAAATTCCAGATAAGAGAAAGCCATGGATACCCAAGTTTAATGCTTTGAGAACCCCTTCGAACACACGTGCAAGAACTCAAAACTTTTTACTAACCAATCCCCAGAAACCTCAATGGAGCTCAGCTTTAGATGAGAACAAACACATGCACATCAAATGAGTTTTCATAGTTGATCATCGGAATTACAACAGGCAAAGGACATTCCAGGATCTCTCTCAATCTTCTTGGCCCAAACATAAAGACTATGCGCTGCTGGAAAAAGATCTTCCTGGACACATGAACATTAATCTGAATTCTTTGAGTTAAATGAAAAGGAGTGAACTGAGGGCCATTTTGATCATCCATTAAAGCCAACCATGAAGCTCCCAAGAAGGCACACCTGACTCAACCTCTGATTTTGCCAAAATTTCAGCAGCATAACAGCATAAATGGCTCAAAATACCAAAAAACCAGCCATCATAACTTGGGAAAATTTCGACAGAGTTTCCCCAGAAGTAGAGCAGTAGGAACCCAAAATATAGACTGTCTATGTATGCATAAACTGTCAACAATAGAACCCGAGCATCAAGTAGGAATCACTAGTACATAGCCTATGGCGAGGTCACAAAAAGGGTGCTCCAGCTACCTGTATCACCGAAAGGATCTCCACATTTGAGAATCCCCCAGCTCAATAAAAACCTCACGCTATCGACCCTCACACGAAGGCTAATGCAAATCGCATATAGTCAAGTCTCAGAAATGACTATCTTCCAGACCAAGTCTCAGAAATGGCTGGGACTGCCAAATACAACCAAGTATGGCTCCACAAATGCGTAAAATGGCAGTTTCCACAAGTAACGTACAATTCAGCAGACAATGCGCTCAAATAGGCGCCAAGTGATGCATTCCCACAACAACTGCAAGTGACATCACTGCTAGTATATCACTGTACTCCAGCTACCTGTACCTGTGTGAATCACCTGTACCTGTACATGTACCTATAACCGTAACCTGTAACCTGTAACCTGTAATCTGCAACCTGCAACCTGTAACCCCGAATCTCGAAGCTTGAAGCTCGACGCAGAAGGTACTCGAAGAAGATCCTCCGTGGGGGCACCAAAAGAATGTGAGCGGGATGAAAACACACACAACGCCTCTATAACGACCCGACACACACTCTTGGGAAGATACACACACACACTATGGGGTACCACTCGGCTTATACAACACACCTGGCCGAGACAGGGAACACACCTCTGGAGTGAGAGGAGAGAGACTATCCACTTGCCCACTCCACACACACACACACACACACACACACCCAAAAAACTCAGCTCAAAAGAGGAGAATTTCTAATGTTTAGATACAAATGAGCTTGGGCCAACACCAATGGGGCAAACAGCTCACACAATATGGGTAAAATAAGCCAGATACAATCACAAACTGGAGCAGAAACTTCGCTCATAGGAGAAACTTACACAGAAAAAAAGCAGGAAAAGAGTGAGGAATTTGGCAAAATGGACAGCGCCATCGCGTCCGGAACGGCCCAAAACCCCAGTCTACAATGTCAAAGTGCTCAAATCCGACCTCGGATGAGCAGTTTACGGCCAAAACAGGCTCCAAAATGAGCAAAAACACACCTGCGGCTGTTCCTCCTCTCTTCTCCACGTTTTTTCTGGTCTTCTCTCTGTTTTTTTAGTTCCCACACTTAGCTTTATTACTTGGGCACCCTTGGCCTTTTAGATGACCTCAAACGGACCCTGAACAGGCCAAAAACTGACCTCGCAGTGCATAGTTGTCACCCTTTTTGCATCATCCGCACACCTGGCACTCAGTTTTTCCAAATAATGCATCCCGCAACCACGTGAAGTGGCCCCAAAAAGTGGTCCTCATGATGACCTTTCTGCAGAACTCTCACAAGAAAACACCCACGTTGTGTCCGTCCTCATCCGCGTGCAAATATTGACCTCGTTCGCCCTCCTAACGCCACTAGATGCCATCTGACGCACCTGCTGACCTCACGTCGTCGGCCCGCGGATAGCTTCCTCGAGAAGTTTTACACGCTATAAACTCCTCATTATTGTAGAAAAACACAGTGGTCCTGGTAATAGTGAAAATCGATGCACTATGTACATGCTGTCCTACCTGTACACATGTGGGCCCCACGTAACCACCTGGCTATGGAAATTGGGCAATCCTTTATTCGATGCACCATACATGTATATGTACATATGCGCAATCCCTTGCTCCAAAAAACTCCTAACACAAAGGAAAAACTCCTTAACATGGATATGAATCTATCGCAAGTGGTCAATAACTTTTGTATTCTTAGTGCAAAGGTTACGACGACCAAGTGTGTGGACTTGTGGATAGTAGAAAAGGCGAGGCATTTGCAAGAGAGAGAAGCATGTAAACACGCACATAGAGGAAGGAGGGCAAACCTAGTGCTTAGATGCCCTACATGTTTCCCATATGTCATTAGTGTGGAGTGGATTCATGAGAGAATGATCGGAGGAAAAGCGCACGGAGAAGACATCACCAACAAAGAATGGGAGTATGCACGAGGCTGCGTACCAAAGGTAAAGTACTCATATACGGAAACCATATTGTAATTTTTTTTAAATATTTTCTTTGTATTTGATAAAAGATATTCTCCTATTTTGTAGTGCCTTTCCTTTAACTCTATGTGGTCAAAGGGTCGTCACTTTTGTATGTGCCACATTGACGAGTGTAGAACCACCATGGATTCTGGCATCATGGGTAACTTTGACATAAACGGTGATGATGCCAAGTACTGTGGAACTATTGAAAGCATACTAAAGGTTAATTTTAGAACCTTTCATACCTTCATCTTCCAGTGCAAGTGGTTTTTAAATGTGTCTAGACAACGTGATAATGGCCTCTACATGGTGGACTCTAGTGTGGTATGACAATTTAGCTTTACCGTGCAATTGTGAGTAGATGAGTGACTCCCATTTTATTCTTATTTTCTTGGAACATTAAATATACTATTGTTACTCACTTTGAGCTTCTCTTCTATAGGTGATCTATATCCTAGCAATCCGCCAACCAAAACATTGGTTCATAATTCCGGTAACACCTCAGGGGAGAACCATTTTTTTCACTAATGACATGGAGACCATTTTTGGCCCTCTTCCACCTCTTCTTTGGATGAGGTGGAGACAAAGGAGAGGGAGGTCGATGAATCAAGTTTGGCGGTGGCAAGTCTTAACGAAGATGATTGTCATGATGATGAAGATGATGAGATCAAGGATGACAAATTTGAAGATGATGAAGCCAACGTATCCATAAACAACAATTTTCTTTCTCTATTTATTGATTTAGGAGCCATGGGCTTAGAAATGGATGATGCTTCATGTAGGGATATTTTGGAAGATGATTCCTAAACATTTTTCATACTTTAAGTTATGAAGATTTTTGGTCCCGTAATCCATTCATCTCTCTCTCTCTCTCCCTCTTTCTCTCTCTAATTTTGTGAACATGCTCAATTATATTAATCAAGTGACAGTGATTAGTTTAAATGTAACCAAGTGTAATTCTAAATAGCTAACTATTGTTACATGTTTTCATATCTTAATTTGAAAGTACAAACCCCCCGCCCTCCTCTCTCTTCCCTCTCCAATTGAATTTGGATCTTTTCTCTACAAAAGGCGACAAAGACTGTGGTAAACAATTAGAGATATATTTTCATAGTGACATGGATGAGCACTCCACCCAACTTAGGGTGATGCACATCCAGTCGTGCAAAGACACTTTATCACATAACATGGCTCTAAAAATTTTGACAGCATTTCGACAACACAAGTACATCCCAAAAAAGAGATCCAAGAGCCACCCCGGATTCCAAAATCAAAATCACAACCATAATCCACGAGGAATCACAACCCTTGACCATAAACCATATTCCATTTTGAACTGACTCCCATACTTGGAATTTGACATATCCACTACAATCGAATTGAGCCCGCACAAATGGCCCTTAAGACATGAAATTTTTATGCATAAAATAAGTCCAAAAAGCAGATAAACATGATATCAAAATACAATTTGACAGTACCCAATCACGCATAAGAGATTCACTATGACCACACCTCACCCCCCTAGCACATAGATCTAGTTTTGACCTAGAAGGGTGGAAAGCAACATATACATGAACATGATGTATCCACATTGATAATGAGGTTCTATACATCATATGACATCATTACATCAACATAGACACAATGCAAAACACCCGCGCCACTTTGATCATTCATAAACCATAACATCACATATATATGCAGAAAAACAACTTTTTACCATTTTCGCGTGCATGCATTATATGCAAGCGAACGTGTTTGACCTCAAGCCAATGTATCGATCTCATCCCATAATATATACTAACACCCTACCAAATCACTTTGCCCCTATGAAACTCATGCAACAAACAATATCACAAAAAGAAAGCCACTTTATTTTAAAGTTACATGGGAAATGAACCTTTGGTAGCAATTGAATAAGCCCAATCTTTAAAAATTTGAAATGGGTGCAAGAAGCCACATATGTTGAGAAAGGGTTGTAAGTGGTTGCGTCAAAGAGTCTACGTACTTAGAAAATAATTCACTAGCACGTACATCGCAACTTAGGGTCTTATTATTGGGAAAGTGAAGCAAGGCACCCTCACCCTCATCCTTGGTAATGTTGACCTCAAGAGTAGTAGTAGAGCCATATAACCTTTGAGCATATAATTCCTTAAAAAAGAGCTATTGAACCTCAAAAGGACCTTTGTCAAGAGGGTTTTGAATGTATCCATAGGCTGCTCCAACATTTGAAACACCATGGAAAATGGTTTGAGAGAACACGTTCGCATTCCATAGTCATCCTCAAAGATAAGGTTAAAAACCAATCATCATGCATAAAATACATCCTATCCAATTGACTCAATGTAGTGGAACATTGGGCCGATTGGAATGTGTAACCTATTTCAGTAGGATGTAACCAAGATCATAGCTCTTTCTTAAGCACAGAGCATTGCAACATTGACGATGTCCTATGCTTAGTTGTGTCCAACAGATGTGACGAAGAAGCACTACAACACGTCGCACAAAACTTGGTGCAGATACCGATGAGATAAAGTTAGTTTTAAAATTAAAAAGCATTGAGATAGGCCTCAGAAAAAACGTCGGATTTGTGTCGTTGGTATAAGCATTGGTATACTTTGCGTCAAAAACAGCTTAGAAATAAGCATCGGAATAAGCCTAGAGATAAGCGTCGGTAATTGTAAAGGATATTCCAACGCATATTTTGAAGTTTATATCGACCTCTGTAGCGTACTCTGTAGCGACGATCACACATGCAAAATTTTTTTTGGCAGAGAGGGATGAGAACTGATGCTAGATGTACTGCAGCAAAAGAAAATAGCCCTCTCTGCCCGTAGGAAGAGTGCACAAGCAACCACACTCCACCTACAAGCTGACGATAGAGAGAAAGTGTATGACAATTAACAAAATTTTAAGAATAACATAACCACAAAATCAAAATCTTGAGCATGGCATACCAGCATAAAGATTTTATAACCATAGTTAAAACATGAGTCAAAATTGTAAAACCATAAACATCACCCATTTGCCATACCATAACCATTACCATAACTTGCTTGTCATACCATAACCATAACAACTCTACCATCATTGCACAACCATAACCATAACCATCACATGATTGGCATACCACCATAGCAAAACTATAACCTTAACTTGATTGCCAAACCTTAACAATAACATCTATGCTATACCATAAGCATAACCATAAACCATAACCATAACCACTACAAACCATAACTCCGCTTTAGCATACAAACCAACTACCTCACACCTTGCAAAAAACACCCACAACACAAATGCACCCACGCTTCTCAAATCACCCTTTCCGACTCACAAAACACTCCTAATCTGCCCTCTCGGTAGCACCTTTCGAGCTGCAGGAAAACCTTCTGCTAGCAATGGACAACACATGAAGAGAGAGAGAGAGAAAAGGAGGGGAATGGGGAGAAGCAACACAAGAGATTGGGGCAACATGAGTGGTATTATTGCATAGGGAGTAGTACAATTAATGTATGCAGCTTCAATGGCAAGCTTAGCAACACACAAGCTTCAAGCTTCCAATCACACACAAAGGAAAAAAAGCCGACTGGTCCAAAGACCCTAAAAAATGAACAAAAACCTTCTTTTATAGGGGTGTTCCTAGGAATCCCAAAACAAAAAAATGGGGTCACCTTCCATGTCGTGCACTTCATTTGGAGTTCTTTTTAGCATTTGATTGCATTGCCAACGCTTGGCATGGTTTGGACACACTTGCATGCTACACTTCTTGTCCTTATCCGATTCGGCCGCCCGGACTTCCCCTTGGGCCCTCTTTCCGTGGATTGCTCTTCTTTCCTTGTCCATACCTCCTTTGCAGTGGGACCCCTCCCTAGTCAAGGCAATAGCAATGTCCCTATTGGGGGGGGGGGGCGGGGGGGGGGTGTACAACCCTTTCCCTCAAAAAATTAGGCCCTTGGCGGGCGCCAGCATACCCGCTTAACTGCCTGCCACATTATCAGTAAACTCACACCACCGCGGGCGCCCTGCACCGCCCCGCCTCGCCGGCTCACGTCAAAACCACCACCAAGGCCGCCAAAAAACGCCACTCCAGCGCCCAGCGCTCGTGCTCCATAGCCGGGGGGGGGGGGGAGCTCCCCTCCACCTCTTGGATACCAATGGGGAGGCCACGTTCTGCTCTATATACTTCGTCCCCTACATTTTGCCCTGCGCATGTGGGTTATAGGGCCTGCCACATGGCGGCTCCGCAGAGCCCCAAGTCTCAAGGATTTGAAAATAAACACAAACTCCCCTTTTTCTTTTAAAAAAAAAACCTTTGTCTTTCCCCACTTGTCATGCTTGCCAACTGGCCCCTAATGGCCCATTTGGATAGCTGTCGAACCCGACAAAAAAATTCATTGAACCGACTTCGTCTCCCCCTGACTTTGTCTCACTTCATGACTCTCCTAGCCCCCGAACCGAGGCCGTCAAAACTCGCTCACATCATCCACAATCAGCTTCGGGCAAAGACACCCAATCTTCCGATCTTCATAACTTCTTGCTCTGGACTCCGTTTGGCATGCAGTCACTTCCTGCTAGCTTCGTATGATGCACACCCTGCTATAGAATTTCGTCAAGGCTCAAAAGACGCCAGATAGAAAATCCTCGAATGCGACCAAGTGGGGCTCAGACCCGGCCCCTGAACAAACTTCAAATGATCATATCTCGCAAACCATGGCTTCGATCCGCAATCCGAAATGACGGGTAGGCTCCATGAATCGAGCTCTACACATCTATACCCCAATTTCCACTTGGATCACCTGTCCCCAGCTGCCCTGTCCGGCAAGAATCTGCAAACCACTAAAACTTTAACTTTCAATAACTTGGGCTTCGTAGCTCGGTTTGATGAGCCGTCTACACCTGTTCTTTCAGCACTTCAAGCTCTTCATTCGTGGGCCCAAAGGCTGCACTTTGCATCTCCTTCACGTGCCACCCAAAGTAGCCCATCATGGATTATTTCCTGGCCTATAAGATGCATCATGCATACACCTCCGCTGCTAACCGCCATCCCATAATTTTCCTAGCTGCTCCAGTCCTCTGCCATGCCTTTGCTTGCCTGCACACATCTATCCATGTCACCCTCTAGAGTCGACACACTTTGGGTGCACCATCATTGCCCACCCCCTCGTTGAGCATTTATGCTCAACCACAAAAGAGCTTTATTCCACTATAAACTGCAAAACCTGGCACACAGTATGAGAAAACTCAAAAACCGTATGTACATTGTTTTATTGCATCCTGTTGCCAAACCTTCAAGTGGGTTGCCCCACCCCCTGCATCACATAGCTTCCACTTGGATCAAACACCTGGCTCTGTTTACTTTCATCCATCTGCAGCAACCTCCAATAGTGCCCTACCCAAGCACCTAGATCACCATGTGTGTAGACTGTCCATAGCCTATCTTCTGCACTCCATGCATTCCTTTGCAACCTGTCTACTCCACACCAAGCAACACGAAGCATGTCATCATCCAAAAAACATGTACCTGACGCCAAGCTACAACACATTTCTAACCCTCCCTTCCAACCAAATAAAGTAGAGGCCTTGAGCATATACCCTTGTACCTGCTGAACTAGCCTCCATAGAGCTGTATCTACCATCTCTTTCATCAACCATAATTCACATACCTTCACTGGAAGCAAAGCCCTTGATTGAGATTCTCCTTTCTCCACCATTGGACATGTCTGCTGCATCGGAATTTGCTCCGTCTTTGGCATCACAACCTCCTCTTTGGCCACACACTCAATTCCAGCTTCATGGAGCCCTTCCTTGTGAACCGGCCCTTGAAGGTCGATCAGCACTACCTCTTGGTCAGCTTCAATCTCTTGCTCTTCAATCACCTTTTCTACTGCTGCATCATGCTCCTCTATAGAAGAGAGAAACTCGTTCTCTACCGCACCCATCTCAAGTTCCTCCATAGACACGGCCGTTTCATCACCCTTGGCAAAATGGTGCATCTTCTGCACCACCACGGCACATTCCACCTCTACTTTCATCAGCACAGCCATTAGCATTGCACCACATACCACCTTCACCTACATTTCATCATCTATAGGCCTAGACCGTTGTCGAGAAATTTGCGGTCTTTCCAGAAAAGCACCGGGCTTATGGCTATGAGAGTTTGTGAGAGAACTTAACAAAAACTATATGAAGGAGTTAAATCATAGATGCCATGAAGATTAGGATTTGGAAAGAAGTGCAATCAAAGAAGACTCACTCTTTCTCTCTTGCACTCACACACACAAAGAAAGAACACAAAAGAGAATGTCAAAACAATACGAAGATGAAAACATCAAGGCTATGGTCATAACCTATCATGGGTAATATGAAAGGGTTAATAGATGAGTTAATGGCATTCAATCTTGGCTGACCAAATATGCTACGAATTGTTCTTTGGAATTGTAGTTTTGTGCTTACCATAATATATATATTTTGTCTAGTGATTGGGACTAATTGTGTGTACAAATCCTCTTGGTTCATAGCAAGATAACTACGCTTACGTCAAAAGAAAAGTTATAGTCTATGAGAGGTAGTATGATGGGATCCAGTGATAGAAGTATTTCATTGAGCCTTTCTGGGCCAAAGAGAAACACTATACGTTGTTGAAAGTGTATTTTAGGGCTAATCCATACGTTAATTTTAATAGGTCGTATAGAGTGAAAGCGATAGAAATTATCATCATGTGGGTTATTCATCTAGGATAGTATGTGAGAAATGTAGATATGAGAGAAGTGAAGAGATGAGAAGTTTCCCTCCCAAGCCCTATTCTTGCCCGTAAGCAATAAGGATACTGCAGGGAGAGATGTACCTGTAGAAAAGAGAACCTAGAATTTGCAGAGAGGATGAATTACTAAGAATGAGAGAGATAGGTTTGGTTAATCAAGGAGATGAGATTAGATACATAAATATATATATATGTCGGATTAGAGATAAAAAAGAAAACAACAAGAAATCAAGAAAACATCAATGTAGAACACATCTTACTTGACAAACCCTTCGGCACCATTATTGATGGAGAGAAAAGAAGAGGGGAGCACTCCACTTTGATTGATACTCCAAGTACAACACCTTCTTTGATGAGAGTTGATCTTCCAAGGATAGCGTACAAGAATGGCTAGTCTTCCTCTAGGAGAAAGTGTAGGCTTGGGCTTATGTTAATGGGGCTAAGTACAATTAGGCATTACTACTCACTCCCTCAAGAATTCCTCTCATCAATGGCTTGAATTCTTGACTTCCTTTTCAAGGAAGAAGAGGTCCCCTTTTATAGGTGAAGGGAACCCCCAAGGGTTTACACAAGAAGAGAGGAGCCAGTGTGAATAGGAATCGGAAAATTTGAAAATGAGCTGTCCCTGCATGATTTGGGCAGACTGGGGTCCAATATTTTGATCATATCTCCTCAACTGTGGCTCCAAATAAAAAAGTAAAAATATGGGAAGAAACTTCAGCTCATTAGCTACGATTTTCATTTTAAAATCATTTTCCAATTCGGATTGAAACCTTGTGTAAAAAATTCATCAAAATAGGATCCATTTCTGGCAGCAAAAGTCTTCCCGTGGTCCCCTTAGTCTAGACTTTCATTTAATTCCAAAGGCTACCTCATGCCATATGAAAGCATGACATTGCTGCTTGACAAAGTTTTGTAATCATGCTTGTAATAATGCATTAAAATAAGTGTATCTTTGAAATCATGCCACCTAGTGTCCCACTAGGATTTGATTCCCTCCTAGTAGCTATTTAAAAAGAAATATAGAAAAAGTATAAAAAATACATAGAATATATATATATTGGAGTTTACCCTAGATATAGGATATAGATAGGGTGTGAGATGATAATGAGATAGTAGAAATAAAGAATCAATGCTTTTTGCCCCAAGTTAAAGAGGCGGAGCTATTGATGCTTTTCCCATAGTATTTTCTGATTGTAAAGTAAGAATAGGTTACCCTTGAGAAAAATAATAGGATGAGATAGAAGGCTTATTATTATACTTAAATATGCATATGTACATTATAGGAAAGATAATTATGTATCTAAAAAATTACAAGATAACTCTTGTAGCATGCGTTCGCACTATGTACGTGTCACAGCACGACATCGCTTCACTTGGCTTTCATCAAGTATCTCGGCTTGCTCTGTTCCCTGCTCTTCTTGCACATGTGCTATCACCATATCATCAAACATATAAGAGGATAGCTTTACCTTTACCAGTTCGGGCTTATCACATTACGTCTCTTCATCATAGGATGTATATTCATCCGCATTATTCTCCTCGCTTGTCTCCTAGCTAATCGAGCTTGTATTATCATTAGCATCAGCATCATATACCGACTTCGTATCAGCATCTGCATCAGATGGCGTACATGTCTGAAAAACAACTTTTTTTTTTGCTTTTGATTTTTCTCCTAATTGAAAACGATTTTGCAAAAACAACCTGTGTCAAAAGAATCTTTCATTTTTGGTTTTTGATTTTCCTTCCAATTGAAAAGGATTTTGCAGAAAGGGCCCGCAAGAGCCACCGAAATCGATGTGCACAGTCTACAGCTTTGCAAAAGAAACTTTTTTCAAACTCCGCATTGATTTTGAGTTATCATTCTCAGATGGAGTACATGTCTAAAAAGTAACTTTTGCTTTTTGCTTTGATTTTTCTCCTAATTGAAAATGATTTTGCAGAAATGGCCAATGTGAGCCACTGGAATCGATGTGGTCTACAACTTTGCAGAGAAAACTTTCTCTAAACTCTGCAGCGATTTTGGATTATCGTTCTCAGATTGCGTACATGTTTGAAAAGCAACTATCACTTTTTGCTTTTGATTTTTCTCCTAATTGAAAATAATTTTGCAAAAACGGCCCGTTTGAGCCACCGGAGTTGATGTGGTCTACAACTTTGCAGAAGAAAATTTCTATAAACTCTGCACAATTTTGGATTATCGTTCTCAGACTGCGCACATATATCAAATGTCTATAGATCTGTTCATGGATATCTGTCATGACACTACAAGAGGTACTTAATAGTAGCAATGCTCGTAGTGTGACGCTCAAACATGAAAAACCATGGCGTCGCTATGAGAGGTGCTATGTTACAAGTAACATAGCCGCGCTCATAGCGACGCCTATAGCAACGCCGCCAGGGCTAAAAAAAATAACCAAGAGCGTCCGAAAACTCAGATCTCAGATCTGAGTTTTCGGCGCGCGCTCAAGCAAGCAAGGTAATGCTCTCCCTCTCTCTCTCTGTCTTCTCCACACACACACACACATACACTGGAGGAGAGGAAGGAGAGCCAGGTATGCTCCTTCCATCGCCTCACTCTCATGTTCCCTTCCCCTCTTTCTCTCTCCCTCTCTCTCTGTCTCACACACACACACACATTGTGTTTTTGAGAGAGAGAGAGAGATATAATAGGATATGCTCCCAACCCCGCTGGCATCACATGAAAATCAACCACAGCCTTTGTGTCATACGCCTCCACCTCTAAGCTCTTTACAACACCCAAACAGTTTACTTTCTGATTGTTTGCCAATCTAATCCGGAAGCCTGACACCCCAGTCACTATGAGACCCAGTTGCTCAACGCATGAGTGTGTTATGACGCATATTTGGGCTCCACCATCCACATAACCTTATCCCATATTTTTTCTTTTGTGCCACACATCTACTATTTGGCAAATGTCTTGTAGCTCATCCATTGCCAACACCTTTATTGAACCTCTCTCTGGTTCTTTCTCCATTGGGTTAACCATCCTCTTCCACTGTCGCTTTAACTTTGGCACCATCTCTATAAGCTGCCCAAAAGTAACATCTGCTTTCCTGCTTGTCAGATCCTCCTTCAAGTCGTAGCAAGTCGTAGCTTAATTGCCCATCCTCTAGTGGAAAATCTGAAACATGAAACTTGCGACGAGCCCTCCTTTTCCTCTTGGCGTTGACATCCTCGCCTTCATGACTCTTTCCCTTCTTCTTACTAGGACCTAGGGCACTTCTTCCTTCCTTTTCTTCTGTGCTCCTCTTCCCAATAGGCATCAATAATGTATCTCCTAGCTTTGATGCCTTCTCCAAGGTGACTACACTTAACACTTTTGTCTTTCCCTTTTCCTCCTGGGTTAATCCACTGGTTCCTTCATCTCCCTTAATTTCAATGCCATAATCATTTGACCTAGTTAGCACCTGTCTTGGAAATGGATACATGTCTACACCCATCCTTGGTGGCTTATTACATTGCGGGCTGATGTGGCCCAACTCCCCACAATTATAACATGTGGGTTTCTGCCTCCAGAACCTACCATTACTTTGTCCAGCACCATTCCTAGGTCTTTCTTCACCTCCTGGGCTGATTTGCAAACCTCCCTCGACCTTGATTATTCACCCACTTGTCTAGCATGTTTAGGCTGAGATTCTTCATTAAATCTACCACTTGCATCATGTCTTGCCTTAGCCCATCATCTTGCACAGATGTAGTGACCACTGCTCGCATAACCTGAGTAGTAACAGGAACCAGAGGTTCATGATGAACCCCTGGCATGCAACCTTGTAAAGAATCCATAGGCTCATTTTCCTCAGCTTCCACTCTTTATTCCTTGCCACTTCCAATGCATCTTCATATGTCCTAGGCTTCTTTAGCTCCACTCTCCAATGTATATTCTCCCAAAGACTATCCAAGAACTTTTCCTTCTTCATCATGTCAGGCGGGGGTACTTGTGGTGCTAAGGCCTTGCACATCCGCTCCCATGCCAATGAAAACTTACGTATGTACGTATCTACTGGCTCACCTTCCTTTTGCACCAAACCCTGTACTCCTTGCCACACTTTGTCAGGATCTTCTATCTTCACAAACTCCACTTCCAATCCATGCCGGTGATTATCCAAACTCAATCTTACAGGTGGATCAAGCACACGCAACTCCTCTTCAAATGCTTTGGACCAAACTCGTGCATCACTCTTCAAACAGATTTGGAGAAGACGTAACATCTGTGCCGGGTCATGAATCTGGTTGCTAATGCAGGCAACCTCCATTTTTTCCAAAAATTCTTCCACATCTTCATCACTTCTTCCATGAAACTCGAGATAAGAGAAATCCATGGCTACTCAAGTTATGATGCTTCGAGAACCCCTTCAAACACACATGCAAGAACGCAAAACTTTTCACTACCCAATCCCCAGAAACTTCAATGGAGCTCAGCTTTAGATAAGGACAAACACATGCACATCAAATGAGTTTTCATAGTTAATCATTGGAATTACAACAGGCAAAGGACATTCCAGATCTCTCGTAATCTTCTTGGGCCGAACATAAAGACTATGCGCTGTTGGAAAAAAATCTTCCTGGACACATGAACATTTATCTGGATTCGTTGAGTTAAATGAAAAGGAGTGAATTGAGGTCCATTTTGATCATCCATTAAAGTCAACCATGAACCTCCCAAGAAGGCACACTTGACTTATCCTTTGATTTTGCCAGAATTTCAGCAGCATAATAGTATAAATGGCTTAAAAGACCAAAAGAATAGCCATCATAACTTGGGAAAAATTTTGGCAGAGTTTCCCCAGAAGTAGAGCAGTGAGAATCCAAAATATAGAGTGTATATGTATGCATAAACTGCCAACAATAGAACCCGAGCATCAAATAGGAATCACTAATACATAGCCTATGGCGAGGTCACGAAAAGGGTGCTCCAGCTACCTGTATCACCGAAAGGATCTCCACATTTGAGAATCCCCCAGCTCAACAAAACCTCACACTATCGACCCTCACATGAAGGCTAATGCAAATCGCGTATACTCAAGTCTCAGAAATGACTATCTTCCAGACCAAGTCTCAGAAATGGCTGGGACTGCCAAATTAAACCAAGTATGGCTCCACAAATGCGTACAATGGCAATTTCCACAAGTAACATACAATCCAGCAGACAATGCGCTCAAACAGGCGCCAAGTGATGCATACCCACAACAACTGCAAGTGACATCACTGCTAGTATATCATTGTACTCCAGCTACATGTACCTGTGTGAATCACCTGTACCTGTACGTGTCCCTGTAACCTGTAATCTGCAACCTGCAACCTGTAATCCCGAATCTTGAAGCTTGAAGCTCGAAGCATAATGAAGAAGATCCTCGGTGGGGGCGCCAAAAGAATGTGAGTGGGATGAAAACACAGAGAACACCTCTATAACAACCCGACACACACTCTTGGAATGATACACACACACACACTATGGGGCACCACTCGGCTTACACAATCCACCTGGCCAAGACAGGGAACACACCAATGGAGTGAGAGGAGAGAGACTTCCCACTTGCCCACTCAACACAGAGAGACACACACACACACACCCAAAAACTCAACTCAAAAGAGGAGAATTTCTGATGTTTAGATACAAATGAGCTTGGGACAACACCAATGGGGCAAATAGTTTACACAGTATTTGAGAAATACACCAGATACAACCACAAAGTTAAGCAGAGGCTTCACTCACCGAAGAAGATTTCACAAAAAAATAGCAGAAAAAGAGTGAGGAACTTGGAAAAATGGACAGAGCCATCGTGGCCGGAACGGCCCAAAACCCAAGTCTACAATGTCAAAGTGCTCAAATCCGACCAAAACAGGCTCCAAAAACCCCAAAAACACAGTTCTGGCTGTTCCTTCTCTCTTCTCCACGTTTTTTCTGGTCCTCTCTCTGTTTTTTCAGTTCCCACACTTATCTTTATTACTTGGGAACCCTTGGCCTTTTAGATGACCTCAAACGGACCCCGAACATGCCAAAAACTAACCTCGCAGTGCATAGTTGTCACCTTTTTGCATCCATCCGCACACCTGGTGCTCAACTTTTTCCAATAATGCATTCCACCACCACATGAAGTGGCCCCAAAAGATGGTCCTCATGATTACCTTTTTGAATAATTATCACAAGAAAACACCCACATTGTGTCTGTACTTATCCACGTGCAACTATTGACTCCATTCGACCTCCTGATGCCACTGGATGCCGTCTGACGCACCTGCTTACCTCATGTCATCGACCCGCGGTTAGCTTCCTTAAGAAGTTTTACGCGCTAGCAACCCCTCATTATTATATAAAAACCACACTGGTACTGGTGATAGTGAAAAACAATGCACTATGTACATGTTATCCTACCTGTACACATGTGGGCCCCACACAACCACCTAGCTTTGGAAAATGGGCAATCCTTTATTCGATGCACCATGCATGTGTATGTACATATGCGCAATCCCTTGCTCCAAAAAACTCCTGACAACGTATCATCCTAATTTTATATTACGAGATAATTTTGACAAAAAATGTTTGTGTGTGGTGTAACAATTACAAGGACAGCCACTTCAAATAGTTCTCTCCCACGTATCAGACGAGCTATCCTCTGCGCTTAGAACTAACATGCCCATTGACCTTCATATTGTTACATCACAAGCTTCCTCTACTTTGAGTTGTGTTGTGTGGCCGTCCTCTTTGTTGTGCTCATCCCAATCTCTTCTTGGTGTCCCCTTTGTTGGTTGCTATGATGTCCCTGCAGAGGGTTGCTGCTACTATGTCCACTCCTATGAGAGAAGCCATGCATACCAAGAGCAACTCTAAGCTCACGTCTCCTTGCAGCACCAAGACCAGACCGTTTGTGTCGTCCGAGGAAATGAGGACACCAAATAATCGTGCAAGCAAGTAGAGTTTCTTAATTGCACAATCTAAACATAGAGGGTCTTCTATCCTTGCCGATGATGACATGTCTACATCGAAGAGTAGAGGTGAGTTGTGCATGTTGTGTTGAGAACTTCAGGTTGAACATTCTTGCATGAAGCACTATTAATGCAGATTAGTTGAGAATTGGATGATTTGTATGTCAATACATAAATAAATGATGTAGTTTTTTAGGGTTTAGGGTAGGTCTTGCATGTGTCCTAGTGTAAGCTGCATGTTTGAGATTTGCACTACACATGAAAATTTGCATGTTATGAGATTTGATACTATATTTATGTTGGTAAAAAAATCATTCTAACTATTGCAATGTGTGAATTGACTTGATCTTTGTAGGGAAAAATATAATGGAAGATTACCCCATGCTCACAAAATTCTGTCATACAACAGAGGATCTACACGAGGAGTATGTCCTAAGCCTAGTAGGGGTGCTTCCAGAGGATCTAAATGAAGTTATGCTCCCAGAGGATTAATGGTTAAGAGTGTTCAAGTTTAAGCACAATAGAGGTGCAAGGTTTATCTGAATCATGTGCACCCTCGCTTCATAGATGATTGCAGGATGATCTTCCACAAGGTGTATCAAGCACCACCATCTTGGGGATAGATTACAACAAAGGGTAGGCTTTTGAGAGGTTCCATGGTGTGACAAAAGACCTTGTAGACCACACCGTGGCATGGGCCAAGTTTGGTGAGAATATTATTCAGATGTGCAGAGAAAGAAGAGGGGGGTTGGAGCGGAAGATTGAGGGCTGGAGAAAGAAAATTGGGACCTCTGAGGCTGCCCATCATAGAGGGAAAAAGCCTCACATTACACAGTCTTGCAGCAACTTGTGTAGGGAGAGTAGGCCAGTTGCTGCTTATTGACATAATTTATCAGTTCGTGACTATGTCGGTGATTTAGAGTTATTGTGGAGAGGATGCCGGCCAAGAGCAAGCACACTATGCATAGGCTCTTTGAGATGAGAACCTCGATCCAGCTAAAAAAGGAGGCACTATTTAGGTGTGAGGGGTCCAATGTTGTGGCCAAGCAGATAAAGGTGGACTGTATACAGTGCGATTGCAAGAGCTCCATCAAACTGTATACAATGTGATTGGAAGAGATCCATCAAAACTGTATACAGTGCGATTGCAAGAGCTCCATCGAAATTGTATACAGTGCGATTGCAAAAGCTCCATCAAATTGTATATAGTGCGATTGCAAGAGCTGCATCAAAATTGTATATAGTGCGATTGCAAGAGCTCCATCAAAACTGTATTTAGTGCGATTGCAAGAGCTCCATCAAACTGTATACAATGTGATTGGAAGAGCTCCATCAAAATTGTATATAGTGCGATTGCAAGAGCTTCATCGAAACAGTATACAGTGCGATTGCAAGAGCTCCAAAACCAAATTTCAATTAATGATGAAGAGGTGAATGATGATTTTGTAGCAAACCAATGCATGCTACAACACTTAGGGGTTACTTAGGACATCCAAATGGAGCTTGAGCACAGAGGAGCAGGTATGGTAAATTCTCCCTTGGTCCTACCTTGTCTATCTGACTAGGGACTCCTATGTTTTACAATAGAGAATTTAGGTACATTTGATACTTCATTGGTAGTTGTGTAATGCATTTTGGTAATACGTCTTGAAATTTTGGATTGTGCATATAGTTAAAGGTTTCCCTTGTACATCAACATCCTTGGTATTGGGTGCATACAATACTCATTGGCACTATTGACTAATGTAGGATTGGCTTTGGTACCTTTCCATGGTCTCCTTGGTATTTATAAACACTACCCAAGCTAATTGTGGTACAATTTATACCTAACTTGGGGTAGTTTACTTTGTCTTGGTAGTGCCTTGAGGCTTCCTTGATAAACCACCAATCATAGCTTTCTCTAGGACTGCTTTGGATCTCCCTACTCTTTGGTGTATACAATACTGTTTGATACTTTTAATGATTGTAGGGCTATCTCGGGTACTATTCCATGGTTTCTTTGGTATTTATAGGTATTGCCTCCAACCGTATTTGGTATTCCTTCTAGCTAGCTTTGGTATGTTTACTTTGTCTTCGAGGTGGCTGGGTACTTAGACATCTAGGATGGTACTACCTTGGTGCTTCCCTATTATAGTACCAAATCTAGCTTTGACTAGACGATGCCTTTGTACGTTCTTGATCTCGTTGGTGCATACAATACCCTTGGTCTCTTAGGTACAATTTTTGTGGGTAGTTTTGGTCCTTTTCTTTGTTTTGGTAGTGCCTTGGACCTTATCGTTGTAGGATTGGACTGCCTTGGTACTTCCTTGGCATAGTGCCAATCGTTTAGTCTTGGTACCTTTCCATAGTCTCTTGGGTGTTTTTTAACTCCTCCATTCTACTATTTTTGGTATTGTCTCGAGCTACTTTTTGTACTAGTGCCTAGTTACTGCCTTGGTATTTTGCTTGGTAGTCTTAGTGGTTTTGAATCTAGGTAACATCTCTAGGTGATTTCACCTTGTCGAACTTGTTTTCTGCATTAGGAAGAAAGTGCATCCATGGACTTGCCAACAAGTCCCGTGCTTGCAAAATTTTTCTTATGCCTACTCTTGTAATTGACAGCCTGTGTCTTGATGTAATGTGCTAAGACTATATTTTGGTCTCCATCTATTACCATATGTTTTAAGTATAGGTTACATTTTCCCTACTATATTGTGCTCTTTTGTGGTTAGACTTTGACCCTTTGATACCCTGTAAGTAAGTTTTTGTAGGATGTTTTTTGTGTGCTAATTGACTCGAAATGTTATTGGCACTGTAGAAATTGATCCATGGTGGCTAAAGGAAAAATTTGCTCACAAAAGATGCCAAAAGATGTTATGTCTATAGGCAGGTGGCTGATTGTATTTGATATGAATGTTGTGCTCTTAAAGAGCTAAAACCAACCACCATCGGAGATGTAATTTTTGTACCTACCAAAGGAGGTGAGACTATTTGTATATCGTCTAGGTCGAGAGTTATGGTGTGCAATCTCAGGACGGATGTAGAGGATGTGCTTGTAAAGTTGTCCACGCAAGCAGATATTATGATATGGCCTTGTTGTAGTAAGTAAACGAGTGGTCAAAGGTATACATTTTATCCTCTTATTGCCTCATACTGATAACCCATGTGTACTATCATAATTATGCTTAACTTTCCCGTACTCTTACATATGTGTTCAGTGAAGAAGATTGTGAGATGTGGCTACCCAACATCCTTGATGTCTCGAGTGTGCTAGGGGATGTTGGTGATAAGCCTCTTTTTGGAAGCTATTGAGATCAGTGTGGGAAAAACACCCGTCGTATAATGCCAGCACTAGCATACTTTTAGATGATTGTAGATATAAGTTTCTTGAAATGACTATAAGAATTGTCTGGCCATTGGACCATATGAGCCTTCTTACCTTGATCCCTACTATCCCTTGTACCTCACGGCCTTGGTCAAAACCTGGTTGGAGAGCTGGATTTCTACTCCCTACCCAACAACATATAGCCATCAACACCCCCTCTTTGATGTAGAAGACGACGTTAGCCCTCTCGTTACTGATTATTTCATTCAATGAGAGAGATACGCTTATTGCTTTATCCCCCCTATCAACCCATGATTTGTGGAATAAAGAAAGAAAATTTTCTTGGTGTAGTGTGCTATGTATTCCTCTTTATGTGAAAATGAAAATCCACTAATGTCCATTTAGTCATTTTTCTTACAGTATGATTCTATGGTCATTTTGTCTTAATCTTTGGATTTGGTAGTGTAAGAACCAAATTTGGCATTGGTCTTCTCAATATAGGGTGATTGTAACTCATGAAGCTCCATTGTACGAACTTTTTATAAGAGAGTTTTTTTTGGGAAAATTTACCATTGTGGGCTTGAGACATTGTAACTATCAGTATCAAATTTAAAGCTTTTGGTATTGTAACTGACAACTTTCAGGCTTTGGTACTGGTAAATTGGATACTGTAAAGTACCAAATTTGGTGTTACTCATTTCACTACAAGGTGATTATAGAAGAAAACTTATTTTGGATAGAGCTTATTTTGGAAAAGAACAATATTATGGGATGGGGAAGCTAGGTACAACAGTACAAAATTTGGTGCTTTTGATACTAGCATTGGCAACTACCAAATTTGGTATTGTAAAGTACCAAATTGGGGGTTGGTCATCTCACTATAGGGTGATTGTAGAAGATAGATATTTTGAAAAAAACAACAATATTATGGGCTAGGGAAGTTAGGTATACCAATACAAAATTTGGTGCTTTTGACACTGGCATTAGAATCTACAAAATTTGGTACTAGTCATCTCATTATTGGGTGATTGTATAAGAAAGCTTATTTTGGAAAAAAACATATTATGGGATGGGGAATTTAGGTATAGTAATTATACAAAATTTGTTTCTTTTTAAACTAGCATTAGAGACTACCAAATTTCTTAGTATAAAGTGCCAAATTTTGTGTTGAACATCTCAATACAGACTGATTGCAAAAGAAACCTGATTTTGGAAAAAAATATTATGGGCTAGGGAAGTTACAATAACACTACCCAATTTGAATCCGAGGCTTGAAGTACTGGTACTGCTAAGTACCAAATTTGGTACTGGTCTTCTCATTGTAGAGTGATTCTATGTCATGGAAGGTCAATTATACAAACTTTATAGCAAAGTTAACCTTGTTTTGGAAAAAAAGAACATTGTGAGCTCAGGAAGTTACAATTACCTATACTAGTAATTTCCAAATTTGGCAATGGTCTCATTGTAAGACGATTCTAACTCACTGGTTTTCAATTTCTTGTAAATTATGCTATATTACTAACCTCAATAGTGTAGCATGTGATGTGCATAAATAGTGGAGATAGGGAGGGAAAGCATAGATTACTCAAGCTTGAATAGAAGACCTAGTATAAATTACTCAATCTCCCGAATGGCAGAGGTGGGGATGCGCCAAATGACCTCATCCTCTTCTACATCATCATACATCATACTATTGTATACATTTTCATAGACCTCAATGGAAAGCATAAACATGTTTTGGAGTCTAGACATAGGATCCATCCAAATTTTTACGGATCTTACAAGGTGAGAATAGATCATGACTAGTGGTGTATGATCAAGAACTCTATATGTATCACATTTCCCATCCACTTGGTCATAGTACAAGCCTTCAAACACAAGTCTTCCTTTAACAAAATTGTTGTTTCACTTATCTCTTTGTGATTTGTGTTCCTGTTACATGGCTTTGGTGCATTTCAAAAGATACAAGTTCTCACCGCCTTCACCTGCCTTCATTGTAAAGTTGTCCCCCAATAGGCAACATTTCACACATTGTCTGTGGGTTGCCCTTATACATTGGCTTGTTGATGTTCGATCTCATTGGTACAATTTTCATGTTGCTATCATCCTCCCTGGCTCCCTCCTCTTCATCACTATCCTCATTTTCCACCTCTTGCACTGATATAATGGATATGTGTTTCTATTCCTCAATGTATTTCTTGCTCTTGCATCTCCTCCATTTCCCACTTAAACATCCATCACAAAAGCATGAGAGTGTATGAAGATGTAGAGCGCATGGGTCCTCAGGTAAATAACCATCTACACAATGGGTCACACATGAGCCTTGGATTCATCGACATTCCCACTAGATATCTTGTTGCACTTCATCCTTTGAAACCATCCAAAACACTCTCTGTGGGTTAGATCTGTGTGACCCAGCCGTGTCTTCAAATTTTTCCTTTAGAAAATTAACAACATTAGCCGCACCCTTTATCGGTGCCCCGTATTGTTTCAACTCCTCGTGTGTTAGTGCTCTCTTGATTACAACACTACCTCCATTGTGCTCCCCTTTTCCATGCCGCCCCGATGCCGAGAAGTTACACATCATGTGCAAGACCGTCAATTGATGGTATGTGGCAACAAAGCAAAAAGGTTTCCATGCCTTGAATTACGATGTTACACCATCTGACCACACCCAATGATGTCGAAAACAGTGACCTTGAACTTTCACTCACATGTCATGAAGCATAAAGCAATGCTGCACAAACAAAGTATCATGCTGATTATCATCAGTCATGTAGAAATACAGTGTCTTTTGTACGACACCTCCCAAATTTCTAACATATGTAATATGCACAAGGATTGTTACTTGTCTTGACCACCAATGTATTGATTGTATTTCACTCCATACAATTTTGAATGAGTAATTCTTCGCAAAGTCAATTATGGATACAACCACATTGTTAGGAGATATAAGCATGCTTTCTTTAAACTATTGTGCTTGCCACCAAAAGATGAAGTTGTCCTCGATCAGATATTGCATATGCTTCACAAAAAGTCCATAAAAAGAAGCACTTGACATTCTTTGTGGGAACAAGTCCTTCCTTTAGTTTTTTCTTCCATCGCCAGCCACATGTCCACTGCCGACGTCTTCCAAGAGCCTGAGAAATATGTGCTAAACATAATCAGAATAGTGTCGCTTAACCGACGTATCTAACAATACTTCGCTTAAACGAGTTAAAAAATGGTTATTATTTTCGCCGCATAAGCAATGGTGGGTGTTGCATAAGCAAGGCCAATTTATGTCGCTTATACAACATTTTTGCATCGCGACGGTTCTATAGCAATGCTGATAGCGACGTTGTTTTTTTCGCTTATGTGATGCAAAACAGCATCACTAGTAGTGATTATTTAATGTAGCAATCTAGTTTCTAGTGAAATTTTGCATGCCTTTTCAAACATAAATTCTTTTCATTTGCATGAATCATAATCTGCTAGATTAACTATGTCCATGTCAATATCTACCATGCAAACATTAGACTTAGGATTCACATGGTTGAGAGAAGGCAAGCCATGCTTGAAGTCAAAGTGGTGAGTGTCTTCAATGTTTGTTGACATGGTGTATTGGTTGCTATAGAAAGAAAAATAAGTACATCAAGGTATAATGAGACACTTAATGAAACTGTGACGTTGACTTGGGCACATTGATTATTGCATGCACATGCATGCAATGTAAATCCATTACAATTTCTTTTCATAACCTTCAAATTTGATTTTGAAACTCCAAAGTGGTGATGGTATGACCAATGTTATCAAATGTGGCTACCTACTCTGCTTATAATTTAGTGGAAGATGATGAGATTGTTGCATTTATCTAAAACATATAAAATTTATACCATGGTGTGCTACAATCCTTGTGGAGTGGAGAGATAAAGCTCTTCATTTTCAAGGGATAATTTGTTTTAGAGTTTATCTAGGACAACAGTGGGTCAGTTCTCATCAGAGATGTGATAGAGGAAACGAAAGAAAGACATAACCAACAGTAGGGACCAAAATGAGTGTCTCAAAAATATCTAGAAAGACATAAAAAAGTAGAACCCCCGAACCCCAGACACCTTTAGAAAGATGATATACAAGTAAAGAGAGACCCAGGCCCCTCCTCTAGCCATTTAAGGTGTGCATCCAGTGTTTTCTAACAAGGAATGTGGTTGAAGTGTAAGTTGACATGATCACAATGAAAACATGGTATGCGTAGCACTTTAAAATAGCAGAAAGAGATAAAAAAGTAGAACCCCCGAACCCCAGACACCTTTAGAAAGATGATATACAAGTAAAGAGAGACCCAGGCCCCTCCTCTAGCCATTTAAGGTGTGCATCCAGTGTTTTCTAACAAGGAATGTGGTTGAAGTGTAAGTTGATATGATCACAATGAAAACATGGTATGCGTAGCACTTTAAAATAGCAAAGCAAAACACAAAACACTCACCAAATGATGAAAAATTCCATCAAAATCTCCAAACACACAACAAGATGATGCGAGAATGTAGTTATGAGATATACAGTAAAATGTGATTTCTATTGATGTGCATACAGGTGCTGTCTATTTTTCACAGTTTATACAAATATTGAGAGTAGCAACAAAAAATTACTTATCTAGGTGTGTGCGATGACAAGATACACTTTGTTGATGAGGATTTGGTGCCTTACGATCTTGAGATGCATACAATGCTTCAATTTTATAAAATAGCACCAGTTTAGATAATTTGGGAAAATCCTGTTTCCCAAATACTAAACGTGTATGCTAGGATCGTGTTATTTTATGATTTCTAAGCTCTAGTTGCCTTTAATTTATATAAATTATCATGATTGTATGAGTCTATTTTAATTTCTCTACTCTAAAATTTAAGAATAAACCTCCAATATAGTTCTTTGAAAGAGGATTTGTATGACATCAATGCTTTTCAAAATTCAACAACTGCTTCTAGAAGTAGCTTCTCAAAAAATGAGTTGTCATAAAACCAATTGATATGATTTTAAAGCAGCCTATAGATTGATTACAACAATTAAAAAATATAATATGTTAAGACAAATACTATTAAACACTCTTGTCATAACTTTGGTGACCTTAATCCATGTATAACAAAATACTTGGTCATGGTTTTGTAGCATGCTATCAAGTTTTAAATACACGATAATTTAAACAAAATTCAAACTAATATTTCACACTTAAAAAGTCAAAACAATAATATAGAGTATCATATGGCTATAAGACCATGAGATGCCATGTATTACACCTATGACCTTAAGGCCATATTGTTGAGCTATATATAGTATCTCTATATATAGCACCCTGGTCCCCTCTATATAAACTCATCTCGTGTAGTCATTGGACACACTTTGGGGTTTTCATATGATGGTGTCGTCTCTCTCTCTTCTCGTCTACCTGCACTCTCTCTCTCCGGTTCAACATGGTATCAGAGCCAACTGCATGCATTCTCTATCAAGCTATGGCTATGGAGAGCTCTTCCGTGTGCTTCAACAACGGAGATAAGTTTTAGAGACTTCTTCTTGATTGTTTTTTTCTTGAATTTTATTATAGTTGCTTTGTTCTTGCGTTCTTTGTAGACGGGAATAGCTAGATTACAATTTCTCTGTTTTGGGCTCGAAAATTATGAGCGATAAGGAGAAACATAAGTAGGTGTTGTGTCTGCAAGCGACTGCAAGAAGGACGCGTGTGTGCACGAAAAGAAATTCAAAATATGATTAACATGTGGAGAGAGGAAGTTGCTCTGATGCAGCTTTTAGAGAGCGCTGCATTGGAAGGAGATCAGAGGGTCGCTTTGGGGCCGGTTGTAGTGCAAGGGCCGAAAGCATGAAGGGAGGCTGCCCACAGGCCGCAGATGCATGATGAGAAGCTTGCTCATAATGTCTTAAGGCATTAGCACCTCCTGTCTGCTCGCCAGTTCACGAAACAAAGCTGCAGATAGTGCTGCCTCCTGTCTCCGCAATCACGGCTATGGCCGACCGGGGGTGTGACGAGCAAGGAACTCCAACCAATTCTAGCTGGCATGCTATTTTAAGATTATATAACGTTATTTTTAGAGCCTGATTTGGTGCTATCTACTTTTTGTGCAACCTCAAAAATTTTGCATCGAGTCGTCGTCAGTCATCATCGAGACTCAAATCCTTCTCAATCACTGAGTCTTAGACCTAGACTATGAAAAAGCTTGCAGGCCAGCTTGTAAATAGCGATGGCGCTGGTCATGCGACGTTCAGAATATAATTCTCTTTTTAATTTGATCTAGCTATATAATTCTCAACATATAGATACGTTCAAAATATAATTCTTTGCTTCTCACCTGCTTGCATTTGTCCAAACAATCTCCATTCAGAGGTTTTCTCATGGACAAGTGAATTGAAGTTGGGTTCGTTGCAGGACCGAGGCAACGCTAATGCCTATTCCAAGCAAGGTGTAGCCAGCTATGCTTGATGCTATTTCATGGTTACCTGAACCGGGTTCATTGTAGGACTGAAGCAGATCCAACCCTCTTGAAACGCATGGCAGCACAAGTTTGTAGCAGCAAGCAGAAAGAGTGCGCCCCGGTGTTGCTTTTGTTTGTGCTTTGCTAAGCATGCTTTAAATATGCCAGTGACCTGTTTAAAGTTGTTGCTAAAACCAAAGCCCTCGCTATCATGGGACATATTAGTGGGCATATTCTTTTGGGTCAGCAAACCATGTGCAGGTGCCATGTGTGGATGCATAAAAAAAAAGCAAGACTTTCTCAGTCAACTGAGTTGGCGCATGCGTCAAAGCCAAAGTCGGGTGACGTTTTTGCCATGTTTGTCATTTGTAAAAGCCCTGCTAAAAGCATTGATGACCCTATTATTATTACTTTGTTATATTTGAAATAGAATCCTATGGTTTACTTTGATGCTATTTTAAGAAAATACAATGCATCAGGGTTAATGGCCATCGAGAAGCACTTGATTACCATCGCCCACAGTTCTGTTGTGGCTTTGACTTGCGGCTATGATGGGTGCCCATGCCGACTTAAGAGATTTACATCTAGTTGTCTTGAGTTGACAATCCCATTATTAGTGGCCCACAAGACCTCGCGTACAAGGCTAGATTAGAGCCATTCTAAGATCCCAATTAGATTTACACGTGTTATTTTGAGTAAGTTGGTCTCTACTGTCACAAGAATAACGCCTAGCTTCCATGGATTTGACTTCAATGGTGATGAGGAATGTCATGTTTGGTTTATTCATGAGTAAGCTTATCTTGATTATATGGTTGCTGCATCATCACTAGTGGAGTTTTTCACTTATATTTGGTCAATCAATTATTTTACATCATGATTTTACTAATACTTTCCTCGATGATGTGATAGATGATGGATGCGATAGAGACTTTGTATGTGTACTTGAGAGCTCGGTGCCTCGTACTCATCATTGGTATTATGTTTGTGTACTTCAGAGCTCGGTGCTTCGTACCTACCATTGGTATTATGTTTTATTTCGTCAGAGAGATCACTGCCTCGTATTGACCATTGGTATTATGTTTATTTCGTCATATTTCAAGTGCAGATGTTCTCGGCATCAATGATGAGAAATGTGACAAAGTTTATACGTACTTGGGAGCATGTTATCTTACTCTTGATTAGTACTATTTTTGTTATCATCTTCTTGCACCATCATCGTCATTGGTGCTATGGTTGTTATCGTCTTATTGTACCCTCGTCGTCGTCAAGGATTTGGCAGTTGTGATTATACAGCACTAGTGTTGCATACCATTTTTGTATTGGCTTGTGTGATGTGCGTACATGTCTGCATTATTGTTATATGTACCCGTTGCATCATTATTTGTTTCTCTGTCGTCTCTAGAGCGGCGTCGCGAACCGTCTCTAAGGACAATGTGATGTGAATATTTCTAACCTTCATATTTCGATATGTTTCTTGAGTGGATTTTGTTTACATAATTTAAATCACATCAAGCAGTATGTACGGGGGCTCAAGGATATTGAAGTTGCTCTATGAAAGAATTTGCAGTAGCTCAATTGTCTATATCTTGGATTATAAGAAAACCCTTGAAAGGGCACATTGTAAAATAGGAGTGATGTAGCTCCTTTGAACATTGTAAATGTAAATTTAAAATGTTTTAATATAACGGTGGGTATATATAGAGTTGTGGGTTTTTCCCTTGATCCCCCAAGGGTTTTTTCATCCACAATTAGGGACCTTCATTTGAGTGGGGGTGTTGATCTATATATAGTATCTCTATATATAGCACCCTGGTCCCCTCTACATAAACTCATCTCGTGTAGTCATTGGACACACTTTGGGGTTTTCATATGATGGTGTCGTCTCTCTCTTTTCTTGTCTACCTGCACTCTCTCTCTCCGGGATACTATATATATAGCTCAACAACGCTAAGGCCACATGATGTTATATACCCATTGTGAGACAACTACATATAGTGCCCTATGTACCTAAGGCCATATGATGTATATTTACTCAACACAAAACGCCTGTATAAAACATCATATGGACTAAAGGCCATATGATTTATACATACTCAGTATGAACCACCTACATATAGCATCCTATGGCCCTAAGTCCATAGGATTCTGTATACCCCTCATGAAACAACCACACATATTGCCCTCTATGTATATAATCATAATGAAACACCAACATATATATTGGCAATGAAATGACTTTGTGATGGTTTTCTTAACAAAGATTCTTCTTTTAGGTATGGATTTGAATCAAGGTCATAGAGTATGCATGTTTGTAGCCACACAAAAGGTTGCCCTTGGGAGTGTTTGTGAGACAAATCGAAACGCACATTTCTCAACATGCTTATTGGTGAAAGAAATATATCGGTGTCAGTTGATTTGTGTTTTCAAAAGAAAGAACTTATTCCATTTCCAACAATGAATGCATTGACAGTGGGAGATGCTTTTCACTGAATTGTGAAATGGAGTATTGGGTTGCTACAAAATATGGACGAGATACACTACGAAGGGGTTTCTATGTCTGAGACTCACAAAGGAGTGGGAGCATTCGAGGCAGAGTCTGATGGAATGAGCTATAGGGAGGTTTGGAAGGATAAAAGGGTTCAACTTTGGGATGAAAGAAAAACACATGTAGTAGCTGAACGGGTTGTCATGTATGTGTGTCCATATGATTCTGTGAACTTTGGTGAGCTAGGTGAAGATAACATCGATATTGGTGTTGAAACATCCTATGCTTTTGAGGCTACTATTTCTGCACAACCTGATGTATGGAGCATCAATCTCGTTTGTTGGACTATCAAGAGAGTGACAACTATGGATGGAAAAATGTTGTTACAATATGAGTATTTACATGCTAGTGACGCATTACAAGATACATGCATTGAATCAGCTCGTTTGGTAGAGCCTATTTCAAAAAAACAAAAATATTGCTTTATGAATAGGAAGCCAAAAATGTCTCTGAAACCTTCTAAGAGATCCAATCAAGCAGCCCTATCATCTGTCCAACTTGTTTCAACCATAGATTGTTGTTCTATGAGGTGTTGTCAATATGCCAATAGAGATAAGGTCATGGCTATGCGCAATGAATTTTGGGGACAAAGTTTGCAAAATAGAACCAACTATGTGTATGGTACAATGTTGACTGCTTGGCGTGAGAACAAAACAATTGCAAAGACTTACTATGTATTTTCTTTTAACGGCAATGAGGTCTGTAGTAGAGCTGGGTACCAAATTCATGGCATTCAGAAAACTTCATTTTATCGTTACGGTGAAAAGTTTGAAAATGGGGTTCGACGCTCAGTGCATGGTAATGATGGTGTCATAAGAAAAGGAAGAGACCATATAGAAATGGGAAGGCAATTGATGCGCTCTTTTGTATATGAAAACTCATAGAAAATGCCACATAAGAGTATAACTATGGAAGATGGTACCAAAGAAATCTTGCTTGCAATACCAAACATGTACAAGAAAATAGACATCTTACGTGATGTCAATAAAACACTCAAGAGTACGAGTCTCAAGCCAATGTCTAGCACTACATTCAATAGGGTTTGGAATACAGAGTCTGCTAATGTGACCTTGTAAAAAACAAGAGGGTTCTCGAAATGTGTCGTGTATAGTCTCAACTAGAGACAACAAAGGATGATGAGTTGATTTCACGTTTGAAGGATGAACATAAAATTCACACGATGCAACAACAAAGCTGTAGAAATGTGTACTACACCTGGCGTAAGTTCTCAAAAATGAAAAAGGATAAGTACTTATTGCCAACGCCTTTACTAAACCTTGTCCCATGTTTTTTTCTTTTGTGCCACACATCTACTATTGGGCAATTGTCTGGTAGCTCTTCTATTGCCAATGCCTTTACTAAACCTCTCTTTGGTTCTTTCTCCATTGGGTTAACCATCCTCTTCCATTGTTGCTTTAGCTTAGTAACCATCTCTATAAGCTACCCAGAAGTAACATCTTCCCTCCTGCTTGTCAGATCCTCCTTCAAGTCATAGCTTAATTGCCCATCCCCTAGTGGAAAATTTGAAACATGAAACTTGCGACAAGTCCTCCTTTTCCTCTTGGCCTTGACATCCTCGCCTTCATGGCTCTTTCCCTTCTTCTTACTAGGACCTGGGGCACTTCTTTCTTCCTTGTCCTCTGTGGTCCTCTTCCCAATAGGCATCACTAATGTATCCTCTAGCTTTGATGCCTTCTCCAAGGTGACTACACTTATCACTTTTGTCTTTCCCTTTTCCTCCTGGCTTAATCCACTAGTTCATTCTTCTCCCTTAATTTCTATGCCATAATCATCTAACCTAGTGAGTACATGTCTTGGCAATGGATACATGTCTCCCCCTATCCTTGGTGGCTTATCACATTGTGGGCTGATGTGGCCTAACTCTCCGCAATTATAACATGTGGGCGTTTGCCTCGAGAACCTACCATTGCTTTGTCCAACACCATTCCTAGGTCTTTCTTCACCTCCTGGCTAATTTGCAAACCTCCCTCGACCTCGATTATTTCCCACTTGACCTAGCATGTTTAGGCTGAGATTCTTCATTAAATCTACCACTTGCCTGAGGTCTTGCCTTAGCCCATCGTCTTGCACTGTTGTACTGACCACTGCTAGCATAACATGAGGAGTAACAAAAACCACTGGTTCATGATGAACCCCTGGCATGCGACCTTGTAAAGAGTCCATAGGATTAAATTCAAACCCCATGGGCAAAGACTCTACTCTTAGCTGGCTCATTTTTCTTAGCGTCCACTCTTTGTTCCTTGCCACCTCCAATGCATTTTCATATGTTCTAGGATTCTTTAGCTCCACTCTCCAACGTATATTCTCCCAAAGACCAGCCAAGAACCTGTCCTTCTTCATCATGTCAGGTGGGGTTACTATTGGTGGTAACGCCTTGCACATCCTCTCCCATGCCATTGAAAACTTACGTATGTACCCATCTACTGGCTCACCTTCCTTTAGCACCAAACCTTGTACTTCTTGCCACACTTTGTCAGGATCTTCTGTCTTTACAAACTCCACTTGCAATCCATGCCTTAGATTGTCCCAACTTAATTATTCACGTGGATCAGCCACAGACAACTCCTCTTCAAATTCTTTGGGCCAAACTCGTGCATCACTCTTCAAACAAATCTGGAGAAGACGTAATATCTGCGCCGGATCATGGATCTGGTTGCTAATGCAGGCAACCTCCATCTTTTCCAAAAAGTCATCCACATCTTCATCACTTCTTCCATGAAATTTCGGATAAGAGAAAGCCATGGCTACCCACGTTACGATGCTTTGAGAACCCCTTCGAATACACGTGCAAGAACCCAAAAATTTTGATTGACTCAATCCCTAGAAACTTCAATGGAGCTCAACTTTAGATAAGGACAAACACATACACATCAAATGAGTTTTCTTGGTTAATCATCAGAATTACAACAGGCAAAGAACATTCCAGCATCTCTCTAATCTTCTTGGCTCGAACATAAAGACTATGCGCTGCTAGAAAAAAAACCTTCTTGGACACATGGACATTTATTTGGATTCTTTGTGTTAAATGAAAAAGAGTGAATTGAGTTTCCATTTTGATCATCCATTAAATCCAACCATGTAGCAAGAAGGCGCATCTAACTTATCCTCTTATTTTGCCAGAATTTCAGTAGCATAACAGCATAAATGGCTCAAAAGACCAAAAAACCATCCATCACAACTTGGAAGAATTTTTGCAGAATTTCCCCAGAAGTAGAGCAGTAAGAACCCAAAATATAAACTGTATATGTATGCATAACCTAGCCTATGGCGAGGTCACGAAATGGGTGCTCCAGCTACTTGTATCACCAAAAGGATCTCACATTTGAGAATCCCCCAGCTCAATAAAACCTCACGCTATCGACCCTCTCACGAAAGCTTATGCAAATCTCATATCGTCAAGTCTCAGAAACGACCATCTTCCAGACGAAGTCTAAGAAATGGCTAGGACTGCCAAATAAAACCAAGTATGGATCCACAAAGACGTACAATGACAGTTCCACAAGTAACATACAATACCATACAATGCGCTCAAAGAGGCGCTAAATGATGCATACCCACGGCAACTGCAAGTGACTCCCACTTGCCAATGTATCACTCTACTCCACCTACTTGTACCTGTGTGAATCACCTGTACCTGTCTCTGTCCGTGTCTCTGTAACCTGTAACCTGTAACCTATAATCTCCAATATGTACTCCCGAAGTTGAAGGTACTCAAGGAAGTTCTCCGTGGGGTGCCAAATGAATGTGAGCGGGATGAAAACACACACAAAGCCTCTATAATGACGCAATACACACTCTTGGGATGATACACACATACACTAGGGGACACCACTCGGCTTACACAACCCACCTGGCCGAGATAGGGAACACACCGATGGAGTGAGAGGAGAGAGACTATCCATTTTCCCACTCCACACAGACACACACACACACACACCCCAAAAAAACTCAGCTGAAAAGAGAAGAATTTTTAATGGTTAGATACAATTGAGCTTGGGACAACACCAATGGGGCAAATAGCTCACACAATATGGGTGAAATATTCCAGATACAATCACAAATTGGAGCAGAAGCTTCGCTCATAGGAGAAACTTACACAGCCAAAAAAACAAAAAAAACAATGAGAAATTTGACAAAATGGACAGCACCATCGCGTCCTGAACGGCCCAAAACCCTAGTCTACAATGTCAAAGTGCTGTAATCCGACCTCGGATGAGCAGTTTATAGCCCAAATAGGCTCCAAAAACAACAAAAACTCAGTTGCGGATCCTCTTCCTCTTCTCTCCACATTTTTTATAGTATTCTCTCAGGTTTTTCAGTTCCCACACTTAGATTTATTACTTGGGCACCTTTGGCCTTTTAGGTGACCTCAAACGGACCCCGAACAGGCCAAAAAGTGGCCTCACAGTGCATATTTGTCACCCTGTTGCATCCATCCGCACACCTGGCACTCAAATTTTTCCAATAATGCATTCGGCAACCATGTGAAGTGACCCCCAGATACAGTTATCATAATGACCTTTTTGCATAATCATCACAAGAAAACACCCACGTTGTGTCCTGGCTTACCCACGTGCAAGTATTGACCCATTTGACCTCCTGACGCCACTGGATGCCATCTGACGCACCTTCTTACCTGATGTCATCGGCCCTCGAGAATTTTTGCACGCTACCAACTCCTAATTATTATAGAAAAAACACACTAGTACTGGTGACGATGAAAATCGATGCACTATGTACATGCTGTCCTACCTGTACACATGTGGGACCCACGTAACCACCCGGCTCTCGAGAATGGGCAATCCTTTATTTTATGCACCATGCATGTGTATATACATATGTGCAATCACTTCTTCCAAAAAGCTCCTGACAACGCCATCAATGTTTTGACCACCATGGCCATCCCTCCTGGGTTTAGACACAGCCTCCCAGGTGTGATGACCGCCACCAAGACGACACACACACTGGTATGTATAATAATATTGTGAGGTCTCATGTCAAGGTAACCAAATCTTGATGGATTTTGCATTTTTTAAAAACAACTGCAAATCAGGAGCAATTACAAATCAGTAAGAGCTTGCATGAGACGCACTTGCCGGACAACATACTTATACATCCTCTCAATGACTAGGAAGGGAGGTCGAGTTGTCCCGATGTGGTGCAGTAGCACGTGGGTTGGAATGCAAGCGGATGTAGGGATGCCAGAGATTCAAATCCTCCTAAATCTTTAGCTCATGAGCGTTTGCTAGCCGTAACCATCACTATCCTTTCTCTCTCTCTCTCAACTTTAAAATGGAAGTAGGCATAGAGAAGGATGTCACCTCTCTCTCTCTCTCTCTCTCTCACACACACACACACACACACACACACACACACACACACAGACATTGAATGTAGCCATCAATCGCTCATGATCTTATGATTATTAAAAGTATTTCCATTTTATTGAGCACTCAACGGGGCAATATAGTAGAATAGAGCATCATGCTTTGAATCTGTCTATGTTGCAGGGTTAGGTAATGACACATTATGTCAATATGGATGAGATGAGGATAAGGATGAGAATGATGGGCTTGATTAGGTTCTACAAATTAGTAGTTAGAGAAATTTTGGGTATAAGGGATGCATCTGTCAAGAGTACTGCAGTAGCAGATTGGAACCACTAACAAGAGTAGCCGATTGTGGACAAAGTACATGATTGTGGGAAAACCGGTTCAATAGGTGCATATTTTGAGGTCTTTATGATCTTGACATTGAAGGAAAAAATAACAATTATGTAAGAACCGGTGTAACCAATAGGGATCAATGATATTGTGGGAGCTTTGCATAGGAATATTCTTGGCTGATGAGCTGGAGTTCTTTTGCGATTGAATGCCCATGGTGATAGTTGTAGGAAACATAAGGTACTAGGTGGGAAGAGCCTTGCAATGTAGAGCTTAAACATGTTGCATTTGTACTACAGATGGGTAGTACTGTATGGTACCTCTCTCCCCCCCTCTCTCTCTCTCTCTTTTTTTTTTGGGGAAAACTTGCTCGTTATATGACAATAATTTACAATCTGTTGTCATACTGACAGCTTTTGTATGATCCATACCACTTTGTCTCTGAAGGCTTGATCTTTTAAAGAGAGAGCATCTTCCATCATCCTATCTCTAATGACAAACAAGGGAACTGTATGATTGACACTCTGGCCAGGATCAAATGTGCATTGATTTCTCATATTCCATACAAACCATAAGAACCATACTCTGAAGGACTGTAGTGCAAACTCATGTGCTCGATCTTCTGGGATTTGGAGCTTGAAAAAGGTCATCTGATACCTAGATGTGGAGATCCCCCAAGCATCATACCACATCCATTTTGCCCACTTCCACCATTCCATAACAAGCTTGCATGACCATAATATATGTCTAGTGGTTTCAGGACAAGAGCATCTGATGCATTTGCCACAGGTAATACCCTTTTTCTTTAGATTCATGGCAGTGGCCAATACACCTGTGAGAGCTCTCCACAAAAAAAGCCTGAATTTAAACTGGTTAGGAATCAACCATACATTTGCAAGACTTTTTTGCTACCAATATGCATCCTGATGAAGGGACCATTGTGAATTACACCTTACAAATAAAAATATTTGGTTTTGGTTACAACAAAGCATAAAAGACAGAGGTGTTAGCGGTCCACCAATTAACTGCCTGATTAGGAATGTTCCAATCCCGATGTCGTTCTTCCAGATTGAGAGCATCTCTAAGAGGCAAGCCGTGAATCTGAGCACAAAGCTGATGCCAAGGTATTCTGAAGCCAAACCCTAGTCTATATTGGCGTTTGGCAACCGAAAAGAGTTTGAAGTCGAGGTTAGAATCAACCATCTGCTGAATTTGATTGAGACCTTTTTTGTGCATCGACAATGCAACCTTACCCACCTGGCTAGTGGGGTTTTAAAAGCAAAGCTCTAGAACAAGCTCCCCCCCCCCCCCCCCCCCCCCAATGAGTTCCCTGTATACCTAACCCTACCATGCCAGACCAAAGCAGAGCATATCATCTTCCAAGAATATATTAACATACTTGACACGTCATATGCTGTTTTAAGAGGAGCAGCTGAGAAAACTTTATCCCAGGCTGTCGTATTCCAGATTCCACGGAAGTAAACAACTGATTTGTCAACCAGCTTCCACAAGCATAAATCCGAGTCGTTATCAGAAGCCAACATATGCTTGATAAGGGAGGCCCTCCTGGCCTGAGCCTCCCTAAGAGTACGGTACTGCAATTTTGCTCCAAGTAACCAAAGAATTGGAAGATCGAGAGGAGTTCCACAAAAACTTAGCCAAGACCGAGATGCATTTCCGAAGCATTTTATGAGACCAGTTGATCAAGGGCAAGTAAATTAGCAAATAAGGCATGAGAATACTCTGAACGATTCTGAGCCTGACATGTAAAGGCCATTCATCACAGTGCCAAGAAGCAAAACACTCTCTCCAGAACCCATTGTTGCAAGTGTTTCTGAGAGACCATGACCCCAATTAGGTAGCCAAGGTGTCTAAAAACATGACCCTTAGGAATTCTTTTCCCATACCAAATCAGAGAGTCAAATTCCCTTGCAGATATGTCGATCAAAGAAGACTTACATAGGTTCAGTGTAAGACCAGCCGCAAGAGCATACATATCTAGAGTATTTATACATCTGTGAATATTGATGTTGTGGGCCTTCAAAAATAGAAAGGTGTCATCTGCAAACCCTTTGCCCGGGATATCTTTATCTCCTAATTTTAGGGTTTGCAAATAGCCCTGTTGTACGAATTGATCCAGGTATGCATACAGAGAGTGGGAGGCCACATCAAAGATAAGGGGGCTAACGGGACATCCTTGTCTTACTGATCTGGAAATGTATATTTTTTCCGAGATTCTACCATTAATGCTCAATCTGGAGTAAGCATGTTCACCAAGCAGAGAGATACACCAACTTATCCGAGGGCCAAACCCCATACCTTGCATGGTTTGCTGCACAAAGTCCCACTGCACCGTGTCAAACGCCTTGGCAAAATCTATCTGAAACATTACCATGTCTTGTTGTGAAGATAAGGCATGCTCTATGCCCAGCTGAACCGTCAAAATGTTATTAAATATTGACCTCCCTCCAATGAAACCTGTTTGAGCTAGGTGAATGTGTTTTCTGAGTTCGGGACCAATCCTGAAAGCAATGGCTTTTGCAAGTATTTTATAGAGTATCCCCATCATGGTGATAGGTCGCCAGTCCGCTAGGGTTTCGGCTCCCAAAACATGGATCCTGCACTCAAACAGGGCATCATCAAACTCATCCCCAAAACAACCTTCCCTAAAATCTCCCTCCCTCTCTCTCTCTCTCTCTCTCTCTCTCTCTCTCTCGCACATGTGTGCTAAAGTTTCTTAACTGTAGACATCATGCATCGACATGTCGGCCCTAGATGCAATATATAGAAGTACATTGATTGTAGTAAATAGCTGCGTGATATATATGTACTTCAATATTTAATGTGTGTCCAACTCATGTTCTACTGAGCTTTCCTCCATTCTTCAAAATAAATTGCAGTAGAGAAGCCCAGAACTTCCATCTACAACTCTCTCTCTCTCTCTCTCTCTCTCTCTCTCTCTCTCTCTCTCTCTCTTATTCTTCTCTTCCATCTGGAAGACGGGTTTATACACAAGTATATTTTCACTCTCATCCATGGGACGTATATTATAAGAAGGGCTGGACAAGCATCATATTCTTGCGTCTGCATGCGTTATGTTCTTCTGTTACCTCTTCTTCGTCTCTAGCGTACACAAACATACGAAACTCTTTCTGATCTCTCTCTCTCTCCCTCTCTCTCTCGCGCGCGCGCTCACTCACCGCCCTCCCACCTCTTGCTCAACCCTGTCTCATAGACATTTGCATTCAGGCACAGAATCGTGAGGCAGCGTTATGGCCATGACTGGTGCAAATTGCACGCGCTGGGGCCGCACTGGTGCAAGCGGCTGCGAAGTCTTCCTGCAAGTGCCAGTAGTGGATGGAAATGACAATAATGTGAGGATGTCAGTGTACTCCTTGCTAGCCGCGCAGCCGCCGCTGCATGCGATAATGCAGGTACGCAGCTTATGACCTATGACCTAAACTCATTAAGTGCGTTAATTATATTGCTTGCTAGCGCCTCCAGCTTATGACCTGTGACCTTACCTAAGCATGTTTTCCTAACGGTGGTATGCAGATAACTAGAGCTAATCAAATTCTCCATGAGCAGGCCTAGCTAGTTAATTATACTCTATTCTGGTGCGTTTTCAACTAACACATGATCAATAATGCCGTCTAATTAATTGTGCTACATGTGTCAGTCTTTGCCGGCAACATTAAATGACAGCAGTGCCATAAAACCGCTGCCGACGACTGTGGTCATCCGCAAGATTCCAACATCTGTGAGGTGTGTAGTACATTAACCCCTCACACGCACTCAACAGGCATTTGTTTATGATTGTTTTTCTCAATATATCCCTGTCGAGCTTTTAGAAAGAAATTTTCTACCTCTGATTAATGCAGGCAACAAGACCTGCTTAAGTTCTTAGATTCATTTTGTGCCGAGAACAATTTGATGCAAGAGGGAGGCCAGTGTCTACTTGCTGCGAATGAGGTGGAGACAGAGCCTATGCGGAGACAGAGCAGCCATGTGGAAATCAATTATGTCCACATACCGTTAAGCAAGTAAGTCGAATGATGTTTTTGCTAAATTCTAAAATGATAAACATTTTCCTTTGACAGAAGTCCTAATTATCAGAAGTACAAAACTGCAGGAAAGGAGCCCATAAAGGGTTTGCTGTCATAAATTTTACTAAATTGAAAGGAGCAATGATCTTCAATGCCCTTTTTCACGAAAGACAGGTGGAAATGGGCCCGCAACATCGTGCATTTGTTTGCAAAGTCGCATTCGCTGAAAAACAAATAGACGTAAGTACATGTCATGGAGAGAAGTAGGTATCAGATAGCTGGTAGGCTAACTCCCTAATTATCCCGTATATGTGTAGGCTTTGGAGGCAGAATTTGGCTCTACTCTTGTCACTTTGCAAAAGCCCATGCTTTTCAATCCACCATGCAACGGTGCCAAGTACAAGCTTATCGACTTTCTTCAGCGATGCCATCACCAAATCAACCATGGAGATATTAATGTTGAGCATGCGCAAATTGTAGAGGAGGATGTCGTCCACCTTAATTTGCCTCCATATAGATCAGCTACGGCTCTGCCTGGAGAACTAGAAACCATTGAAGCAGCTCATGCTCATGTGCACAGAAAGTCCACAAAGAGAGAGAAAACAGAAAATTCGCCAATGGCGAGCTCCGCATCACCGGCTGAGTGGTCTATGAGAACGAAGGTTACAACGATGCCAATGAATGGTGGCAAAGAAAGAAAGACGGAGAAATTGATGGCAAAGGGACAACAACAGGTGGCAATATATTGGCCACCGAACATGAATATGTCAATGGCGATGAGGGGAAAGCTGGCAGCACAACTAACATCGACGACGGGAGTGTCTACTAAGAGAAAGTCTAAGAAGATAAAAGCAAAAATATTGGATGCAGGAGGTGGGATCATAGAGTCCGTGCCACGACCAGCGTTGTCAAATGTGATTGTGTGCAATTGTCATTTGGATGATGAGGCTGGTGTTGCAATGAGGCAAAAGATAAGAAAGGTATACCATGGTATGCTCAGATTCTTCTTCAGTGGGATGAGCAAGTTATCCGTCTCTAGAATCATTTCATGTACACTATTCCTTCTACGTTAATGACATCGTTCCAGCCATATTGTATAAAAACCACCTCTCTCTCCCTCCCTCCCTCTCTCTCTCTCTCTCTCTCTCTCTCTCTCTCTCACACACACACACACACACACACACACACACACACACACAATACCCGTTGTCCCATTGGTTCAGTCTCACCAATGTAAGCAAAGAAGATGTTGCAATGTAGACTCCCCCCCTCCCCCGTGTGCGTGTGCGTGTGTGCGTGTGAGAGAGAGACCGCATAGGGATGACATTGAAATCAAAACCTCTCTCTCTCTCTCTCTCTCTCTCTCTCTCTCTCTCTCTCTCTCTCACACACACACACACACACACACACACACACAAATATGTGCATGCTAACACATGTGTCCCACGCATGCACCTGAATGTGTGTGAAAATGACACAGCAATACATAATTGGCTGGGAGGCCCGTTGTCTATGAGTGGGTGAAGCAGCCCGGAGCTACCATGTCGCCCGTCACTAGAAGGCAACATACACACAAAATAGCAGTCATGGGAGATAACCGCACATGTAATTTGGAATTAATGTCGATTGCGCCAAGAGCGGGATATTCATATCTAGTTGGCATGCATTCGCTCATTTCTAAGGTTGGTCACACGAGACACAGTATTCTGTAATAGATAACTGTGCTACCAAGCCTTTTTTTTGAATAAAATGACGGTTATGGATACATTTTCTAGTCATGCAAAGGTTGTCGTACTCTCCTCAATGCCATGTGGAGGTTTCAAGGCGGCGACCATCGGCAAAATTTCAAATTGTAGGCACGACACCTTTGCATAGTCCATTGCAAGCCATGTGTGGCGCCATCTACAATACCTACAGTGTGGTCAAAACGGGCTATGTCCAAGGCAAATGCGGATTTGCAGCTCTACATTAATAGCTCTCTAGGTAGCCCTTTGCAAGACTGTGTCAATTTTGGCATATTTACAAAAGGCTATGCTTAATAGAGCTGATCGATCCGGTTCAGTAAGATACGAGCCGACCACCACCTAAAGTTGACACACACACTCTCCTACACAAGTGTGGTGTTTTTCCCTTTAAGGCTAGATCTCCCCCCCCCCGCATGCATAAGCATTGGCGATAGCCCTCACAAGTGGTATCAAAGCCCTATTCGACTCCAAGCCTGGATTCCCCTCTCCCACCCCACATGCACAAATCCCCTTGGGAGAATCTTCGTGAGATATGGATGTGTAGGAAATCGGCCACTGTAAGAAATCAAGCAGTTGAATTGAGCCTATCTGAGAGTAACAAAGAATTAGGAGAAGCGGGGATAAGATAACCGAGAGTTGCAACAAGAGAATTGAGCTAAAACCATATTAGGTAGTTTGGTAAGAATATCACATTATGAGAATTTCCAAATTAACTACATTCATGTAATTTGAGAATTATCTAGTTTAAAGTGGGAAAATACGAGAAAAACGTGTTGATTTATGGTTGGTTAATATAGTGCAAATCGTAATGGATTGTGGTGTTGACAAACACCAACAGTCAAGAGGATCGACTACACATGAACTCTTATAGATATTCAAATTACATAAAACAAATAAAGATCTTGTTTAGAAAATTGACTTGTATAGTCACAATAGAAGCTCGAAATAAATTTGCTCCACGTTTCATACCACATCTACATTTTGATCCGAGTGTGGTTGAATGATGTACATGCATGAGGCCTTCTTTGGATTTTTGAGCATGCCTTTTTGTAATCTTAATTCTAGAAAATGGTCCATCTTTTCTGGGTCTCCAAGACCAAACAATTGCATCTCTAGTTTTCCACACTTAGGGATCTTTATAGTTGACGTGTAAGACAAGGAAAACTAGGGTTTGAGAGTCCACCGCCCAACCACCTTTTATATAGGCAAGCCCCTGGCCCTTTGCCCTAGTTGGACTCCCCGTTCCACACCGCCTATCCCGGCCCTGCCCTTGTCTAGTCCGGCCTTGCCAGTGTCCTGACATTACTCTTCCCTAGCACTCGATGTCAATGTTTTTTCCACCATGCTTCATGTACCTATATTGCCTATTCCCTAGTAGGGTGCAATAGCTTGGAAATGAGTATGCCTCCAATGCATGGAGCCGTGCTCCCAGAAATCATGCTTTACTCCGTCTCGAGATAGCACAGCGAGAAGAGAACAAAAATTAACAACCGAGGTAAGGCATAAATCGGTTTATTGGAGTGTTGAAATTGAATGAGAGAAAGAATCCGTGCTTTACAGATAATGGACATGCCATGCATATTAAAAATTGTGGCAAGAATCGGCAAAGAAGCAACCTGTGGTGCATCATGGCATGTCAAAAATTGTGGCAAGAATCGGCAAAGAAGCAACCTGTGGTGCATCATCATTCACTGATACCTTGATTGGACAAGAATAATTCTTGAAGCAAGAATTATCTTGTGCAAATTTCTAGAATATCTCCTACAATTTAAATCATACATAAAACGAGGAAACCTTAAAATCATGAAACCTCATACTTGTTGATTAGTCTGAATCCTTGTGCTCTAGTTGAAATCTAGTCAAACCACAAGCACATCCCTTGGAGCATCTCGAGAACATGCTATTTGTCGAGTTTTTTCTTGAAAGTTTTTTACTATGACCACGCCTCACCCGCCCTAGCACATAGATCTAGTTTTGACCTAGAAAGGTGGAAAGCAACATATATGCACATGAGGCATCCACATTGAGGTTCTATACATCATATGACATCATTCCATCAACATAAACACGATGCAAAACACCCGCGCCACTTTGATCGATCATAAACCATAACATCACATATATGTAAAAAAACAACTTTTTACCATTTTCGTGTGCATGCATTATATGCAAGTGAAAGTGTTTGACCTCAAGCCAATGCATCGATCTCATCCCATAATATATACTAACACCTTATCAAATCACTTTGCCCCTATGAAACTCATGCAACAAACAATATCACAAAAAGAAAGCCACTTTATTTTAAACTTACATGGGAAAGGAACCTTTGGTAGCAATTCAATAAGCCCAATCTTTAAAAAATTTGGAAGGGTGCAAGAAGACACATATTTTGACAAAGGGTTGTAAGTGGTGGCTTCAAAGAGCCTACGTACTTGGAAAATAATTCACTAGCAAGTACATCCCAACTTAGGCTCTTATTATTGGGAAAGTGAAACAAGGCACCCTCACCCTCATCCTTGGTAATGTTGACCTCAAGAGTAGTAGTAGAGCCACATAACCTTTGAGCATAGAATTCCTTAAAAATGAGCTATTGAACCTCAAAAGGACCTTTGTCAACAGGGTTTTGAATATATCCATAGGCTGCTCCAACATTTGAAACACCATGAGAAATGGTTTGAGAGAACATGTTGGAATTCCATAGTCATATATCCTCAAAGATAAGGTTAAAAACCAATAATCATGCATAAAATACATCCTATCCAATTGACTCAATGTAGTGGAACATTGGGCCGATTGGAATATGTAACCTATTTGAGTAGGATGTAACCAAGATCATAGCACTTCCTTAAGCACAAAGCATTGCAACATTGACGATGCCCTGTGCTGAGTTGTGTCCAACAGATGAGACCAAGAAGCACTACAACACGTCGCACAAAAATTGGTGTAGATACCGATGAGATAAAGTTAGTTTTAAAAATTAAAAAGCTTTGAAATAGGCCTCAAAAAAGACGTCGGATTTGTGCCGTTGGTATAAGCATTGGTATACTTTGCGTCAAAAATAGCTTAGAAATAAGCGTCGGAATCAGCCTAGAGATAAGCACCGGTAATTGTAAAGGATATTCTGATGCATTTCTGAAGTTTATATCCACGCTTGTAGCATACTCTGTACCGACGACCAAACATGCAATTTTTTCTCGGCAGAGAGGGTTGAGAGCTGATGCTGGATGTACTGCAGCAAAAGGAAGAGACCATATAGAAATGGGAAGGGCATTGATGCACTCTTTTGTAGATGAAAACTCATAGGAAATTCCACATAAGAGTATAACTATGGAAGATGGTACCAGAGAAACCTTGCTTGCAATACCAAACACGTACAAGAAAATAGACATCTTACATGATGTCAATAAAACACTCAAGAGTATGAGTCTCAAGCCAATGTCTAGCACTACATTCAATAGGGTTTGGAATATAGAGTTTGCTAATGTGACCTTGTAAAAAACAAGCGGGTTCTCGAAATGTGTCGTGTGTAGTCTCAACTAGAGTCAACAGAGGATGATGAGTTGATTTCACGTTTGAAGGATGAACATAAAATTCACACGATGCAACAACAAAGCTATAGAAATGTGTACTACACCTGGTGTAAGTTCTCGCATATGCAAAAGGATAAGTACTTATGCATTATACATGATAAAATGGACCAAAAGAAGACAGCAATACCTAGATTGTGAGTGAACTCAAAAGACTATGCGAATGCATATCAATTGCAAGTGTCATTAACAAGTATGATAACACATGGGCATGGGCATGTGATGTATGGTCATTTCTTGCTAAATGGTCCATGGTTGTCAGATCCGAATGCTACAAATGGTTCCCTTGCATTATGCTTACAGAACTTGGAAAGAACAGAGAACCATGGGCTAGGTGATATATGCCATGATGGTATGCCACGCAGCAATGTAACATTGTTCAATGCATTGAATTCAAGGATAGCTCTAGACCACCAAAACAGAATGATAAAAGAGCGTGAGAGGAATGCATCAGTAGTACTAACACCACTGTTGTCTATTGAAGGATGTAATGGAGAGATTTCTTACTTGCAATCAGCCTCCTCTCAATGTGTTGTGGATACCATGTCCACTCCCATGTTTCAAAAATTGCCTGAGAATCTTCTGTTACAGCTAGATAATTTTGCAGGAGAGAATAAGAATCGATATTTATTTGCATACTTATCCTTGCTAGTAGCAAAAGGTGTTTTCAAAACCGTGCATTTGGGATTCTTAATGGTGGGTCATACACTTGAGGACATAGATGCAATGTTTAGGAGGTTCTCAGAGAGATTACGAACAGGAATGGCCTACACTTTTCCACATTTGATGGAACATTTTCAAGAATGTGAAAGTTTTCAGCACCATTTTTGATGACGCAAGTTCCTGACTTCAAATCCTTTGTTAAAGGGTACATATATGTGTGATGGACAAGATGCTCTTGTTGCACACTCTTAGCCACTTCAATTTTGTTTCTTTATGCGAGGTGAAATCCCAGTAATGCAATACAAAATACACCCCAAATCACCTGATTGGATGCCGAGGGAGTCAACAATTGAGTTGTGGAAAAAAGAAAGGGAAACCAAAATTGCCAGTAGGTTGTCCAGATGTGGTTCCTATAGCACACTATGTGAGGGATAGTCCGCTTGTTATTCAAGGGATTAAGACATATCTTGAATTCTGGAAAAGATGGACTCTACTAAAGGGAAAGGAGCACGGTTCTACAAAATACATGGAGCTAATTATTATTTATTGGCAAAAAATAATTAGTGAGCTTGAACAACCAACCAATAAACAAATTGGTGAATTTACATCATTTTGGCCAAAGACTACAGGGAGTCATCGAATGCAATAGATAGAGGAAGACACAGATGAGTTTCAAGGATATGAAGAATTGATTGATCACTATGTTGGCCTCAAATTTATATAAGGAAAGGGGACTTTGTTCTTGTGATACCCGCAGATCCAGCATATCTGATATGGCTAGGAGTTGCAGAGTCAGATGTTGATGTAGACAGCTCATCTCTTAACTACAAGAAAGTTTTCATTCAATATTGGGCACCAAAACATCGGAAAAAGAACTGGTGCTGCAATCTTGCTGACCCACAACGTTGGGAGTGTGTTGATGCAGTTGTGTGGTCATGGATTCCAAGGGGTGGAAGACTTGCAGAAGCAATTAAAATCCCATCCAATGTTGTGGAGAAAGCACAAGCTAGCTAAATAGGAGAAACTCAATAGTATTTCATTTTCATATATTGTTTTCCTTGATATCCGTTTCTATGTATGTTTTATAAAGTATCAATTAACACCAACATGAAAATAAAATTTTGGATGGGACAAAAAAAGGTGTTTCTCAACACCACCGTTTTCTTGAGAATCTATCTTTTTGTCGAATGTAACACAAGTCCTCAAGACAAGTCCGAAATTAATGAGGTATTCCCAAATCAAATGGGAAATAGGAATCCATAGGCATTGAAGTGAGTCCCAAAGATGTGGAATTTTCCCATTTCATCGAAAAGAGTGTTAAATTACAATGTGTAAGCAGCGACTAGCTATTCAAATTGAAGTACTAGAGAGGAGTACCAATATGTCACAAATGCACTAATGCTCTTGATATTTCAGGCATGTTGTAGTCAATACTATTGTTTCATGAAGGTCTCTTCTGCATGTCATGTCACTAATAACCCTCTACAAAGCATTTTGCTTAAGGGGGAGAGTTGTAAGGCTGTAATCGGCAAGGTTTTACCAGGTGATTATGACGCATCATCACATCTCTATGAATCTTTTGGGAATTTCTACTTACTTATGGAGATAACAAATGAATGCAAAGTGAGTGGTTGTTGGTCTTTCCTCACCCATCTTAATCGTCTCTTACACCTGGACATGTGTATGTGTGTGTGTCTATGTGTGCACACGTGCACGTCCATACAATGTACGATAGCAGCTTTTGAAATTTCTACAAACACTAATGATGCGGGTAGCTGCTTTAGCATTGTATCTCTATTCGTATAAGAATCTTATATGGAACCTATACAAAAGCAAGATTGGTAGCATTGTGATGTCATATGAAGCTTCAGGTGTGGAGTCACTTGGGCTATTATCATGGGGTGAATTAGATCCAAAGTCAGTTCTAAGCATGATTTGCATGGCTTCCATTCCTTTGAGTTCTCTTGTTCTTTTGCCAGCAATCAATTGTCTTGTGGCCATGGACATCACATACCTTGCAATATGGCTTGTTCAGCCAAAAACCTGGTTTCCTACCATAATTTTTGCTAGTAAATGATTAAAAACAATTTGACCGACAAAAGCCTTTTCTTTGTGAGCTAGTATGGATTGGTAAGTTTGTTTTTGAGATGTGCGATCAAACATGGCCATAGTGAGGCGATTTGAGGATGTTACAATGGTGTGGATTGTGTTTTTCTGAAGGATTGCAAGGACAAGTGTTGGGATGGTGAGATGCATAACACACTTTGTGGTGCCATGATGATGGTAGCGCAGCCAATAAGAGAATCTCTTGGACAGTCATAGAGACAACCACTCCTGAAAGAAGGGTCTCATATAGTAGAATAAGCAAAGAACCTATTGATTGGAGAATGTCTTGATCATCTGTAAATTTAGTATCTACCTGCTTTCTTGTGCCCTCCATATAAAGGAGTAATTCCACCCTTGCACTTAGGTCAAGTGCTTTTTAATTAGCAATCTCCTTCTGGGTTGGCTTGAGGTGGGCACTGTGATGTGACATTAGCAACTTTGAGAGGGTCTTGATTCTCCAAGATGATCTCCATTGTCATCCTCCAGTGCTGATATTTATTGTCATTTCATTTGTCCAAGTTATAAGACCTCCTAGATTGTGCCATCTTTTCCTGATTGTACCGGATGAGTAAGCAAAATGTACAATACTATTGTAAGTTGGATCCCATGCATGGGAAAGAAAAGCATGAGTGGGTTCTCAATTCATGATTGTAATTGATCATACCATGTAGAAAAGTGCTTTGCGCATACAATATGCAAGACAGGAGAAAAGAGGAGACGATGCACACAGAGAACATGACAAGAAATGGGTGGTATTCACTAGGTCGGAGCTCTTTGTATTACATGGGTTGCCATTTTGGCTCACCCTTTTGTGATTTTATTTTTTCTAAGTTACTACTATTTTAAAAGAAAATCGTAAACATCATCAATTAAAACAAGAACAAAATCATTAAGGGGCAAATTGTTTTGTTTTGTGATGTACTTTTAATTTAAGCATTATTTAAAGAATTTAATGTTTGTGGTTCTCTAGCCACATTTGTAGATATGGCAGCATTGAAATTTTGCATGATTCCAAAAATGAAAATTTGAAAGGCGTTATTCTTAACGAGGTTTGGGAAAAACCCTAAAACACAAGAAGGCTATATATCTAACTTATATAATGGAGAGAAACTTTCCGCAAACAATCCAACGACGAATGGAGGCCGCACCTCAATGCTGAATCACATAACTCATAATACAAATATTAAAAAATGGTAAAAGAGCCAATCGTCGTGGTCTTCGTTTGTTGAGGTGACCTATTATGGATGTGCATGCGGGTAGGAGCAGTCTGATGATCTCTCTCTCTCTCTCTCTCTCTCTCTCTCTCTCTAACGCGTACTCATGAGGCTTAATTTCCACCCTCAAATGCATACACAGCTATACTCCAACGAGCGATTGTCGATGTTAAAAGATCAGCGTGTTTGCAAGTGAGGTCTATAATCTCCAATCCAAGTAAGTCTCTCTCTCTCTCTGTCTCTCTCTCTCTCTCTCTCTCTCTCTCTCTCTCTCTCTCTCTCTCTCTCTCTCTCTCTCTCTCTCTCTCTCTCTCTCTCTCTCTCTCAGACACACACACACACACACACACATGACCGTATGTGTTGCCTCAATTTGCTTCCAATATGTTTTTCTTTGCATGCACCGCATGAATACAGTACGTTAACAGGCGTGAATACACTACGCTAGGAAGTTCATATCACTATATGTAGCACCAATATAGATGACAATACACTAAGAGGTTTCCATCAGCCCCGTTATTCCTCTCTCTCTCTCTCTCTCTCTCTCTCTCTCTCTCTCTCTCTCTCTCTCTCTCTCTCTCTCTCTCTCTCTCTCTCTCTCTCTCTCTTTCCCCACCTTCACCTCCACTCCGTCCTCTCTCTCACTACTATCTCCCCGAGTGACAGAAAGTAATTGATAGCTTGCAGTCAAGAGAATTGATTCGTCTCTTTCTCTCTCTCTCGATCTCTCATACACACATACACGTGCGTGCGTGCACACACACACAAGCTCGCATAAAGATAGTGGATTCTCTTCTTCTTAGAACGAGTATGTTTACCATGCGATCGTATGTGCAATGAGATGTGGTTGCCTTCGTTGTCATTTACCACATCCTCACAAATTGGATGTTATGTGATTTTATCTTGCTGCATATATTCACACATTCTACCATGTTTGCAGCTAGATCGTATCATTGCTATCTTGGACTTTCTTTGCTTCCAAGCAGGGAAAGCCTATGGGAGGATTGAAGAACCCCTCAATTAATCTCTCTCTCTCTCTCTCTCTCTCTCTCTCTCTCTCTCTCTCTCTCTCTCTCTCTCTCTCTCTCTCTCTCTCTCTCTCTCTCTCTCTCTCTCTCTCTCTCTCTCTCTCTCTCTCGCTATCTCCCCACCTTCACCTCAACTCCGTCCTCTCTCTCAGTACTATCTCCCCTAGTGACAGAAAGTCACTGATAGCTTGCAGTCAAGAGAATTGATTCGTGTCTTTCTTTCTCTCTCTCTCTCTCTCTCTCTCTCTCTCTCTCTCTCTCTCTCTCTCTCTCTCTCTCTCTCTCTCTCTCTCTCTCTCTCTCTCTCTCTCTCTCTCTCTCTCCCTCTATCTATCTATCTATCTATCTGTGTGTGTGTGTGTGTGTGTGTGTGTGTGTGCGCAAGGGCTTGATATCCTTGAATATTGAGTATCAACCATGGCAGAGAAATTTTGTCGAGCACGCTACACACATCATGAGTGCAGTGTAAGAGGCTTGCACCCAACATCAGAACTTCTAAGATCATGTAAGTATTCACGAGGACTAGAGGATTGCAATACGGTGACGGGACAATAACATGACATATCTGTGCAGGATCAGGCACTGCAAGTGGTGCGTGGCGATATAATGATCGGGTCTTCTAGCCGATCTGCATACCCAGATATGGTCTCTAAAAGAATGCGACTGATGTATGACTAAAGAGCGCCGATACATATGCAATGGAGTCCAACAGTGGAGCAGCTGGCGCTGTTTCTCATAGTAGGTGTGTGCACTCCCACAATGGTGCAGATCAACCGCATCACTCTCCGCTTGCATGCACATGGCCGCATAGAGGGCTGAAACATTTATTACTGGTTCCGGAATGAGAAGGCGAGGGAGAGGAAACACCGCTTCCGCACAATATTACTGGTTCCGGAATGTGAAGGCGAGGGAGAGGAAACACCGCTTCCGCACAATATTGTGCCCTCAATGCCAACTTCACCAACACACTGTGAGAGGGATGGAAACACACACAACGCCTCTGTAATGAACCGATACACACTCTTGGGATGATACACATACACACTATGGGGCACCACTCGGCTTACACAACCCACCTGGCGGAGACAGGGAACACATCGATGGAGTGAGAGGAGAGAGACTACCCATTTTCCCACTCCACACAGAGACACACACACACACACACACCCAAAAAAATCAGCTCAAAAGGGGAGAATTTCTGATGTTTGGATACAATTGAGCTTGGGCCAACACCAATGGGGCAAATAGCTCACACAATATGGGTAAAATATGCCAGATACAATCACAAATTGGAGCAGAAGCTTCGCTCATAGGAGAAACTTACACAACCAAAACAGAAAAAAAACAGTAAGTAATTTGGAAAAATGGATAGCGCCATCGCGTCCAGAACGGCCCGAAACCCTAGTCTACAATGTCAAAGTGCTCAAATCCGACCTCGGATGAGCAGTTTATCGCCAAAATAGGCTCCAAAAACAACTCACTTGCAACTGTTCTTCCCCTTCTCTCCACGTCTTCTCTTAGGTTTTTTAGTTCCCACACTTAGAGTTATTTCTTGGGCACCTTTGGCCTTTTAGTTGACCTCAAACGGACCCCGAACATGCCAAAAAGTGGCCTCGCAGTGCATAGTTGTCACCTTGCTGCATCCATCCGCACACCTGCCACTCAACTTTTTCCAATAATGCATTTCGTAACCACGTGAAGTGGCCTCAAAATATAGTTCTCATGATGACCTTTTTGCATAATCATCACAAGAAAACACCCACGTTGTGTCCTGGATTACCCACGTGCAAGTATTGACCCCATTCGACCTCCTAACACCACTGGATGCCATCTGACGCACCTGCTTACCTCATGTCATCATCCCGCGGATAGCTTCCTCAAGAAATTTTACGTGCTACCAACTCCTCATTATTATAGAGAAAACACACTGATATTGGTGACGATGAAAATCGATGCACTATGTACATGTTGTCCTACCTGTACACATGTGGGCTCCACGTAACCACCTAGCTCTGGAGAATGGGCAATCCTTTCTTTATGCACCATGCATGTGTATATACATATGTGCAATCACTTCTTCCAAAAAAATCCTAGCATAATTTGCCCATCCCTTAGGCTGCTAGAGCATTCATAATCAGCAACAACAAAAAGAGATACGAGACTCGCCGGGTCACAAGTCTCCTCATCCCTCATATACATTACTTGCTCCACGGAAAGCTCATCCTGCTCCACCATCATTAACCTGGCATGATACAATTTAAGACTCAATCCATTTACCCTTGACTTATGTAGAATCCCATCCAGGTTAGCCAACTGATATATACCATTCGAAAAACACTCCACTACCTTATAAGGGCCTTCCCACTTAATTTGAAACTTCTTTTGAAAGGTGTTCTCCAGCTTACTATTGTAGGGCAAAACCAAGTCATGTTTCTTGATACCCTTCCTTTTGACCTTTTCATTTATCTTTGCCAAAGCCTTATCTTGCATCTGCCCATAATGCTTCAATGCACTCATCCTATCGAGTTGAACCTCTTGTAAATATAAGAGCCTCTTTTTGAATGCATCACTAGGCGGCCCAAGAAACTTTTCTAACATCTTGACTGCAGGCAACTCTACTTCCACAGGCAATAGTGCTTCCTTTCCATATACCAAATGAAATGGAGTAAACCCTGTACCTGTCTTCACCGAAGTATGGTAAGCCCATAATGCACTAGGCAATTCCAAATCCCAATTCTTTCCTTGGTGCTCTGTCACTTTTGAAAGAATTTGTACCAACTCACCATTGGATATTTCATTTAGGCCATGACATTGGGGATAATAAGGAGTGGTATGCTGGTTCTTAATCTTCATCTTCGTGCATAAAAATTCTAGCAATTTAGCTCTAAATCCTGGCCCCTTATCTGAAAGTAGCTCCAATGGCACCCCAAACTTGCAACATATTTCACCATACAGAAATTTTTCCACATCCTTTGCAGGGATCTGTTTTACTGCTATAGCCTCTGCCCATCTAGAGAGATGGTCCACTAAAATCAAAATATAGCTTTTGCCCCTGCTTGTGATAGGTAACGGGCCTATTGCATGAATCCCCCACTTTTCAAACACATCAAATGCCATAATGGTTTTTCGTAGCTCTGGCTTCAACACTCTCTTCCCAAATGCTTTTCACCTATTGCAAGACCTACACCAATGGTGAACATCCTTGTGCAAACTAGGCCATACATACCCCTCTTGCAAGATCTTATGCAAGGTGATCTTTAGAGAAAAATGTTTGCCACGTGCACCTTCATGATTCTCTTCCAACACTCTATAAAGCTCCTTCCACCAAGGTACACATCTCAACTCGAGATCAACCCCTTTCATGTATAAGACATCACCAATCAATTTGTACCTAGATGCTCTACGCACAAAACCATACTTCTTAGACTTTTGAATGTCCTTCGGAATGATTCCTGTTAGCAAAAACTCCTCTTCTTGAGCCAAACTGTCCCAGCCATGATAAAGAGGTAAATTGGTCCTCAACACAAATAGCTCCCCAATCACGCTTTGAGATGCTTCATGTGCCTCTGTATTTAGAGCACGTTCAATGTGTTTGATGCTCCATGCTTCAAACTTTTTTAACAGGCCTTTAATTCTGAAACACATTTCCTTCAATGAGGTGTTCTTGCTCTTCCACACACGTCCCAATACTTTCTTCACAACTAACAAGGCATCGCCTTTTATGCTCAACCTTCTAGTCCCATGCTTCAAACAAATGTGTAATCCAGATTCCAAAGTTGCATATTCAGCCTCATTATTATTATGAGCATCCAATTTGAACCCTCTCTTGCATACTAGCTTCCCCTCTAGATCATAAAGTGTTATACCCCCTGAAGCCACATCATGGCTCTTCCTGCATGAGCCATCAAAGAACAAAAACATGTGCATTGTTGATCTGTGGAACTTCTTCAACTACTCTTCTCACCACCTCTTCCGTAATAAGAAGGGGATTCTCCTTGTCAGTCAACAAATCAGCTAGGGTAGCTCTTGTACTATCTTCCACTAAAAAAGAGAACTTAAACTCTTGCACCTCAATTACCCATTTCTTCACCACATTTGACATGTTAGTGCCATTAATTAACTGTGCCAAAAAAACATAACTCGTCAAGAAAACAAAAGGTCTTGGTAGCAAGTAATGATGAAATCGTTGCGACAAGCGAATATTACACTAGCCATCGATCACTAGCTCTACTTCTAAGAATTTTCTCTCTGCTACCAGCTTTACTCGGCTTGCAGAATACGCTGGTCTCATATAATGGTTGCCCTTCCCCTTTTGCAATATCATGGATCCAATGGCATCATCCCCTACTAATGGATTTACGTAAAACGTTTGCTCCCAATGAGGAGCTTGCATGGCTGACAACCCCCCTAACACCTCTTTCACCTCTTGAAACACTTCTTCACATTTGTCATCCCATTGCAATGGATCATGCTTTGCCACTTGTTGTAATGGATAAAGGAGCTGGATAAAGGAGCTACGAAGACAATGGAATAAACCAGGCCATGTACTTCCCTTTGTGTATAAAGGTTGGCAATTGCTTTGTACTCGTAGGTGATGGAAGAAGAATAATAGACTTACCCTTGTCTGGATCAGCCTCAATGTCATTTTCTGACACAATATTGCCCAATAACTTCACCCTTGGCTGTGCTAGATGACATTTTTTTGGATTTAGTTGTCCTCCACATTCATCATATCGAGCCAATACCATCTGCAGCTTCTCATGGTGTTCAACCCTATTGTTGTAGACACAGAAGTTTTCCATAAAAGCTTTAACATAACTACCAATGAATGGTTCCAATACCCAATTTTCTCTCTCTTGATACAAAGATGGTCCATTTGACAACCCAAATGGCAATACCTTGTAGCAATAGCAACCCCATGGCGTAATGAAAGTTGTCTTTTTTCAGTCTTTAAGAGAAATCTTCAATTGAAAATAGCCTGAAAAACCATCACACACATTGTACCTCTCATAACCTGCCACTAAATCCAAGATCTGATCGATGAATGGAAGAGGATATGGGTTCTTCTTATTGTCTGAATTTAAGGGTTTAAAATCTACACAAATCCTCCACTTCCCATCCTTCTTTGGGCTGACTAATACTGCACTCACCCATTCAGTGGTCTCCAATGGGACTATGAACCCTGCCTTCAATAACTTGTCCACCTCTTCCCTCAAGGCTTCCATCTGCTCTTGACCCATCCTTCTTAACCTTTGTTGCATTGGGTTAGCACATTCTTTCAGCTCTATATGCATCCCTTCTCTTGTGTACCCTCTAATCTTTTCATATGAAATAATGAACAAATCAGGAAAACTAGCTAGCATATGAAATTATATCTCCTTCTCCATAGCTGAGAGGTCTCCACTGATCATTTGTGTCATCAATTCCTTCTTCTTTGACAATTCAACCTTGGTTTGCATCAGCCCTTCAATCACTTCATAAGTCCCTTTACTTTCTGTTCAATCTCATTCACAAATGCAACTAAACCATACTCCTGGATTTCTTTGTCTATCAAAAGAAATGCAACATCAACATCGTCATCACTGCTGGTAGTACTATCATTGTCCTCATCAGTCACTGTGGAATAGTCTTCATCACTAGACTCATCCTCATCTTCATAAAGCTCTTCTAATTTTTTCCTTGTGTCCATATTATATAGCTTCTTGGCACCTGTCTTTCCATAGAGGCTAATTGTACCACGTCTCCAATCTTGAACAACTCCCAATGCACTTAACCATGGTCTGCCCAATATAATTAATATGATATACTCCCAACCTTGCTGGTATCACATGAAAATCAACCACCTCCTTTGCATCATATGCCTCCACTTCTAACCTCTTTACAACACCCAACATTTTACTTTTTGATGGTTTTCCAATCTAATCCGAAAGCCTGATACCCTAGTCACTATAAGACCCATCTTCTCAACGCATGAGTGTGTTATGACACATATTTTGGCTCCACCATCCACATAAACTTGTCCCAGGTTTTTGCTTTTGTGCCACACATCTACTATTGGGCAATTGTCTGGTAGCTCTTCTATTGCCAACGCCTTTACTTAACCTTGTCCCAGGTTTTTTTCTTTTGTGCCACACATCTACTGTTGGGCAATTGTCTGGTAGCTCTTCTATTGCCAACGCCTTTACTAAACCTCTCTCTGGTTCTTTATCCATTGGGTTAACCATCCTCTTCCAATGTTTCTTTAGCTTAGGAACCATCTCTATAAGCTGCCCAGAAGTAACATCTACCTTCCTGCTTGTCAGATCCTCCTTCAAGTCATAGCTTAATTGCCCATCCCCTAGTGGAAAATTTGAAACATGAAACTTGCGACAAGCCCTCCTTTTCCTCTTGGCCTTGACATCCTCGCCTTCATGGCTCTTTCCCTTCTTCTTACTAGGACCTGGGACACTTCTTTCTTCCTTGTCGTCTGTGGTCCTCTTCCCAATAGGCATCACTAATGTATCCTCTAGCTTTGATGCCTTCTCCAAGGTGACTACACTTATCACTTTTGTCTTTCCCTTTTCCTCCTAGGTTAATCCACTAGCTCCTTCTTCTCCCTTAATTTCTATGCCATAATCATCTAACCTAGTGAGCACCTGTCTTGGCAATGGATACATGTCTCCCCCTATCCTTGGTGTCTTATCACATTGCGGGCTGATGTGGCCTAACTCTCCGCAATTATAACGTGTGGGCGTTTTCCTCCAGAACCTACCATTGCTTTGTCCAACACCATTCCTAGGTCTTTCTTCACCTCTTGGCTAATTTGCAAACCTCCCTCGACCTCGATTATTTCCCACTTGACCTACCATGTTTAGGCTGAGATTATTCATTAAATCTACCACTTGCCTCAAGTCTTGCCTTAGCCCATCGTCTTGCACTGTTGTACTGACCACTGCTGGCATAACCTGAGGAGTAACAGAAACCACTGGTTCATGATGAACCCCTGGTATGCGACCTTGTAAAGAGTCCATAGGCTGAAATTCAAACCTCATGGGCAAAAACTCTACTCCTAGATGGCTCATTTTCCTTAGCGTCCACTCTTTGCTCCTTGCCACCTCCAATGCATCTTCATATGTTCTAGGATTCTTTAGCTCCACTCTCCAACGTATATTCTCCCAAAGACCATCCAAGAACCTGTCCTTCTTCATCATGTCAGGTGGGGTTACTATTGGTGCTAAGGCCTTGCACATCCTCTCCCATGCCATTGAAAACTTACGTATGTACCCATCTACTGGCTCACCTTCCTTTTGCACCAAACCTTGTACTTCTTGCCACACTTTGTCAGGATCTTATGTCTTTACAAACTCCACTTCCAATCCATGCCTTAGATTGTCCCAACTCAATTATACAGGTGGATCAGCCACATACAACTCCTCTTCAAATTCTTTCGGCCAAACTCGTGCATCACTCTTCAAACAAATCTGGAGAAGATGTAACATCTGCGTCGGATCATGAATCTGGTTGCTAATGCAGGCAACATCCATCTTTTCCAAAAAGTCTTCCACATCTTCATCACTTCTTCCATGAAATTCCGGATAAGAGAAAGCCATGGCTACCCACGTTACGATGCTTTGAGAACCCCTTCGAATACACGTGCAAGAACCCAAAACTTTTGACTGACTCAATCCCTAGAAACTTCAAATGAGCTCAACTTTAGATAAGGGCAAACACGTACACATCAAATGAGTTTTCTTGGTTAATCATCAGAATTACAACAGACAAAGGACATTCCAGCATCTCTCTAATCTTCTTGGCTCGAACATAAAGACTATGCGCTGCTGGAAAAAAATCTTCTTGGACACATGGACATTTATTTGGATTCTTTGTGTTAAATGAAAAGAAGTGAATTGAGTTCCTTTTCTATCATCCATTAAATCGAACCATGCAGCTCCCAAGAAGGCGCATCTGACTTACCCTCTGATTTTGCCAGAATTTCAGCAGCATAACAACATAAATGGCTCAAAAGACCAAAAAACCAGCCATCACAACTTGGAAAAAGTTTGAAAGAGTTTCCCCAGAAGTAGAGCAGTAAGAACCCAAAATATAGATTGTATATGTATGCATAACCTACCAACAATAGAACCCAAGCATCAAGTAGGAATCAGTAGTACCTAGCCTATGGTGAGGTCACGAAATGGGTGCTCTAGCTACTTGTATCACCAAAAGGATCTCTTATTTGAGAATCCCCCAGCTCAATAAAACCTCACGCTATCGACCCTCTCACAAAAGCTTATGCAAATCTCATATCGTCAAGTCTCAGAAACGACTATCTTCTAGACGAAGTCTAAGAAATGGCTAGGACTGCCAAATAAAACCAAGTATGGATCCACAAAGGCATACAATGACATTTCCACAATTAACGTACAATACCATACAATGCGCTCAAAGAGGCGCTAAATGATGCATACCCACGACAACTGCAAGTGACTCCCACTTGCCAATGTATCACTCTACTCCACCTACTTGTACCTGTGTGAATCACCTGTACCTAACCCTGTCTTTGTCCCTGTAACCTGTAACCTATAACCTGTAATCTCCAATATGTACTCCCGAAGTTGAAGGTACTCGAAGAAGATCCTCCGTGGGGGCGCCAAAAGAATGTGAGCGGGATGAAAACACACACAACCCCTCTATAATGACACAATACACACTCTTGGGATCATACACACATACACTATGGGACACCACTCGGCTTACAAAACCCACCTGGCCGAGATAGGGAACACACCGATGGAGTGAGAAAAGAGAGACTACCCATTTCCCCACTCCACACAGAGACACACACACACACACACACACACACCAAAAAAACTCAGTTGAAAAGAGGATAATTTTTAACGTTTAGATACAATTGAGCTTGGGAAAACACCAATGGGGCAAATAGCTCACACAATATGGGTAAAATATTCCAGATACAATCACAAATTGGAGCAGAAGCTTCGCTCATAGGAGAAACTTACACAGCCAAAAAAACAGTGAGAAATTTGACAAAATGGACAGCACCATCGCGTCCACAACGGCCCAAAACCCTAGTCTACAATGTCAAAGTGCTCTAGTCCGACCTCGGATGAGCAGTTTATCGCCAAAACAGGCTCTAAAAACAACAAAAACTCATTTGCGGCTGCTCTTCCTCTTATCTCCACATTTTTTCTGGTATTCTCTCATGTTTTTCAGTTCCCACACTTAGCTTTATTACTTGGGCACCTTTGGCCTTTTAGTTGACCTCAAACGAACCACGAACAGACCCCGAACAGGCCAAAAAGTGGCCTCGCAGTACATAGTTGTCACCCTGTTGCATCCATCCGCACACCTCGCACTAAAATTTTTCCAATAATGCATTCCGCAACCATGTGAAGTGTCCCCCAGATACAGTTCTCATGATGACCTTTTTGCATAATCATCCCAAGAAAACACCCACATTGTGTCCTGGCATACCCACGTGCAAGTATTGACCCATTTGACCTCCTGACGCCACTGGATGCCATCTGACGCACCTTCTTACCTGATGTCATCGGCGCGCGGATAGCTTCCTCGAGAAGTTTTGCGCGCTACCAACTCCTCATTATTATAGAAAAAACACACTGATACTGGTGACGATGAAAATCGATGCACTATGTAATGTTGTACTACCTGTACACATGTAGGCCCTACGTAACCACCCGGATCTCGAGAATGGGCAATCCTTTATTTTATGCACCATGCCGTAACCATCACTATCCTCTCTCTCTCTCTCTCTCTCAACTTTAAAATGGAAGTAGGCATAGAGAAGGATGTCACCTCTCTCTCTCTCTCTCTCTCTCTCTCTCTCTCTCTCTCTCTCTCTCTCTCTCTCTCTCTCTCTGTGTGTGTGTCATAATAATCAATATCTAATTCTCCTAAATGATTTTCTCATATTAAACTGATCATTTAATGTGGGGAAGTGCCAGGGGAGAAAAAGCTAGAATATTGGTTAAGCTAGCAGACCGGCCACAGTAGGGATCCAAAGGAGGGAAAATAGGGATCTAAAAGGGGGGCCATCTGCAAAAGAGCCATGTGCAACAATGGGCTAAAAAGACCCTAAGGTTCATCCCATTAAGACTTCCAAAATGCTAAGGTTCCAAAATTCAAAGGTTGTGCCCAAAGGGTTAAAGCTTAGGGGGAATTGGATGCTTTGTGTGCTCTCCAAAGTCAATGCACATCCCTACATGGGAGGGGGTGAGCCCTTGTTCTAGGGGATGAGAGAGAAAGCCACACACACACACACACAAGCCCCTTTACACAAAGGGAATTAGGGACACATGTCAGCTCCCTAGCCCAAATGCCCACAAGGTGTGGCCAATTCCTATTGGATGACCTTTGAAGTGGACCAATGAGAATTAAGCTAGAGTAAATATAGTTTAATTAATTTAAAAACATTTAATAAAAGAAACCAATAAGAATTAAGTCTCCTAGAAGACTATTGGGCAGTCTCCCAAAGGGTCCAATGAGCATTCAGGAGCCCCATGGCTTGTCTGATTCCTATTGGCCAGGAGGCAAAGGGGTCCAATGAGAGTTTAGTTTAATTATTTAATTACCTAAAAATGCTTTAGCAAAAGAAAATAAAAGCAACCAAAAGGAATTAGAGTTATCCAATTTTCTCAAGGGGTTTAAAGATGTTTTTATTGACGACATCCCTTGTGAGCTACCTCCTAAACGAGGTAATGATGACCATGTAATTGAACTTCTTCCTGGAAGTTCAACGCCTAACAAACCTCCTTATAGAGTTTCTCAAGCTCAACAAAGAGGAGATTATGCGGCAAGTGCATGAGTTAGTTGAGAAGGGCATGGTTAGGCCTAGCTCATCTCCATTTTGCTCACCTGTGCTATTAGTGCAAAAGAAAGATGGCACATATCGTATGTGTGTCGACTATAGAGCACTAAATAGGATCACTATCAAGAATAGGTTTCCCGTTCCATGGGTAGAAGACCTATTTGATAAGCTACAAGGATCGACCTAAAAAGTGGCTATCATCAAATAAGGATAGTTGATCAAGACATTGTAAAGACCGCATTTCGTACTACATTTGGTCTTTACGAATACATTGTCATGCCTTTTGGCTTGACCAATGCACCAGCCACATTCAACCGCTTGATGGAGAAGCTGTTCAGGCCTCATCGAACCTCACTGAAGTGTTCTTTGATGATATTATCATCTACTCTAATTCATTGGAGGAACACAAGCAACATCTCCAGGTAATATTTCAAGTTTTAAGAGAGAATAAACTTTATGTTAATCGAAAGAAAAGTGAATTTTTCTTGCAAGAGATTCAGTATTTAGGTCATATTATCTCTCAAGATGGCATCCAAATGGATCCATCTAAGTTAGAGGTAATAAAAGGATAGCCTAAACCAAGGAATCTTCATGAACTAAGAAGCTTTATAGGTATGTGTGCATACTATAGACGCTTCATAGAAAAGTTCTCACAAATTGCGGGACCATTACATGACCTAACAAAGAAAAGCATTAGGTATACATGGTCTGCTAAAGAGAACACTGCTTTCGAAAAGCTTAAAGAAAAGCTTATCTCTTAACCTGTGCTTACACTACCGGATCTCTCAAAACCATTTGAGGTCCAATGTGATGCTTGTGGTGATTGCCTTGGAGCGGTTTTGCTCCAAGAAGGGCACGCCATAGGCTATGAGAGTCAAAGGCTCGACCCTGTTGAGCAAGCTCTAGGCATATAAGAAAAGGAATCCTTTCATTCTGCGAACGGATCACCAAAGTCTTAAGTACTTCATGATGCAAACCAAGCTCTCCGACAAACAAATGAGGTGGGCAAATTTCCTTTCGCAATTTCATTTTCATATTGCTCACATTGCTCGCAAGCATAATCAAGTAGCTGATGCACTCTCAAGATGGCCGAGAGTGAATGCGGTTTCCATAGAAACTCACAATGATCTATCTTCAATGATAGATGAGTACGCTATTGATACCGATTCTAGAGATGTGATTTCAGCCCTTGCATTAGGGAAGAAAGAAGAACCATTTACTTTACAAGATGGTTATCTTCTCTATGGCAATAGACTATGCGTTACTAACTCACTACGTGAGAAAGTAATGTATGAATCTCATGCTCCACCTTATGCGGGGCATAGAGGGATTCAATCTACCTTAAAGGGAATTGAAACATATTTCTATTGGCCTACCATGAAAGTGAACATACAAGAGTATGTTTCCAAATGTGTGGTATGCCAAAAGACAAAATTTGATAGAGGGAAGTAACTTGGATTGCTTCAACCCTTGCCACTCCCTAATTCACCATGGGAGAGCATATCCATGGATTTTATCTTTGGATTGCCTAAGTCTATCCATGGGAATACGGGAATATGGACGATAGTAGACAGGTTCAGTAAACAAGCTCATTTTATACCTGTCAAAAAGACTATCAAAGCCCATCAAATGGCAACCCTCTTCATTTCACAAATTTTCAAGTACCATGGCTTGCCAATGTCCATAGTGTTAGATAGAAATCCTAGAATGACCAGTAACTTCTGGAAGGGTCTCTTTGAGAATTTAGGGACAAGGCTAAATTTCTCTTCGGCCTATCATCCACAAACGGATGGCCAAAGTGAAATAGCTAACCTAACAATTCTCGATCTACTAAAAGCCTATGTAACGGAAGTAGATCAAAGATCCCAATGGGAGAAGTACTTACCCTTAGTGGAGTATGCTTACAATAACACTGTACATACTTCCACGGGAAAAGCACCTTTCGAGGTAATTGAGGGAAGATCAAAAAGTCCATTGCTACTTAAGGTACATGGGAAGATCTTCGTTGTAGATGAGTATAGCTGAGACCTACAAGAATCTTTTCAAAAGATTAAGGATGCTATCTCTATCTCACAGCAAAGGCAAAAGGCTGCTGCTGACAAGCACAGAAGAGCCCAAGTCTTTAAAGAAAATGATTGGGTCTTGTTAAAGTTTCCCAAGGCTTGATTAAGGCACACGACGGGCAAGAATCCTACGGGCCACCAAAAGTACTATGCTAAACTAGCAAAAAGGTACTATGGTCCCTTCCAGATTCTTAGGCCAATCAATGAGATGGCCTATCAACTCAAGTTGCCCAATCATTGGCTCATACACAATGCTTTCCATGTGAGCCTATTAAGGACTTACAAAGGAGAGCCACCTCAAGAACCAACTATTGAAGACCCACCGGAGATCGAGGACCAAGAGGAGGTGCTGCAGCCCGAGTCCATTCTTTGACATGAAGACAAGGTACTAAGAGGCGGTAAGACTATCCGACAATATCTTATTAAGTTTAAGAATTATCCTTTTGAAGATGCTAGATGGATGCAAGGCATACAATTAAAGGATAACCTAAACCTTGTCAATGCTACAATGCTTCCCAAGAGTAAGCAAATGTACAAAATGTTAAAAATGAACAAAGTTTTTGTCTTATAAGACTCTCTTTTTCTTTATTTGTGCACAAAAATGAAGTAGTATCCATGCTTAGATCAAGTTTGTGGAGACGACGTCTCCCAAACACCAAGTAGAGCTTGTCACTATACTATGGAAGACTGATAAGACTGATGTGCAGACATGCTTCCGGCAGCCTCAAGCTCTCAAGCGCCAAATGGACTAGTCATCCATTATGGAATGATGTCGTAGGGTAACATAGGGATCCTCTACCCGCTAAGAAAAGGACTCATGAATATGCTTTATCTTCTCTACACCATAGTCGAGAACGACTATGATTTCAAGAGAGAGGTAATGTCATAATCAATATCTAATTCTCCTAAATGATTTTCTCATATTAAACTGATCATTTAATGTGGGGATGTGCCAGGGGAGAAAAATCTAGAATATTGGTTAAGCTAGCAGACCGTCCACAGTAGGGATCCAAAGGAGGGAAAATAGGGATCTAAAAGGGGGGCCATCTGCAAAAGAGCCATGTGCAACAATGGGCTAAAAAGACCCTAAGGTTCAGCCCATTAAGACTTCCAAAATGCTAAGGTTCCAAAATTCAAAGTTTGTGCCCAAAGGGTTAAAGCTTAGGGGGAATTGGATGCTTTATGTGCTCTCCAAAGTCAATGCACATCCCTACATGGGAGGGGGCGAGCCCTTCTTCTAGGGGATGAGAGAGAAAGCTACACACACACAGACAAGCCCCTTTACACAAAGGGAATTAGGGACACATGTCAGCTCCCTAGCCCAGAGGCCCACATGGTGTGGCCAATTCCTATTGGATGACCCTTGAAGTGGACCAATGAGAATTAAGCTAGATTAAATCTAGTTTAATTAATTTAAAAACATTTAATAAAAGAAACCAATAAGAACTAAGTCTCCTCGAAGACTATTGGGCAGTCTCCCAAAGGGTCCAATGAGCATTCAGGAGCCCCATGGCTTGCCTGATTCCTATTGGTCAGGAGACAAAGGGGTCCAATGAGATTTTAGTTTAATTATTTAATTACCTAAAGCTCTCACAAAAGGGGAAAGGGGGACACATGTCAGAAGGATATCACTTATGCTTCTTAATTGTGATTGGCTTGACTTGGGGAGGGCCAATGAGGCTGCAGGAAGAGCAAATAGTAAGGGGGCTCGCCCAAGAGAGAGAGGGGGCTGGTTTTTGCAAGGCATTAACACACAGACACTCACACAATCTCATGTGTGAAGAAAAGAAGACTATCTCTTCCCAGGCTTTAATGGAGAGCTCATCACCTACTCCAAGCTTGTGAGATAGAAGCCTACATCAACACTCTCTTGGCAAATCCAACCAAGAGCCAAGCTTCAATGCATGCTCATCTCCTCTACCAAGCTAATTACTAAGATAAGCTATGCTAATATGAGTGATTATGTGAGGAGATGTACATATTTCTCGCAAGATACTCCTTCTTCCTCTCAATCTACTCTCATACCCTGATATCTCTCACCATCTTCGAAGGTGTGTGAGGTCTTGGGTCTGAGAACGGGGATAATTCAAGTTGTGTTTGCTAAGTGTTTTGCTTAGTGCATGAAGCTTTCATCCTCATTGCACTAGCTAGTCTTGAACGAACACAAAGAATTGTATTGTACAATGTCTCTCTTGATGGGAGAAACCATAATACAAAGCCTTTTGGAGGAGGGACCGGCTCCATGCAAATCCGGTCCTCAACTGTTGTCATTAGCTTAATTTTTCTCTCTTTTGAAAGTATTGTCGATGCTATCTAACTAGGTGTTATGCTTTTTGATTCTCTCTCCACCCAAGCACTCTTGTAATTCTCATTAGGAATCTATTCTAATGAAATTCCCACTATGTTCATGCTCATTTCCGCTACACACAAGTTATTAGGCCATTAAATGTTACACTCTCTCTCTCTCTGTCTGTCTCTCTCCTCTCTCTCTCATACACACACACACACAGACATTGAATGTTTTTTCACACTTAGAAGTTGTGAATGAGAAGTTGGTGAGACTACAAGTCTTTCTCCACAAAAGGTAGATAGCTAATGGAAGACATGTGGGATAGGAATAGACTGGCGATTGGTGGAAAAAATGACTTGATGTTGATTGAAAGGCATTGCAACTATCTTTAACGGGATGCATGCATATGACTATTGAAGTGTTGAGAACAATTTACAAGTAGGGAGATTCTAATTGTTGATAAGGAATTTGTTGAGCAGAGCTATTTCTGTTGACATTCCCAACAGGGATGCAAGGAGGCACTACCCGCATTTCTCGACGCTAAATTAGGTTGTACTCCGAATTGCCACAGTAGCCATCAATCGCTCATGATCTTATCATTATTAAAAGTATTTCCATTTTATTGAGCGCTCAACGGGGCAATATAGTAGAATAGAGCATCATGCTTTGAATTTGTCTATGTTGCAGGGTTAGATAATGACACATTATGTCAAGATGAATGAGATGAGGATAAGGATGAGAATGATGGTCTTGATTAGGTTCTACAAATTGGTATTTAGAGAAATTTTGGGTATAAGGGATGCATCTGTCAAGAGTACTGCAGTAGCAGATTGGAACCACTAACAATAGTAGCCGATTGTGGACAAAGTACATGACTCTGGGAAAACCGGTTCAATAGGTGCATATTTTGAGGTCTTTATGATCTTGACATTGAAGGAAAAAATAACAATTATGTAAGAACCGGTGTAACCAATAGGGATCAATGATATTGTGGGAGCTTTGCGCGCATAGGAATATTCTTGGCTGATGAGCTGGAGTTCTTTTGCGATTGAATGCCCATGGTGATAGTTGTAGGAAACATAAGGTACTAGGTGGGAAGAGCCTTGCAATGTAGAGCTTAAACATGTTGCATTGGTACTGCAGATGGGTAGTACTGTATAGTACCTCTCTCCCTCTCTCTCTCTCTCTCTTTTTTTTTTTGGGGAAAACTTTCTCTTTATATTACAATAATTTACAATCTGTTGTCATACTGACAACTGTTGTATGATCCATACCACTTTGTATCTGAAGGCTTAATCTGTTAAAGAGAGAGCATCTTCCATCATCCTATCTCTAATGACAAACAAGGGAACTGTATGATTGACACTCTGGACCGGATCAAATGTACATCGATTTCTCATATTCTATACAAACCATAAGAACCATACTTTGAAGGACTGTAGTACAAACTCAAGTGCTCGATCTTCTAGGATTTGGAGCTTGAAAAATGTCATCTGATACCTAGATATGGAGATCCCCCAAGCATCATACCACATCCATTTTTCCCACTTCCACCATTCCATAACAGGCTTGCATGACTAGAATATATGTCTAGTGGTTTCAGGACAAAGAGAATCTGATGCATTTGCGAGAGATAGTACCCTTTTTCTTTAGATTCATGGAAGTGGCCAATACACCTGTGAGAACTCACCACAAAAAAATCCTGAATTTAAACTAGTTACGAATCAACCATACATCTGCAAGAGTTTTTTGCTACCAATATGCATCCTGATGAAGGGACCATTGTGAATTACATCTTACAAAAATATTTGGTTTTGGTAACAACAAAGCATAAAAGACAGAGGTGTTAGCGGTCCACTAATTAACTGCCTGATTAGGAATGTTCCAATCCCGATGTCGTTCTTCCATATTGAGAGCATCTCTAAGAGGCAAGCAGTGAATCTGAGCACAAATCTGATGCCAAGGTATTCTGAAGCCAAACCCTAATCTATATTGGCGTCTGGCAACCGAAAAGAGTTTCATGTCGAGGCACCATCTGTTGAATTTGATTGAGACCTTTTTTGTGCATCAACAGTGCAACCTTACCTACCAACCTGGCTGGTGGGGTTTTAAAAGCAAATCTCTAGAACAAGCTCCCTCCCCCCCCCCCAATGAGTTCCTTGTATACCTAACCCTACCTTGCCAGACCAACGCAGAGCATATCATCTTCCAAGAAGGTATTAACATACTTGACACATCATATCCTGTTTTAAGAGGAGCAGCTAAGAAAACATTATCCCAGGCTGTCATATTCCAGATTCCATGGAAGTAAACAACTGATTTTTCAACCAGCTTCCACAAGCATAAATCCCAGTCGTTATCAGAAGCCAGCATATGCTTGATAAGGGAGACCCTCCTGGCCTTAGAGTATGGTACTGCAATTTTTCTCCAAGCAACCAAAGCATTGGAAGATCGAGAGGAGTTCCACAAAAACTTAGCCAAGACCGAGATGCATTTCTGAAGCATTTTATCAGACCATTTGATCAAGGGCAATTAAATTAGCAAATAAGGCATGAGAATACTCTGAACGAATCTGAGCCTGACATGTAAAGGCCATTCATCACAGTGCCAAGAAGCAAATTTAGCCAACACTCTCTCCAGAACCCACTGTTGCAAGTGTTTCTGAGAGACCATGACCCCAATTAGGTAGCCAAGGTGTCTAAAAACATGACCCTTAGGAATTATTTTCCCATACCAAATTAGAGAGTCAAATTCCCTTGCAGATATGTCAATCAAAGAAGACTTACATAGTTTCAGTGTAAGACCAGCCGCAAGAGCATACATATCTAGAGTTTTCATACATCTGTGAATATTGATGTTGTGGGCCTTCAAAAATAGAAAGGTGTCATCTGCAAACCCTTTGCCCGGGATATCTTTACCTCCTAATTTGAGGGTTTGCAAATAGCCCTGTTGTACCAATTGATCCAGGTATGCATACAGAGAGTGGGAGGCCACAACAAAGAAAAGTGAGCTAACGGGACATTCTTGTCTTACCGATCTGGAAATGTATATTTTTTCCGAGAGTCTACCATTAATGCTCAATCTGGAGTAAGCATGTTCACCAAGCAGAGAGATACACCTGCTAATCCGAGGGCCAAACCCCATACCTTGCATGGTTTGCTACACAAAGTCCCACTGCACTGTGTCAAACGCCTTGGCAAAATCTATCTGAAACATTACCATGTCTTGTTGTGAAGATAAGGCATGCTCTATGCCCAGCTGAACCGTCAAAATGTTTTTAAATACGGACCTCCCTCCAATGAAACCTGTTTGAGCTGGGTGAATGTGTTTTCTGAGTTCGGGACCAATCCTGAAAGCAATGGCTTTTGCGAGTATTTTATAGAGTATCCCCATCATGGTGATAGGTCGCCAGTCCGCTAGGGTTTCGGCTGGATCTCCCAAAACATGGATCCTGCACTCAAACAGGGCATCATCAAACTCATCCCCAAAACAACCTTCCCTCTCTCTCTCTCTCTCTCTCTCTCTCTCTCTCTCTCTCTCTCTCTAGCACATGTGTGCTAAATTTTCTTAACTGTAAACATCATGGATCGACATGTCGGCCCTAGATGCAATATATAGAAGTACATTGATTGTAGTAAATAGGTGCATGATATATATGTACTTCAATATTTGATGTGTGTCCAACTCTACTTCAATAAATTGTAGTAGAGAAGCCGAGAACTTCCATCTACAACACTCTCTCTCTCTCTCTCTCTCTCTCTCTCTTATTCTTCTCTTCCATCTGGAAGACGGGTTTATACACAAGTATAGTATAAAACCCGCCACAAGAGCACCATTGATTTTCACTCTCAAGCATGGGACAAGCATCATATTCTTGCGTCTGCATGCCTCTTCTTCGTCTCTAGCGTACACAAACATACGAAACTCTCTCTGATCTCTCTCTCTCTCCCTCTCTCTCTCTCTCGCGCATGCGTACGTGCTCACTCACTCACCGCCCTCCCACCTCTTGCTCAACCCTGTCTCATAGACATTTGCATTCAGGCACAGAATCGTGAGGCAGCGTTATGGCCATGACTGGTGCAAATTGCACGCGCTGGGGCCGCACTGGTGCAAGCGGCTGCGAAGTCTTGCTGCAAGTGCCAGTAGTGGATGGAAATGACAATAATGTGAAGATGTCAGTGTACTCCTTGCTAGCCCCGCAGCCGCCGCTGCATGCGATAATGCAGGTACGCAGCTTATAACCTATGACCTAAACTCATTAAGTGCGTTAATGATATTGCTTTATAGCGCCTCCAGCACCGGGGCCGCCGGAGTGTGCGTTAATGCAGATCGGCAGCTTATGACCTGTGACCTTACCTAAGCATGTTTTCCTAACGGTGGTATGCAGATAACTAGGGCTAATCAAATTCTCCATGAGCAGGCCTAGCTAGTTAATTATACTCTATTCTGGTGCGTTTTCAATTAACACATGATCAATAATGCCGTCTAATTAATTGTGCTACATGTGTCAGTCTTTGCCGGCAACATTAAATGACAGCAGTGCCATAAAACCGCTGCCGACGACTGTGGTCATCCGCAAGATTCCAACATCTGTGAGGTGTGTAGTACATTAACCCCTTCACACGCACTCAACAGGCATTTGTTTATGATTGTTTTTCTCAATATATCCCTGTCGAGCTTTTAGAAAGAAATTTTCTATGCAGGCAACAAGACATGCTTAAGTTCTTAGATTCATTTTGTGCCGAGAACAATTTGATGCAAGAGGGAGGCCAGTGTCTACTTGCTGCGAAATTCCATTCCATGCAGAAACGGCCTATGCGGAGACAGAGCAGCGATGTGGAAATCAATTATGTCAACATACCGTTGAGCAAGTAAGTCGAATGATTTTTTTGCTAAATTCTAAAACGATAAACATTTTCCTTTGACAGAAGTCCTAATTATCAGAAGTACAAAACTGCAGGAAAGGAGCCCATAAAGAGTTTGCTGTCATAAATTTTACTAAATTGAAAGGAGCAATGATCTTCAATGCCCTTCTTCACGAAAGACAGGTGGAAATGGGCCCGCAACGTCGTGCATGTGTTTGCAAAGTCGCATTCGCTGAAAAACAAATAGACGTAAGTACATGTCATGGAGAGAAGTAGGTATCAAATAGCTAGTAGGCTAACTCCCTAATTATCCCGTATATGTGTAGGGTCTGGAGGAAGAATTTGGCTCTACTCTTGCCACTTTGCAAAAGCCCATGCTTTTCAATCCACCATGTAACGGTGCCAAGTACAAGCTTATCGACTTTCTTCAGCGATGCCATCACCAAATCAACCATGGAGATATTAATGTTGAGCATGCGCAAATTGTAGAGGAGGATGTCGTCCACCTTAATTTGCCTCCATACAGATCAGCTACGGCTCTGCCGAAAGAACTAGAAACCATTGAAGTAGCTCATGCTCATGTGCACAGAAAGTCCACAAAGAGAAAGAAAACAAAAAGTTCGCTATTGGCGAGCTCCGCATCACCGGGTGAGTGGTCTACGACAACGAAGGTTACAACGACGCCAATGAATGGTGGCAAAGAAAGAAAGACGGAGAAATTGATGGCAAAGGGACAACAATAGACGGCAATATATTGGCCACCGAACGTGATGTCAATGGCGATGAGGGGAAAGCTGGCAGCACAACTAACATCGACAACGGGAGTGTCTACTAAGAGAAAGTCTAAGAAGATAAAAGCAAAAATATTGGATGCAAGAGGTGGGATCATAGAGTCCGTGCCGCTACCAGCGTTGTCAAATGTGATTGTGTCCAATTGTCATTCGGATGATGAGGCTGGTGTTGCAATGAGGCAAAAGATAAGAAAGGTATACCATGGTATGCTCAGATTTTTCTTCAGTGGGATGAGCAAGTTATCTGTCGCTGGAATCATTTCATGTATACTATTCCTACTATGTTAATGACATCGTTCCAGCCATATTGTATAAAGACCACCTCTCTCTCCCTGTAACAAGACTTGATTTTGAGGTGTTTTAGTAATAAATTTTGTGTTCTACGAAGTTTTGGTCGTTTTAAAGTTAGTCCACTGTGTAGAAGGATGTGTGGATTGTTTTCGTCCGATAAAATTTTTTGATCCGGAAGGCACTTTCTGGGGCATTTTTGAAGATGTTAACGTGGGATTTTGAAAAAGTGATGTATGAAGCGATTGAAGCCTGTGTTATAAGGAACAACTTTGGTTCTTTGAGTCTTTAGAGATTTTGATGTTTTGATGCTCGTTGAGGGCCAAAGATTAAAAAAAAAGTTGGATTTGCTGTTTTTGCATCGTTTTTGTAGAAAATGCTATTTTGCAGGTTGATTTTCAGCAAATCAGAGCAGGCTATGGAAATTTTCCATCACATATATAGCCGTCGAAGAGCGCAGCGAGGGCAACAAGATTGTGTGAGACGGACTTGGGCTGTTTTTGCTCCGTTTGGGAGTTATGTTCAAGTGAAGACAGCTGAAAAATTTGTGGACCTCTACGGATCGCTTCGCGATCACGTTTTTACCTTGTTCTCGCAGGTATATTGACGCGCAAGTCGAGTCGACCGAACGCCAAAAATAGAAAAGCGGCTATTTTTGAGAGGTCGCAGGCTTTTGGAGGAGAAATCAGAATAGCAGGACGGGTGGTGCGTTTTGGGAGGATTCACCGATCTCTCTTCTGCGAGTGCGAGTGCGAGTGAGACGCTCCATGCAAGCGAATTGAAGCTCGGGGGTGGCCGGGAGGTTCGAGCTCCGTACAATGGAGTGCGCCCATATATTTTGCTCCTCTGTTGTATGAAACACTATCAATACAAAGATTTCTTCCTCTCTTTTGCTGTCTATCTCTATTATTCGGTTCATGTGACACTCCCTCTCTCTCTCTCTCTCTCACACACACACACACACACACACAATACCCGTTGTCCCATTGGTTCAGTCTAACCAATGTAAGCAAAGAAGATGTTGCAATGTAGGTTGCAATGCAGTGTGTGTGAGAGAGAGAGAGACCGCATAGGGATGACACCGAAATCAGAATCTCTCTCTCTCTCTCTCTCTCTCTCTTTGTCACACACACATACACACACATACAAATATGTGCATGCTAACACATGTGTCCCACGCATGCACCCGAATGTGTGTGCAAATGACACAGCAATAATGAATTGGCTGGGAGGCCCATTGCCTACGAGTGGGTGAAGTAGACCGGAGCTACCATGTCGCCCGTCACTAGAAGGCAACGTACACACAAAATAGCACGCATGGGAGATAACCGCACATGTAATTTGGAATTAATGTTGATTGCGCCAAGAGCGGAATATTCATATCGAGTTGGCATACATTCGCTCATTTCTAAGGTTGGTCACACGAGACACAGTATTCTGTAATAGATAAATGTGCTACCACGCCTTTTTTTTTAATAAAATATCGGTTATGGATACATTTTCTAGTCATGCAAAGGTTGTCGTACGCTCCTCAATGCCACGTGGAGGTTTCAAGGCGGCGACCACCGGCTCAATTTTGAATTGTAGGCATGACACCTCTGCATAGTCCATTGCAAGCCTTGTGTGGCGCCATCTACAACACCTACAGTGTGGTCGAAATGGGCTACGTCCAAGGCAAATGCGGATTTGCAGCTCTACATTAATAGCTCTCTAGGTAGCCCTTTGCATGACTGTGTCAATTTTGGCATATTTACAAAAGGCTATGCTCAATAGAGCTGATCAAACCGGTTCCGTAAGATACGAGCTGACCACCACCTAAAGTTGACACACACACTCTCCTACACAAGTGTGGTGTTTTTCCCTTTAAGGCTGGCTCTCGCCCCCCCTACATGCATAAGCATTGGCGATAGCCCTCACAAGTGGTATCAAAGCCCTCTTCGACTCCAAGCCTGGATTCCCCTCTCCCACCCCACACGCACAGATCCCCTTGGGAGAATCTTCGTGAGACATGGATGTGTAGAAAATCGGCCACTGCAAGAAATCAAGCAGTTGAATTGAGACTATCTGAGAGTAACAAAGAATTAGGAGAAGCGGGGATAGGATAACCGAGAGTTGCAACAAGAGAATTGAGCTAAAACCATATTAGGTAGTTTGGTAAGAATATCACATTATGGGAATTTCCAAATTAACTACATTCATGTAGTTTTAGAATTATCTAGTTTAAAGTGGGAAAATACGAGAAAAACGTGTTGATTTATGGTAGGTAAATATAGTGCAAATCGTAATGGATTGTGGTGTTGACAAACACCAACAGTCAAGAGGATCGACTACACATGAACTCTTATAGATATTCAAATTACATAAAACAAATGAAGATACAAATAAAGATCTTGTTTAGAAAATTGACTTGTATAGTCACAATAGAAGCTCCAAATAAATTTGCTCCACGTTTCATACCACATCTACATTTTGATCCGAGTGTGGTTGCATGATGTACATGCATGAGGCCTTCTTTGGATTTTTGAGCATGCCTTTTTGTAATCTTAATTCTAGAAAATGGTCCATCTTTGCTGGGTCTCCAAGACCAAACAATTTCATCTCTAGTTTCCCACACCTGGGGATCTTTATAGTTGACGTGTAAGACAAGGAAAACTAGGGTTTGAGAGTCCACCGCCCAACCACCCTTTATATAGGCAAGCCCCTGGCCCTTTGCCCAAGTTGGACTCCCCGTTCCACACCGCCTAGCCTGGCCCTACCCTTGTCTAGTCCGGCCTTGCCGGTGTCGTGACATTACTCTTCCCTAGCACTGGATGTCAATGTTTTTTCCACGATGCTTCATGTACCTATATTGCCTATTCCCTAGTAGGGTGCAATAGCTTGGAAATGAGTATGCCTCCAATGCATGGATCCGTGCTCCCAGAAATCATGCTTTACTCCGTCTCGAGATAGCACAGCGAGAAGAGAACAAAAATTAACAACCGAGGTAAGGCACAAATTGGTTTATTGGAGTGTCGAAATTGAATGAGAGAGAAAGACTCCGTGCTTTACAGATAATGGACATGCCATGCATGTCATAAATTGTGGCAAGAATCGGCAAAGAAGCAACCTGTGGTGCATCATCATTCACTGATACCTTGATTGGACAAAAATAATTCTTGAAGCAAGAATTATCTTGTGCAAATTTCTAGAATATCTCCTACAATTTAAATCATACATAAAACGAGGAAACCTTAAAAGCATGAAACCTCATACTTGTTGATTAGTCTGAATCCTTGTGCTCTAGTTGAAGTCTAGTCAAACCACAAGCACATCCCTTGGAGCATCTTGAGAACATGCTATTTGTCGAGTTTTTTCTTGAAAGTTTTTTACTATGACCACACCTCACCCCCCCTAGCACATAGATCTAGTTTTGACCTAGAAGGGTGGAAAGCAACATATAGATGCACATGAGGCATCCACATTGATCATGAGGTTCTATACATCATATGACATCATTCCATCAACATAGACACGATGCAAAACACCCGCGCCACTTTGATCGATCATAAACCATAACGTCACATATATGCGAAAAAACAACTTTTTACCATTTTCCCATGCATGCATTATATGCAAGTGAAAGTGTTTGACCTCAAGCCAATGCATCGATCTCAGCCCCGATCTCAGCCCATAATATATACTAACACCTTATCAAATCACTTTGCCCCTATGAAACTCATGCAACAAACAATATCACGAAAAGAAAGCCACTTTATTTTAAACTTACATGGGAAAGGAACCTTTGGTAGCAATTCAATAAGCCCAAAATTTGGAAGGGTGCAAGAAGCCACATATGTTGACAAAGGGTTGTAAGTGGTGGCTTCAAAGAGTCTATGTACTTAGAAAATAATTCACTAGCATAATTCACTAGCATAAATTCAAATAACATATAAATTTTCAATAATGTAAAGCATAAGTATAATACTTATACAAACTCATGCCAAAGCGTGTCGTAGCCTCCACTCTGAAGATGTGACGCTCTAGTAGACTCCAAACATGCTCTAGTTGTATCTCTCTGCTACTGAAATCTCTCAGGATTGTCTTGTGTCTCTCTGCAATCCGGGCCCACTCCTCTGCGTCCAACCATGTCGGCTTTGGACTTCCGGCATTGTACCTGCCTCTTGCGTTTGATCGACAGTGTGACATTGTGGCCTTAGCCATGCTCAAAATCCAAGGATTCAAGACTAGTACGTGCCGGCATGTACTCTCCGTGAATGGCCTTGACAATGTACTTCTTTCTTTCAAGATCGAGATTATCCCAAACCTCTATCACAAAGTGACCAAACTAAATGGTATAGAGCTGTCGAATCCTCTGTCGCATGGCCTTTCCAACCCTATCCGCCACAACTATCCCCTCTCTGCTCTTGTACACCTTGCTAGGATCATGCTCGTGTGATCCCCAAGGTGTACGTGGTGTGCTAATCAATGAGCTATCTAGTGAAGAGAGTGGTGGACGCTCTCTCACTGGTGTGGACGCATCGGTAGAATCGCTACCACAACAACCACCACCTCTAGAACGACCCCTACCTCATCTTGAGGATGAACCACCCATTGATGTAGGGGGCACACAAGTTCTAGGCATACGGAGCATGCTAGACTGAGTTGTGGGGCCGCTCGATGTAGGGACCACGGTAGTCCCGAGCGTAGGGTCGGTCGTAGTAGGTCTAGAGGGACGTGCTACCCAAAGGTGCCATGCGATCTCGATTTTCTCTAGTGTGAATTGAGATAAACACAAGCCCATCTGCTCGGGTGACATGCTGGGTAGAGTGACAGGAAAACTAAAACTAGGAGAGTATGGCTCCTCATCATCGGCCATGGCTAATCATACACAAATAACACCCACAAAATACGTTAGTTTATAGAAGAAACGCTTAATCAACACAAATAACCAATAGAAAAATCTGCAACACAAATGAATGAATCTAAAGTTTATTGTAGACTAATAAAAAGAGTTTTACAAGAGAGTTTCTAGCAAAAATCATTAGTTAATCTCTAATCTTCTATGAGATCTGATGCACCAAAGATATCTATCTCAATCTGTACCTCTGTATCTTCGTCATCGAACTCTACTTCTTCATTGCTCTCTACATTTGGCACCTCATCTCTAGGTTCACACAATTGCTCACTGCTGCCGTCCACCTCAAAATCTAAACTTAAAGTTTCCGTCGGTCCTGCGCTTTGTTCATGAATCACCTCTTCGACCTCAAGATCCAATCCTTCACACATTTGCTTTCTCCGTGGAGAAACTTGAACGACATAGATCCAACAGGATTTAGACATATCATTCTCATCATTTTCTATCCATAGTGGATCGTGTGTGAACACAACTTGTTCACAATGCTACGGAAGTACAAATGTATCCCGCACATCTGTCCACACACGCCTAGAGTTCACTTGAATCAATCCAACTCTAGTCTTTACGCACAATTGCATTAGGGCCACTGCTAATAGCTTTGAACCACTTGGCATCAAGGATAAACATATCAAAATTTCTAAAGCTAATCTTCAAGATGTCTTGGATGTAGCCAAAGTATTCAAGTTGGCTAGTCTCTATGTTCTCATCCTTGGCACTATACCTACTTTCTTGGACGAAGCTTGCCCTAATATCACTGTCAAAAGTGACCCTTTGTTCATCATTCCAGTGCACTCTAAAGTGTTTCACATGCAACCACAAAGGTCTATATTTATGATACTGCAGCCACAAAATTAAAACAGACTAGAAATTATTAAAGCAATGTGATCATGTGGAGCTCAAAAAGGAAGTTGTGAAAATATACATTCTAATCGCAACCCCTTGACATCTCCTCTTCCTCTTCAGTAATCAACAATCCATTCCTCTTTGCCTCTGAGATTGTCGCATCTAACCACCACCCAGTTGGAAAGTCAGGCAATTTTTGAAGATGATTCGAAAAAGGAAGGTTTCTAGTGGCAGGATTTCCCTTGAATTGCAAGCGATCTGTCAAGCATTGTTGCTTTTCCCCTTCGTACCTCTCTAGCCACTTTTTCATGATGTCTGAGTTGAGAAGAAAAAATCTCATAACCTTTTCTCGTATTGTGATGTCCATCTTCCTAACGATGCCTTGTCCCTGCGGCTCGTCCCCTGTCACCTTGACATTGATCTTAGTAGTCCACATTCAGGGTATCTCTGGATCAATTGAGACCAAAAATTCACTGATGAGGACAAGAGACTCTTGTACAAGCCATCCTTCGGCCATGCTACCCTCGGGGCGAGCACTTTGACGAACAAACCGCTTCAAAGTCTTCATAAATCTCTCCAAGAAGAACATCCACCTGCTATGGACCACCCCAGAAACTACAACTTCATCGACCACATGCACAAGTACATGCATTTTGATGGTAAGAATGTTTGTTGGAAAGTACTTCTCCACCATGCACATTGCTTCAACAACATTTAAGCATGCTGCATCGATGTTGTCTTGTCTTATCTCTTTTGAACTGATGCAACGTACCAACTCACTGATTTATAGATTGTTCTTCTAATAGCGTCTGTGAAACAACCCTTTATGGAAATTGGTAAGATGAATTGTAAAAATTTGTGCCAATCGTTGGACTTAAGACCACTGAGATTTTCATCTCTCGTAAAAGTTTTTTTCAAACATCGCATGCACTCTGTGGGAGTCTTGAATGAAGATATAGTCTTCTTCACTTGTTGCTCTTCTGTACGACTTAAAACCCATGGACTTTTTGGTATAGCAACCTTTCCATTGGGTTTACGTCAAGGCCACATATTTGTCATTCAACCCACACCATGTAGGTCATCTCTTTGGGCCTTGCTATCCCTTTTTCCAGTGATGGTTTTCCATATAATCTCCCCCACATTCTTGAAGATATGCATTGGGTTGATAAAATGATTAAGCAGCAGGTCACTCAAATACGAGAGTTCATGGAAAATAGAAAGTACTTTTATTCCAGGTGGCATCCAATATCCCCTCTCCAGCCACACGTTTTTCTAATCGCTCGCTTTCAGTGGATCAATGTCATGTTTGCATATGTCTGGTCCATGTAGCTCATGTCCTTCAGGCAAAAACTTACCATGCTCCTCGTAAATTGTCTTGCTCAAATGCTCAGAGAAACGGAAGCCAAGTCGAGGACCACATTTTGGACATGCATGATTGCTCGCGTAACTCAAGCCTAAAACATCACAAAATTAATATACAAAAGCGTTGGCATAGCCAGTAATCACATGTGCGTGAGGGTTTTCAAAGGCACTTACATGAGCACTCACCAAAGCCTCGACAATCGTGCATGGTCCACAGGAGAATGCCTTGCACATGTACATTTCGTCGTCCGATTATATGGGACATATCAACCACATCGATTCATGTCCACAAGATTTGGAGCTCTTCTATAAGTAGTGCCAGATAGATGTCCATGTTCTTTGCTTTGTACTTTCCTGGGACGATCAATGACAACAACAAATGGCCCTTCTTGATAGCTAACCATGGTGGAAGATTATAAGTAACTAGACAAATAGGCCATGTGCTCCATGATGAACTTTGTAATCCAAATGGGTTTACTCCGTCCATTGCCAGATCAAAGCGGATACATCAAGGCTCGTTCTTAAATGTAGGTCAAATTTCCTCTATGTGCTTCCATGCACAAGAGTCAGCAGGTACCCTCATCACATCATCTATTGATCTAGTTTTTGAGTTCCATGTCATCAAAGCGGCTATGGACTTGCACCTGAACATGCTCTTTATTTTTGGAATGACAGGAAAGACCTTTGCAGAAATAAATTTTCCTTGTGTGTCCTCCCTGTACCTACTTGATCCACAATTGGGACACTATTTCAAATTTGCATACTCATTGAAAAAAAGTATACAATCATTAGGACATGCATGTATTTTGTGATAATCCAAGCCCAAATTAGTAAGAAGCTTTTTAGCGGCTGGATGGGTAGGGGGCATGTGATTCCCTTCTGGCAAGATTTTCTCATTGAGCAACCTGTCGTTACATAAACAAGTCAGCCCCTTGATTACATTGTTGAACTGTAATTTGCACTTTATCATGCTTAGGATATAATGTATCTTCCTGAAAAACTCTATGACTAAGACGTCAGACTGTAGATAAACTGCAAATTAAGTATTGCCAACGCGGTATGGAAAACTGAGATTTTTGTCCACAATAAAGCGGCATGCATATAAGACTTTGGATCATCTCGCCCTCTTTATCGACTGAGGTTGGTCTGCAGTATTGCGTTCAATGTTGTCGTCTTGTATGTTTTCAATGATGGGATCCATGCAAAAGAACGCGTCCAACATCTGCTCCATCTCGACTTCTTGAAATGCCACATCAGGTATTGGTTGGGAGGACTTAGTCGATGGCTGCTCGTTTGAAAATCCTATTCTTTGGGACGAAGTTGAACCAATATCTACTTGTGGAGTTTGATTTTCAATTTCTAGACCATGAGGTTGATAACGCAGGTCTTGTAGTGGCTCAATTGGAAAGAGACTGTGAATGCGTATGTGCTAGTCATAGATTTTTCATTTTTGAAAGATCTGATGCTTGCAATGCGCACAAGGACACGCCATCCTATCGTCCATACTTTATCTACCAGTGATGCAACAAATAATTAAAACACTCTAGTTGTTATAACTACACACTACTAAGTACATGATGATAATACATGACAACCTCACATTCTCTAGACAAGCACGATCCCCGCACACCTCGGTCTAGAGGTGCACGGAGATAAGGACCACAGGGTAATAATCTCATCTTTATTGGTGAATGACTATATATTAAGGTTCTTGAAGTCTCTGAGCACTTTGGAATTTCGATTGCGTTTTTTCAACTATTTGCTGCTAGCTCTAACAACCTCACATTCTCTAGCCAGGCCCGATCCCCTCACACCTCGGTCTAGAGGTGCACGGAGATTAGGACCACAGGCTAATAATATCGTTCTTATTGATCAATGACTATGTATTAAGGTTCTTGAAGTCTGTTTGCACTTTGGAGGTCTGATTGCGTTTTTTCAACTATTTGTTGCTAGATCTAACAACCTCACACTCTCTAGCCAGGCCCGATCCCCTCACACCTCGGTCTAGAGGTGCACGGATATTAGGACCGCAGGGTAATAATCTCGCCTTTATTCGGCAGTGACTATATATTAAGGTTCTTGAAGTCTATGTGCACTTTAAAAGTCCGATTGCATTTTTTCAACCATTTGCTGCTAGCTTGAGCTCTAACAATCTCACATTCTCTATCCATGTCCGATTATCGCATACCTCGGTCTAGAGGTGCACGGAGAATAGGACCACACGGTCAATGAATATATAGTGTTTCTAATGTTTGTGTACACCTAACCTAACCTATAACCTAACCTATAACCAAATTACACCTAACATATAACTTCACCCATAACAAAACCTAACCGAAGTCTGTTTGCAATTTTTGAAGTACACAAGTCATTCTTGAAGTCCGCTTGCGTTTTTCTACTATTTGCCACTAGCCCTAACTTATAATCTAACCCAACCTATAACCTAAACCTAACATAACCTAGCATAACCTAACCTATAACCTAAACGTAACCTATAACCTAACCTAATCGAAGGCCGTTTGCATTTGTAAAAGTACACGAGTCATCTTCGAAGTCCATTTGCGGTTTTTCCACTATTCATTTGCCGCTAGCTCTAACCTAATTCTGCCACTAGCTCTAACCTAATCTATAATATATCTCACCTAACCTATAACCTAAACTTAACCTAACCCAACATAACATATAACCTAAATCTAACCTATATGCTAACCTAATCGATGTCCATTTGCGCTTTTTGGAGTGTACGAGTCATCTTCAAAGTCCGTTTGTGTTTTTTCTACTATTTGTCGCTAGCTCTAGCATAACCTAACCTATAACCTAAACCTAATCTAGCCTAAGATAACCTAACATATAACCTAAACCCAACCTATAACCTAACCTATAACCTAACCTAACCAAAGTCCGTTTGCATTTTTATAAGTACATAAGTCATCTTCGTTTGGCCGCTAATACCATACCATAAGTTATAGGTTTTGAAGATTAGGTTAGGTTAGGTTCTAACTGTGTTCGGACAGTTAGAACTTATGGTATGGTATATAAAGACGCTTAGGTTAGTCTACTCTAAATTGGATTAAGATAGAAATTAGCCATTTCAATCCGCTTAGGGCTAGCCACCTAGGGTTAGCGTCTTAGGACTAGTGTTGGTCTAGTCGCTAATAGATGGCCGTGTTTTGGAGTGTTAGGGTGCGCTATGTAAAGTTGCATAGGTTTGGTCACTCCAAATTGGATTAGTGTAGTGTTTTTTCATTTCAATCTGCTTAGGGATAGCCGCTTAGGGCTCTAAAGATTCTGGTTTGGCTGCTAATAGATGGCGCATCATGTTCGGACAGTTAGGACACACTATGTAAATCCGCTAAGGTAAAGCTCTCTAAAATATATTAGGGTATTGTTACACCATTTAGTATGCTTAGGTATAGCTTCTAAGGGTTATCGGCTTTAGATTAGCGACTTTTGTTTTAGCCACTAATACATTACTATATTTGGAGCGTTAGGGTAGGCTATGTAAATCCTCTTAGGTTTGGCAACTTTTGATTTGGTTGCTCCAAATCCAATTAGTGTAGCGCTTGACCATTTGTGTCTGCTAATAGGGTTAGAGGATTATGGTTTAGACGCTAATAGATGGTCGTGTGTGAATGTTTCATTGATAAGAGTTTAGATTAACATAAAAGTACATAAGTTCTAACTATCCGAACACAACGTCCATCTATAACCTAAACATGAGTTAACTTAACATATAACCTAACCTGACTTTTTACGTACAACCTATAACCTAACCTAACCTAACTTGTTGCCTAAACCTGACCTATAATCTAGCTAACCGGCCTATCCTATAACCTATAACTTAACTTATAACTTAGTTTAACCTTTAATTTAAACCTAACATAGAACCTAACCTAATGTAACTTAACGTATGACCTAATTAGCCAAAACGAAATGTTTTCATAATTCAAAACAAAATTTGACAACACAAACCATAATTTCTTTTAAAGAATTGAAAGTTTAAAGCATGAAAAATTATTTTATCAATATACAGATTAATATAAATAAATTTAATATGCATTGAAAGTTCAAGCACTCACATGCAGCCTATTTGACCAAGAAAAGGTGTTGTAAACGTCCTGGAACCTCTAAAAACGCACAAACACACACCATGTTAAACCCTAAACCCTAAACCTACAAGTAAACTTGAAAACAACCTCATCTTAGTGCTATGGAGTAGTCCACGAGCAATATTAGCACCTCCAACAATTTGTTTCGCACTAGATCTATAAGAGGTGAGGAGGAAGAGAGCAAGAGAAAAGGTGCAAGAAGAAGAGAAATGCGCAAAGAAACCCGCGGTTTGTTTTTTGCGGGGTCTGACATAACAGGTATCGGTACAGGCATTGGAAAAAGTGTTGAGCTTATAGGTGAAGCTATTCAATATATGGCACCCATGTCCCCTCTATATATACATCATCTCATGTGTGTATTCTACACACTTTGGGGTTCTATTTCTGTGCTCTCTCTTTCTCTCTCAACATGGTATCAGAGTAGAATGTTTTTGTTTTCAATTTTTCTCCTGATTAAAAATGGTTTTGTAGAAACATCTTGTAGTAGGCAACGGAATCAATGTGGTCTATAACTTTGGAGAAGAAAGTTTTCTCAAATTCTGCACCGTTTTTGCGTTATCGTTCGCGGACTATGTAAATGCCTGAAAAGAAATTTCGGTTTTTTTTTCTTCTGATTGAAAACAATTTTGTAGAAACTATCCATTAGAGGCATCGGAATCCATGTGGTCTACAACTTTGCAGAAGGAAGTTTTTTTGAATTCTGCACCAATTTTGCGTTATCGTTCGCGCACTGCATACATGCCCAAAAAGCAACTTCCATTTTTTGTTTTTAATTTTTCTCCTGATTGAAAACGATTTTGAAGAAACTAGCCACACCAGACACCGGAATCGATGTGGTTTACAACTTTGCAAAAGAATTTTTTTCTAAATTCTACACCAATTTTGAGATATCGTTCGTGGACTGCGTACATGTCTGAAAAAGCAACATTCATTTTTTGTTTCCGATTTTTCTTCTAATTGAGAATGATTTTGCAGAAACAGCCCACGGAGGCACTGAAATCGATGTGGTGATCGTTTGCGGACTGCGTACATGCTTGAAAAGCAACTTTCATTTTTTGTTTTTTAATTTTTCTCCTCATTGAAAACGATGTTGCAGAAACTACCCGCTAGAGTCATGGGAGTCAATGTGATGTACAACTTTGCAGAAGAAAGTCTCTCTAAATTTTAGCACCGATTTTGGGTTATCGTTCTCAGATTGCAAATATGTTTGAAACACAAAATTTACTTTTTGCTTTTGTTTTTCCTCATAATTGAAAAATTCTCAATTATATTTTCTCTTCATCAATCATATCTTTTTTACTGACGTAACTTTACTGCAGAAGCCAGTTACATATCGTTCCGATTGAATCGAGCCGTTGATGTTCGTACAAATTCTGTCGAGCTCTGATACTATGTTGAGAGAGAAAGAGAGAGCACAAAAATAGAACCCCAAAGTGTGTAGAATACACACATGAGATGATGTATATATGGAGGGGACCTGGGTGCCATATATAGAGAAGCCATATATTGAGTAGCTTCACATATAAACTACACTTTGGGGTTCTATTTCTGTGCTCCCTCTTTCTCTCTCAACAAAAATCATTCGTATAGGCGTCGGAAAGTGCATCGGAACAGGCATCGAAAAATACATCAGAACACGCATCGGAAATTTAAAATTAAAGTGTTTAAAAAACTCCATCTCCCTCTTTACTTACCTACACATAGCGACGCCCGCCATTGACGCCGGTAGTTTGGCGCCGGAATTTAAGGACCTCTTGTATTGAAGATTGAGTACATACATTAAAGTTCCCTAGAGTAATTCATGGCCTTACCAAGTACACTATATCAATGAGAAAATCCCATAGAATAGACCGTTCATAGCCAGCATTAGGTGCATAAAGCCCAACAAGCCAAAGAAGCTTCTCTTGATACTCAATTTCCAAGATAATAGTCTACACTAATACAGGTCGCAAAGAAAACTTGACCATAAACATCACAACAAATTGAGATACACACTTGCCGGAATATCTCTTCTCTCTCTCTCTCTCCCTCTCTCTACGGGATAACAAGTCTTGGGTTAGACTCGCCGAATAGATCTTTGAAGTGTCTTGGGATTATTCCTATGTTGTAAAAATATTTCTTCTCTCATCTCTTCATCTTCTTTGTCTTCTGCTTCATCATCATCATTCAATATTCGATTTGGGTGATCTATAGCCTCAATCAATGAGCATAATTTCCTATACGCATTGATGTAGAAACACAAAACATTAGAGTTATGGAAGGTTTTTTTGCAGCAACATTTCTAAAGTAAACAAGTTATAGGAAGCTGATTCTTAACTCTTATTTTACGTAAAATGTCTTTCGGCACTCACAAGGGTTCTTCTTCTTCAACAAGGTCCAAAACCGTTGTAGAATATGATGCAAAATTTCCTAAATGTGGAGATAGCAACACAACCACTCAACCAACGACATCAAAAACCATGATCATGGCATACTTGGTATCGTTACAAGAGACCATAAACAAACAAGGGCAATACTAAATGTTTTGTATGTGAAGATTGCATTATTAAGAAACACAATACGCATTGCAAGGCATCTGAGGAGAGGAATAAGAAAAAGAAATAGGAATGCGCGACCTATGGGACCGAGTTACAATTGAAAGTATGATTTTAAAATTGTAATGGATACCCATGCAATACGGGGGTTGGCATTGATGAACTAACAAACAAAGACAATGTTGTACTTCTTGTTGAAACTTGGGAGCATGAGACACAAAGGATTAACAGGTTGGAGGATTACAATAAGGTACATTCATTGATGTGGTCAAAGAGTCTCAAGCAACAGAGGGCAAGGAGGGGTAGCATGTATGGTTAAGGAAGGATTGGATGATTTTGTATCAATTTTGAAAGATGACAAACACAAATGTTATGCATGGCTGAATATTATGACACCAAAAAGATCACCCATTTCTTTAGTCAATTGCTACATTCCTCATCATGATTCCCCCTTTTATGCTTGCATGGATAGAGATCAATCATATTTCTATTTAGAGGAGGACATTGCTTATTTTAAAGGAAAAGATGGTGTTGTTGTCTTTGGGGTTATGAATGCTCGCACTAAAACATTGCAACATTATCTCAACAATTTGATATGCCATACATTTCAAGGGAGTTGAAGCAAGTGCACTTGTATGATTGTACTTCAAGGGATGAAAAAGAGCCGGATTACTATGGAAAGTTACTTTTACACATTTGTAATAGCACGGGTATGCTCATTGCCAATGGTGTATCTTTGTGGAGTGGAACCAATGGATTTACATGTATAAAACTTAATGGGGATAGTGTATCGATTGAATATATGCTACTCTCTGAGCCATTATGGATCACATAAAGAGTTTTAATGTAATGTACCCAACAATTATCCATATAAATCATTTCAGATATTTTGCAAAGTAATTGAGATTCTCAATTTTGTGAGTCATCATGAGTTTATCAGAGCAATTGGATTGAAAATCGGGTTCAGAATCCATCTATTTATGATCTTTCTTTATGCTAGGTTTATGTGGGAACCTAATCTATGTGTGAAGAAAAAGCTTAGAGATAGTATTTTTAGGAAAGAAAGAGAGGTGAGTCAAATTTATGATACTTCTTTCTTTCTCTTCCAAAATAAAATGGGAACTTGTAAGTATAGAGCTTTTTAAAAATCGCGCATTGAATTCGTGAACCAAAAAAAAAAAAAAAAAGCGACGATGCGCGAGCTTTTTATTTTTCTATTCTTGAAACCTCTCAGTATTCTTAGCACCCCCTAGGACCTATATAAAGGACCCTTCTCCTCTCACTTTTGACACACACATCTACAGAAACGAAAGCTCTCTCGCAACAACGCGCCATAGGAAGCCTCTCTCCCTTAACCTCTCCCCTTCAAGCCATCTCCATCTCCAATCATCGACGTGCCGTCACCCGAATTGTGAACACACACTCTCTCTCTCTCTCTCTCTCCAACAACGCGCTTTTCTTTTCTCCATTCCGAAGCTATGGCTTCGAAGCGTGTAACGCGAAGTTCTAAGGACGTCCATACCGTTGCACCACCAAGGAAGGTGGGAAGAAAACTGCCAACTCCAAACGTATCTCATGCGGAAGCATCAACTGAAGAAGAAGTCGAAGCCGTCCAATCTCCAGCACAGGAGTTAGCCGCACGCGCTCCTAATCTGGCAAGACAAATTTATAATTCTGCATTGCTATTCATGTTTGACTTGGGAAGCTAAGCATAGGGAACCCCTTAAACCGTCTGAGAAATGTGATTCTATCACATGAAACAAGTATATGTTTTCATAGATTAGTGAAAGGACTGTTTGATAAATTGCTATTGTTTGTTGAATTGTTATTGCTTAATCAATTATTATTGTTTGATAAGTGGATTTTGATTGATATGAAGAATTGGTTATTCATGTTTGATGAATCATTTAATGAGAAGAATTGTTTTGTTCTCGCAGGTAGCGAGATGATTCCGCAGTTAGCAGAGATTATCGGCTCTCTTTTGCTCCTCGCGGGTAGCGGGATGCCTGACGGTTAGCAAGATGCCTCGCGGTTAGTGAGATGGGAAGGTTGCGCAATTCGCGGTTAGCGAATAATGCCTGTGCAAAGGCTCTGTTGGTTAGACAGAGAAAGTCCGCAGGTAGCGGCAAAATCATGAGAAATTAGAAAAGTTCTTTTTGTTGAATAATAGGGCTGCCTTCATTAGCATTGTTTGAATTGTTTTGGTATTGTTTGAAGGGCTGTATAAAATAACCTGTGTTTGGAATTAATTAAGGAACACTGTTTGTATATGTAAAACAGTGTGGAAAAAAGTGTGCGTGTGGGGTGGAAAGTGGGGACTCGCTCAGGTTGCCAGTCAAGGATGGGTGGTCTCGATTAGGCGAGAAACTCTCCACTCCCTCAAATTAAAGATTCATTGTGCCAAGAGTCGAGATGACCGAAATCTACGTGACACAAAATTACTATCTAGTTTAGACTAAGTCTCTTATCATATTTATGGTGTATGGATGGCGGCCGTGCCTCTTAAACGTGAGGAAAAAGGTGTTGTTTTGGATCCTTAATATGTGAAATGGATTTCCTTCTCTTATACTGTAGAATCTAGAGTCCATAGAACCTTTAATCTCATCGACCTGGCTTGTGGCGTAGGGTCTTGCAACTATGAACACAAGAGGTGGAAGTCTTCTTCTCTTTCATTGCTCGTATCCTTGCTTCGCATTATCAGAGTAGGGTGTCGTCAACGGATTTAGAGGATAAAGGAGGCTATCTTCCAAGTCCCCCCAATCTTTTAGGACGGGGACCTCACATTTAAACTTGGCCAATGGACCCTGGAATTAGACCATTGGACCTTATGTATTGTGGAGAAGCAACTGACCATGATAATCTAAGACAAAGGGAAGAGAAGTTATCGCTATGTATGGATTTCAAATGAGCACCTATGTACATTGAAATAGTTGAGCAAAAGTTATGGATTACAAATCTTCAATATGATGCATCATTGGAAACTAAATGGGAAGCTTTCAAGAAATTTATTGGTTCTAGTACGGAATAATGCTTTTCCATAAAGCATTTCCATGGTATCAACAAAGATAGATCACGCAAAAGGTGGTTTGATAAACAATGTGAAGATGCTCGAAAGTCCTTGATAAATCTTCATGCAACTATGGACAAATACAACTATCAAAGTCATTTGCGTACATACAAGGCATTGATTCAAAAGAATAGAAGAAGATGGGAAGTAAAGCAACAAGTTTTTCAAGTCCAATAAAAGGCCCACGTGCATGTGGAAGATTTTGGAGACAAGCGAGTTGAGACAAATAGTAGCTTGAGTCTTGTGGATATGTACATACATTATAGGCAAGGATATGAGCAGCCAAATGCAAAAAAAAACAAATCCATTTTATGGTTCATCCTATGTATGCCCTCTTTTTTTTACTATTGACGATGTATGCGGTGGGCTTAAAAAGTTGGCCACTCGCAAAGCGGGAGATCTTCAAGGTATCAAGCTAGATTAAATGGATGGGAGATTTTATACATGAGTGGATGTGTGATATATTCAACCTTGAACTGCAACATGATATACCTTATTATTGGAGTGTTGATTGGGTCAAGCCTTTGCATAAAGGAGGGGATGTAAAGAATGTAAATAACTAATGGACTATAATAGTTGGGGATCCCTAGCACTTGCTAATGGAGCTTGACAAACCATACCTGAGTTTGCATGCTCATATTCTACTCGATCTTGAACCGCTTGCGCTTCTTTCACAACTGGAGCTTCCCTAATTGGAATCCTTGGCATCAAAATTGCTCCACCTCTTTGCAGCCATAGAACCCTCCGCTCCTCTTATACCATCACTTCTCTTCTCATCACCCTTGGCTTCACTTCAACCACTTCAATTGGCTTGGGCACCACCATATTTGACAAACCTTGCCTAGCTTGTCACTTCTTCAAAATATTCTTGGTTTGGCCTCTGGCAAAAATTTCCGCTTTCGCATATGTCATAGGCCCATCGACTTCAATCTTGTCTCAAACATCCTCATGCAGGTAATCCAAAAGTTTGCTCAATTTTAAATAATCAACCTTTCGGAAGCAGTTACCTCCATCATCTATCTCCAAAGGGCTTTGAATTCCCACACAAACCCTTGAAAATCACCATCCACGATTTTCTTTAGACCATATAACCTCCGCTTCACTTCATGCACTTGCACATTTGGCCCATATTGTTGTTAAAAAGCTTCTTCTAAAGCTATCCAATCCACCTTGTCTTCATCTCGCAATCCCTCGTACCATCTTTTTGCTTTAGCTCGAACCAATAGTAAAAAAACTCGAACAGCTCCATCTTCTTTTGTTAGTATGCTCTCTAGCACAAATAAGCTTGCACTTCATCGGCTCCAAAAACCACAACTTCACCATCAATCAAGACCAATCAGATGCTCCTTGGTGGGGGAACCAAAAGATGGAAGGGGGGGAAGGGAAAACACACCCAAAAACACACAGATAGTGCCTCTCTATAACTCAGATGGAATCACAACACCACCATCTACTCAAAGAAACACACCAAATGGCAAACCTTTACTTCAAACACTCGGTTGTGCACACCTAGGCCCACATCCACACACAAAAGAAAATCTTATTGCATGTCAACCATCACAATCGCTTCCTAATTCTCAACCACACACACGACACCTCTCTCATGGTAGAGTGCATGCATCAATATCACCCTCTCTGCTTCAGTGCACTTTTTCACACTAGTGGCACATGTGTGAAAGAGGGGTGTGGCATGGTAATTCCTACAATGAAAATGTTGAGAGAGAGGGAGAGCACAGAAAAAGAACCCCAAAGTGTGTAGAAGATCAAGGGAAAAACCCACAGCTCTATAAACACCCACCGTTATATTATAAAAATCATTGAATGTACAAGTGTTCATGAGAGCTACATCACTCCTTTTACAATGAATATTTTATGAGGAGCTACATCACTCCTTTTACAATGAATGTTTTATGAGGAGTTACATTACTCCTATCATATCAAATACAATAATGAATACAAAGGTTCAATAAAGAGGTGTAAAGGCTATCGATAAGCTTGTAATCAGAAGTGTCTTCGTAAATCTGTTGTGTAGCTTGTCATCAATATGGCATCACCAGACATGTCTTCATAAATCTTTTATTGTCACCAAGTTTGTCTTCATGAAATCAATTCTTTGATCAATCCTACATAGATCATAGACTCAAAAAACATAGTCATGAAAATTATTAGCATCGTTAGTGAAATAATTACATTCACAATGCCATAAGACATGGTTCGCGATGCCACTCTTTTGACGACAACATATAAGTATGAACGTAAGAGTACAAGATGCGTGATTATGTGATGCAAATGACATGTGTATATACTACATAAAACGACATTTATCAACGTAGTGATATCAATGAGTATCATCAAAGTATTAGCAAAATATCATCATTGTATCAATAAAAATGAATAAATTATCATGGTATCAATGAAAAGCATCATAGAATAATCATTGTATCAACGAAACAACGTCATGGTATCACTGAGAATAACCATTGTATCAACAAAAAAACATCATGATATCACCAAAACAACATCATGGTATCACTTAGAATAACCATGGTATCAACGAAAAACCATCATGGTGATACCGAGAATAACCATGGTATCAACGAGACAACATCATGATATCACCGAGAAAAATCATTGTATCAACGAAACAACATCATGGTATCACCGAGAATAACCATGGTATCAACGAAACAACATCATGGTATCACCGAGAATAACCATGGTATCAACGAAACAACATCATGGTATCACCGAGAATAGCCATGGTATCAATGAAACAACATCATGGTATCACCGAGAATAACCATGAAATCAACGAAATATCATCATGGCATCACCAAAAATCACCATGGTATGAACGAAATATCATCATGGTATCAACGAAAATCACCATGACCAAAGTACTAACAAAACTTCATCATGGTACCATCAAAATCACTATGGTATCAACAAGAGATTATCAATAAAACGATGTAAACTATATCTCTAGAAGAATAATTATACGAGAATCACTGAACGAGTATATCATATAACAAAATATCATGTACTAAAAGTAGCTTGATAAAATTTGGACGACCATCAATGGCTCGACTGAATCGGAACAATATGTAATTGGCTTCTGTAGCAAAGTCATGTCAGTAAAAAGTATATGATTGATGAAGAGAAAATATAATCGAGAAGTTTTCACTTATGAGAAAAATCAAAAGCAAAAAGTACAATTTTCTTTTCGAAATTATTTGGAGTACGAGAACGATAACCCAAAATCGGTGCAGAGTTTAGAGAAAGTTTCTTTTGCAAAGTTGTACACCACATCGATTTCGATGGCTCAAGCGAATATTTTATGTAAAATTGTTTTCAATTAGCAAAAAAAAATAAAAAACCAGAAACGAAAGTTGCTTTTCAGGCATCTACGCGGTCCGCAAATGATAACACAAAATCAATGCAGAATTTGAAAAAACTTTCTTCTGCAAAGTTGTAGACCACATCGATTCCAGTGCCTCCAGCGGTAGTTTGTGCAAAATCATTTTCAATCAGGAGAAAAATCAAAAACAAAAAGCGAAGTTGCTTTTTAGGCATGTACGCAGTCTGCAAATGATAACTCAGAATTGGTGCAGAATTTGAAAAAACTTTCTTCTGCAAAGTTGTAGAACACATCGATTCTGGTGCCTTCAGCGGATAGTTTTTGCAAAATCATTTTTAATCAGTATAAAAATAAAAAACAAAAACGTCCTACTCTAATACCATGTTGAGAGAGAGAGAGAGCACAGAAATAGAACCCCAAAGTGTGTAGAATACACACATGAGATGATGTATGTATAGAGGGGACCTGGGTGCCATATATAGAGAGGTCATGTATTGAGTAGCTCCACATATAAGCTCAACAAAAAAAGCATATATCATTGGGCATTATATTGTAAAGGGTAAGTTGGCACTATTTTCAATATTTTGAGGCTTTCCACATTTGGATTACGATGTTGATCTAGTGATTCATTTGTGATTGTGGAGATAAGGAAGATATGACACCTGCAAGACAAGGTGTGCAAGGAACAAAAACGATGGGCGTGAAGAATGAAGGACCTAGACCAACAAAGGTTTTTGGTAAGGATGTGGAGGACCTTGCCAGTATGGAACAAGTTTAAGACATCCTCATGGACTTGGAATCTGGCTGGAGGACGGAGAAAGTGGAGGGGCACGATGTGTACACAATGGCTCATAGCCAAGAGGTGGATACTGCTATGGAGAAGCGGAAGGTTGTTGAAGGCCAGGATTGTGACAAGACATGGGAATACAACAACTGACTAACTGAAATTTACAAGAACACAGAGTAGACGCAGGAAATCAGAGATGTATATTGAAATCAATTTCCGGGTACAAGAAGAGTGTAGCTCGTATCAACCTCCCGACCACCCCCGAGCTATCTCTCTCTCAATCTGTGCACACTTCTCAATCGCACTCTCACTCTCACTCTCAATCTCAATCACAAGGCGCCATCACTGTAGAATAATCTCTTTATGTATACAGGCTGTCTTCTTCACGCGAGAAAAGTGGCTATTTTCGTCCTTCTTCCAGTCTTGAGAAAAAGCGACCCAAAATAGGTTCTGAAAAAGAGACGGCCTGCATTCAAAAGCATAAAAACCACAAAACGCAACCCACACTCACGAGTTAGCAAATTTTTGGCCATTTTCAGCGAGTTGTAACTCCCAAACGGTTCACAATTTGACCGGGTCTGTCTCACATGAATTTGTTCGTCTCATTGATCTCTCCAAAAGTCGTCACATGCGAAAAATCTATATCCTACTCAGTTTGCCCGAAAAATTACCTGCAAGTCAGTAATTTTCACAAAAACAGTTTAAAACAGCATTTCCTCACTTTTTCTCTAATCTACGGGCTGAAACGGGCATCAAAACGCAAGAACTAGCAAAAACACAAAGAAGAAATATTTTTTCTCGTGTCGAGGGCTACAAGTGCTACATACAAAACTTTTCCAAATTTTGAGCATAGTACCCTCAAAACTGGCTCCCGAGGGGTGTCCCGGGTCAAAATTTGAAACTTCACGTGAACGATTAGAATGAAGTCCTATACTGTGGAAAAACGCTGGAATGAACAAAATGTACTCTAAACAAAAATATTTATCAAAACTTTGCAGAATAAGTCCTACTACAAGGATAGTGTTGCAATGAATACTATCGAGGCCTCTCGAATGGATGCCAACAAGCCACAAGACTGGAAAACCAAGTTTGATGAACCCTCTCCAGTTGATGAGGTGCTACTAGCTGTAGTTCAGACCGTGAGAGTACGGTGCTGTTGAAGAGAATAGCAAGGGAGCGGCTGATGGTGTTAAGAAAGCAAATAGTAGTGAGGATGGTGCTAAAGGTGGGAGTCCTGAGAAAGATGTAAACAAGGAAAAAAGTTCAAGATAAGGTGACTGATCCGATTGATGTAGACATGGATGCTACTGATCTAGAGAAGGTGGCTGGTGTGATGTCGACCTCTCTAGGTGATTTCACCTTGTCCAGCATGTTGTCTGCAGAAGGAAGAAAGTGCATCCGTGGACATGCCAACAAGTCCTGTGCTTGCAAACTTTAGCTTATGCCTACCCTTGCAATTGAAAGTCTTTGTCTTGATGTAATGCACTGAGATTATATTTTGGTCTCCATTTATTACCATATGTTTTAAGTACAGATTACATTTTGCTTACTACATTGTTCTCTCTTGTGGTTATACTTTGACCCTTTGATCTTTGAAACGACCTTGTTAGTAAGTTTTTGTAGGATGATCATTGTGTGCTAATTGACTCAAAATGTTATTGGCACTGTAGAAATTGATCCATGGTGGCTAAAGGGAAAATTTGATGACACAAAGATGCCAAAACATGTTATGGCTATAGGCAGGTGGCTGATTGTATTTGATGTGAATGGTGTGCTCTTAAAGAGCTACAACCAACCACCATCGGAGATGCAATTTCTGCACCTCCCAAAGGAGGTGATACCATTTGTATATCGTGTGGGTCGAGAGTTATGGTGTGCGGTCTCAAGACGGATGTAGAGGATGTGCTTGTAAAGTGTTCCACACAATCAGATATTATGATATGGTCTTGTTGTAGAGCAGAAAAGATAATGCACTTTCTGCGAACATGCCTTCCATGATATCTTAGTAAACGAGTGGTCAAAGGTATACATCTAACCCTCTTCTTGCCTCATACTGATTACCCATTTGTACTGTCATAATTTTGCATAACTTTCTCGTACTCTACATATGTGTTCAGCGAAGAAGATTGTGAGATGTGGCTACCCAACATCCTTGATGTCCCGAGTGTGCCAGGGTATGTTGGTGATAAGCCTATTTTCGTGAAGCTACTAAGATCAATGTGGGAAAAACACCCGTCGTATAATGCCAACACTACCATAGTTTTAGATGACTGCAGATATAAGTCTCTTAGAAATGACTATAAGAATTGTCTGGCCATTCCATATATGAGCCTTCTTACCTTGATCCCTACTATCCCTTGTACCTCACGGCCTTGTTAAAAACTTGGCTGGAGGGTTGGATTTCTACTCCCTACCCAACAACATATAGCCATCAACACCCCCTCTTTGATGTAGAAGACAACGTTAGCCCTCTCGTTGTTAATTATTTCATTCAGTGAGAGGGATACACTTAATTTTTTGTCCCCCCTATCAACCCATGATTTGTGGAACAAAGAGAGAGAATTTTATTGGTGCAGTCTGCTATGTATTCCTCTTTATGTGAAAATGAAAATCCAGTAATGTCCATTTCGTCATTTTTCTTACAGTATGATTCTGTGGTCAATTTGTCTTCATCTTTGGATTTGGTAGTGTAAGAACCAAATTTGGTATTGGTCTTCTCATTATAGGGTGATTGTACCTCATGGAAGCTCACTACAGGGTGATTATAGAAGAAAACTTATTTTGGAGAGAGCTTATTTTGGAAAAGAAGAATATTACGGGATGGGGAAGTTAGGTACACCAATACAAAATTTGGTGCTTTTGATACTAGCATTGGCAACTACCAAATTTGGTACTCTAAAGTACCAAATAGGGTGTTGGTCATCTCACTATAGGGTGATTGTAGAAGATAGATTATTTTGGAAAACAACAATATTGTGGGCTAGGAGCTTAGGTATACTAGTACAAAATTTGGTTCTTTTGATACTGGCATTGGCATCTACCAAATTTGGTAATGGTCATCTCACTACAGTGTGATTGTATAAGAAATATTATTTTGAAAAAAAACATATTATGGGATGGGGAAGGTAGGTATATTAATTATACAAAATTCGGTGCTTTTGATACTGGCATTAGAGACTACCAAAGTTCTTAGTGTAAATTGCCAAATTTGGTGTTGAACATCTCAATACACACTGATTGTAGAAGAAAGATGATTTTGGAATAAAAATATTATGGGTTGGGGAAGTTACAATAACATTACCCAATTTGAAGCTGAGGCTTGAAGTATTGGTACTGCTAAGTACCAAATTTGGTACTGGTCTTCTCATTGTAGAGTGCTTCTATGTCATGCAAGGTTGATTATACAAAGTTTATAGCAAAATTAGCCTTGTTTTGGGAAAAAAAGAACATTGTGAGCTCAAGAAGTTACAATTACCCATACTAGTACGTTCCAAATTTGGCAATGGTCTCATTGTAAGACCATTGTCACTCATTGATTTTCAATTTCTTGTAAATTATGCTATATTACTAACATTAATAGTGTAGCATGTGATGTGCATAAATAGTGGAGATAGAGAGGGAAAGGAAAAATTACTCAAGCTTGAATGGAAGACCTAGTACAAATTACTCAATCTCCCGAATGGCAGAGGTGAGGATGGATCAAATGCCCTCATCCCCTTCTACATCATCATACATCATACTATTGTATACATTTTCATAGACCTCATGTTGAGAGAGAGAGAGAGAGCATAGAAATAGAACCCCAAATTTAAAGTGTATAGAATACACACATAAGACGATGTATATATAGAGGGGACCTGGGAGCTATATATAGAGAAGACATATATTGAGTAGCTTCACATATAAGTTTAACATCCCCGCTCAAATAAGGGTCCCTAACTGTGGATGAAAAAACCCTTGGGGGATCAAGGGAAATACCCACAGCTCTATTTACACCCACCGTTATATTATAAAAATGTGCAAATGTTCATGAGGAGCTATATCACTCCTTTTACAATGAATATTTAATGAGGAGCTACATCACTCCTTTAACAATGAATGTTTTATGAGGAGTTACATTACTCCTATCCTATCAAATACAAAGGTTCAATAAAGAGGTGTAAGGGATATCGATTAGCTCGTGACAGAAGTGTCTCCGTGAATATATTGTGTAGCTTGTCATCAATATGGCATCACCAAACATGTCTTCATGTTGTCATCAATATGGCATCACCAAACATGTCATCAATATGGCATCACCAAACATATTTTCATAAATTTTTATTGTCACCAAGTTTGTCTTCATGAAATCAATCCTTTGATCCATCCTACATAGATCATAGACTCAAAAAACATAGTCATGAAATTTTTTAGCATCGTTAGTGAAGTAATTACGTTCACAATGCCATAAGAGATGGTTCGCAACGTCACTCTTTTGACAACATATATATGCACGATAACATATGTGTACATAAAGTATGAACATAAAAGTACAAGATGCATGATTATGTGATGCAAATGACATTGTATATACTACATAAAAGGACATTAATCAACGTAGTGTGCCAATGAATATCATCAAATTATTAACAAGACCATCATTGTATCAACAAAAATAAATAAATCATCATGGTATCAATGAAAAGCATCATGGTATCACCGAGAATAATCATTGTATCAACGAAACAACATCATGGTATCACTGAGAATAATCATGGTATCAACGAAACAACATCATGGTCTCACCGAGAATAACCATGGTATCAACAAAAGAACATCATGGTATCACCGAGAATAACCATGGTATCAACAAAACAACATCATGGTATCATCGAGAATAATCATTGTATCAACCAAATATTATCATGGTATCACCAAGAATAACCATGACCAAAGTACTAAGGAAACAACATCATGGTACCATCAAAATCACTATGGTATCAACGAGAGATTATCAATAAAACGAGATAACTATATCTCTAGAAGAATAATTATACCAGAATCAATGAACGAATATATCATATAACAAAAGATTATATACCATCAGTAGCTCGATAAAATTTGGATGATCATCAATGGCTCGACTGAATCAGAACAATATTCACACTACAAGCGGTTGTGTGCTCTTCTGATGCTTTTAGCGACGGAAATACATTGGGTTTTTATAACCCCTAGCGTCTCCATGAGCATCAATACGGGACGTCGCTATAAGCGTTGCTATGCCAGTCGCTATAAACGTCGCTATATAGCAACGCCTATAGCGACGCTACAGGGCCATCAATAGCGAGGCTTATAGCGATATTGCAGAGCCTAATATAGCGACGGTCATAGCGACGCCCGAGATGAAATTTTTTTGGTGGCAGGGCATTCAATGCCCTGCCACCCATCAACCATATTGAATGTTCCATTTGTCTATTTACCTTTGAAAAAAAGTGCAAAGGTAAATATAGACCTAAAATAGTCACCCACAAGACAATATAATATTTAACTCCATCATCCATAGTACGTATTGTTTGCAAAATAAAGATACAAAAATGAAAGCATGAATTGATGAAAGTAAATCAATGACAATTGTACACATAGGCAAAATCACTTTATTGTTAATCTTTGCAAATGTAATAGCTACAAACCATCATCATTATTTAAAAAATATACATGGTTTTCAAAAAGACGTATAAAAGTCGTCTCATGATACATAATCTATGACAAAAAGAAACTAATTCTATGTAGCTATGGCTAAACTGACGTCGTCTAATCAGCCATCTCATCGCGTCGAAGCGGCGTATCTGTCGGATTCTGCAAAAAAAAACAATAAGATAGCTTTTTGTAACTATAAACATATAGCGACGTTTATAAAACAATACAATAAATAGAAAATAATAAACCCTAATACTAACCATGCCGCCGCGAGAACTCAAAATGTCTATAAGGACGTTTATGCCCTTCCTGCCTGCGTACTCACGCTCGTATGGTGTGGGATCACATCCTGTAAACGACCACTGTCAAAACATTCAAAGAATCCATTATGTTAGAATTTCAAATCCCATAAACCCTAAACTATCAAACATAGATGCGAAAACACTTACAAAATCGGCCTCAAATGATGTCCACCAGCCGCTTCCTAAGGGGTGCGAGCTCCCTGCCTCTACTGGCACTCTCGCTGCCTCCTTCGGTTGCTTCCACTTGTCGTGATTCTCACGCGCTTCCTCCTTCCCATGCTTCCAATCTTCTTTGGCTAGCCAATCTGATCTACTCCACCCATGCTTGATTGCTTTTTGCACTTCGGAACGCTTATGCTTGCAATATTCGCGCATTAGAACCTTCATCACATCTTCATTGAAGCGATGATCCCGTGTTGGAATGGGAAACTCATCATGAAGCATGCTGATGACTCTGTCTTTTAATTCATTTGGTACTTCACTCCAGGTGTTTAGTATGTAGTGTCTAAACACCTGAGAGCAAAGACCACGTCTGTGCAAAATCACCTTCTTGCCTTCATCATCCACGATGATGCCGCCGCTGACGTCGACAAAGTAAGGCAAGCCCTCTCGCCATTGACGTGTGAACCTGAGTGTCTCGGCAAGGGTCTCTAGTGGCGTTTCAACGAGGGTACGGATGCCAGGTGTCTCCATTGGAGTCTGATCCCCGAAGCGAGGAGTGTCTGGAGTGACTCCTGGAGGAGTAGCTAGTGCCATGATTCGACAATCTTGAGTAAAACGATTTTTGTCGATCGGCCGATCCACCCTAAAATGTCGACCTTTACACCATGCTGTTGTGTATGACTTATACTACAACCAAAAAAGATAATGAGTGTCCGTTCAAACATCTAGAAAGTTACCAGTCGTACATTGCAAACTTACCTTGGTCGCGCAACCCCTAGAGTACTCCCACTCTTCCTCAGTCACTTCTTCACCGCACTGTTGTGTGCTTTTCAACTGGTTGTGCAACCATCTTAAGCTCATGAATGTTGGTAGGCTCTCCAGACCCGTCAGATAGTGCGTCGATGGTCGTCTTCCCCATCTCCACTCGATTGTCGCTCTTGCTTTGCATCCTCATATTGTGAAATACACTTTTGGATGACTGGATTGTGAAGCATGCAAAATCGGTTGATTTTAGCCACTAGATCTTCCATCATCTTCTTCTCAACACCGAGATTTCACATGAAAATTCCAGATATGCGCTCATCATCTATGGTTCGCCATAGCATGTCCCGGGCTTTATCAAATCCGTCTAGCCACTCTCCAATGTACACTAGGTACTCTGATACCAGCCAACCTTCTGCCATGCTACCCTCTGGACGTGCCTTCTGATGCACATATCCCTTGAGCGTTTTCATGAAACGTTCTAAAAAGAACATCTATCTGGAATGTACTGTGCCAGCTATTTCCACCTCATCAACTATGGATGCACCTGAATGGTTAGCATGGTAGTAGGAAAATGTTTCTCAAACATGCACACAACCTCCGCAGTGTTTAGTTTGGCGAATGGTATGGAGTCTAAGTTGATCTCCTTTTGTAAGATCCATTGCACCAACTTCGCAAGTTTGTAGATTGTGTTACGGACGTCAAGAGACAAATATTCCTCAATGGAAACCGGTAAATTAAACTGCAAAACACGTGCATCAATGATATTAAAGTCCACACATGATTTTTTTACACAATTCCCACTATGATATACTCCACTATGAACATACCTGACACATTTTATGCCAGTCGTGTGACTTCAAACCGGTAAGATTTACTTCTTTAGTAAAACACGTTTGGAACGAGTGCATTACGCTAGTGGGGGTCCGTAAAGATAGAATGGTCTCTTTTACTTTACGTTCTTGGGCTCGTGTGAAAATCCATGGTGCTTTAGGGAGTTTTATCGATCCATCAGACGTTGTTTGCGGCCAATATTGCTCCATACGATCCACATTTCTAAGGTCAACTCTGGCTTCCAAATTATCTTTCTTGCCGCTCAGATGGTCCCATAGTAGATTACCCACATTCTTGAATATGTGCATTGGATCGAGCAAGTGATTGATCATGATTCAGGGCTAGTATGGTAACTCGTACCATAGAGATAGTCTCTTCATCCTTGGGGGCAATCCGTCATCACACATCTCCTTCTCCTCTAACCATTCTTGTGCAGACAACTTCGGTGGCTCTCTTCCCAAAAAGCCATCACGTAACACATGATTCTGTGGAAGATACGCTGGATGACCTTCGTAGATTTGCTTATTCAATGAGGGCGCCCTACGTGCATTCAGTCTAGGTCCACATGTGACACATGCTCTGTATCCGCTTATTTGAAGCCCTGCATGTGTACACATGATAATAGATCAGCTTGAGAAAAACCAAGATTTACAGTGTCTAAGTGAGGAGTGTAAATAGATCACCTGAGCATTCTATTAGTCCGGGATAGTCATGCATGGTCCACATTAGAATGCCTCTGATCAAAGCATTCCGTCAACCTGTGTGTCGGCTCATATCCACCACTTCTATGCCAATCCACAATTGTTGTAGCTCTTCCAATAGTGGACGAAGATACACATCCATATTCTTCACTTTATGTCGCCCCGGCACAATCAAGCTTAGCCATAGGTGCCCCTTCTTCGTAGTCAACCACGGAGGAATGTTGTAGTTGACGATGACAATGGTCCATACACTGTAGGATGTTGATCTTTGATCAAATGGATTAACGCCATCCATATCCAGGCCTAAGTGCAAATTTCGAGCTTCCCCGACAAAATCCAACCATGTTCCATCTATATGTTTCCAAGTTGCACAATCTGCAGGAATCCGTAGCACACCATCCGAATATTTATTCTCCTCATTCCATGCTGCTAGGGCGGCCATGGACTTACATTCAAAGAAATGCTTGATGCGAGGAAGTCGGGGAAAATGTTGCAAAACCTTTTGTGGAATTTTTGTTCCATGGAGATCTACTCGATATCTTTGGAACCCCATTTCGGACACTTCTCCATGTCTATGTATTCCCCTCTGAAAAGAATGCAGTCATTAGGACAAACGTGGATCGAATTGTTATCCATCCCCAAGTTTTGCAAAATCTTTCTTGCTTCCTCTCGGGAATCTGGCATCACATTATCAGCTGGTAGTATGTGATCTTTGAGCAATCTACACAACAAAAAAATATGGTACAATTGTGTAAAAATCTATCAGATCATTATACATTTAGAGTTTTATTAAAGTAAATTAATTGTAATAGATCACCTGAAAATCCATCCAAACTTTGTCTGCATGTTGAGAAGAACCAGGAGCAATTTCAATCTAGACACACGTGCTCCATTATACAATGGCGTATCGGCTTCACTTTTCATATCATCATCGACAAGCCTTTCTGAATCCATGATTGTCTCGATCATTTCATCAATCTCAGGCTCAAACATTGCCTCGTTGGGAATGTGGTCTGCATGATCATCCCCCGAGCTGTCAGAGGCTACATCTTGTGGCCTCACATATGCTGCTTGACCAAAGCACCTGCAAATACGTCTATTGGGTTGCAAGATTGCTGCCTCTTGGCCAACGTCAGAGTTCGACGAGTTATAATTGGCAACAACTCGATCTATAATAGATGGATCTAACTCGCCGATTTCACGAATGTGTTGCAAAGAAACGCATCTTGTTTGTCGCACAGCATGTGTCATAATAATCAATATCTAATTCTCCTAAATGATTTTCTCATATTAAACTGATCATTTAATGTGGGGAAGTGCCAAGGGAGAAAAAGCTAGAATATTGGTTAAGTTAGCAGACCGGCCACAATAGGGATCCAAAGGAGGGATAATAGGGATCCAAAGGGGGGGCCATCTGCAAAAGAGCCATGTGAAACAACGGGCTAAAAAGACCCTAAGGTTCAGCCCATTAAGACTTCCAAAATGCTAAGGTTCCAAAATTCAAAGGTTGTGTCCAAAGGTCAACCTTAGGGAAAATTGGATGCTTAGTGTGTGCCCAAAAAGTCTTTCTACATCCCTACATGGGAGGGGGCGAGCCCCAAAGCTAGGGGATGAGAGAGAAAGCCACACACACACACACAGGCTCCCTTTACACAAAGGGAATTAGGGACACATGTCAGCTCCCTAGGCCAGATGCCCACAAGGTATGCCCAATTCCTATTGGAAGACCCTTGAAGTGGACCAATGAGAATTAGGCTAGAGTAAATCTAGTTTAATTAATTTAAAAACATTTAATAAAAGAAACCAATAAGAATTAAGTGTCCTAGAAGACTATTGGGCAGTCTCCCAAGGGGTCCAATGAGCATTCAGGAGCCCCATGGCTTGCCTGATTCCTATTGGCCAGGAGGCAAAGGGGTCCAATGAGAGTTTAGTTTAATTATTTAATTATCTAAAGCTCTCACAAAAGGGGAAAGGGGGACACATGTCAGAAGGCTATCACTTATGCTGCTTAATCCCTATTGGCTTGACCTGGGGAGGTCCAATGAGGCAAAAGCCAGACTAACTTAGCAGCTAGGGCTCGCCCAAGAGAGAGAGGGGGCTGATTTTTGATTGGCATTGACACACACACTCTCACACTTGACCATGTGTGAAGGGAAAATACTCTATCTCCTCCCAAGCTTTAATGGAGAGCTCATCACCTACTCCAAGCTTGTGAGATAGAAGCCTACATCAACACTCTCTTGGCATGTGGATGCAAATCCAACCAAGAGCCAAGCTTCAATGCATGCTCATCTTCTCTACCAAGCTAATTACTAAGCTAAGCTAAGCTAATATGAGTGATTATGTGAGGAGATGTACTTCTTTCTCGTAAGATACTTCTTTTTCCTCTCAATCTACTCTCATACCCTGCTAGCTCTCACCATCTTCGAAGGTGTGTGAGGTCTTGGGTCTGAGAACGGGGATAATTCAAGTTGTGTTTGATTAAGTGTTTTGCTTGGTGTATGAAGCTTCCATCTTCATTGCACTAGCTCGTCTTGAAGGAACACAAAGAATTGTATTGTACAATGTCTCTCTTGATGGGAGAAACCATAATACAAAGCCTTTTGGAGGGGGGACCGGCTCCATGCAAATCCGGTCCTCAACTGTTGTCAATAGCTTAATTGCTCTCTCTCTTTTGAAAGTATTGTCGATGCTATCTAACTAGGTGTTATGCTTTTTGTTGCTCTCTCCACCCAAGCACTCTTGTAATTCTCATTAGGAATCAACTCTAATGAAATGCTCACTATGTTCATGCTAATTTCCGCTACACATAAGATTTTAGGCCATTAAATGTTACAGCATGCTTGCAATGATTACAAGGACATAAGATCCTCATTGAGAGATAGGTGTTTCGGTTGGACGGCCCCACATCCTCGTCACTACTCATAATGAGAGTAAAAACCTTATAACCTGGACAAAAAATTTAATCTTCTATTGGCATTCTTCGTCTTTTGTCTCTCTCTCTCTCTCTCTCTCTCTCTCTCTCTCTCTCTCTCTCTCTCTCTCTCTCTCTCTCTCTCTTTTTACACTGTAAACTACCTCACATTCTCTAGTCATGTCCAATCCCCGCACACCTCAGCCTAGAGGTGCGCGGAGATCAGAACCACCGAGTTATAATCTCTTCTTTATTGGTCAATGCCTATATTTGTGGATACAAGAAATCTACACACCCACGTTTACATGATACTGCATGTAGTGGACAAAACCCCTTTGCCTCTTCTCTAGCTGTAGCATTTCATAGCATCTTAACATCTTTTCACAGAACATCATTGTTTGTAGCATGCAGGTACACCATTCTTGCAATGTAGCTGATGTCTGCTCAAGGCACTTAATTCTTACTCTAGATTTGAAGGGATGTGGTGTGTGACCCTTGGAATCGTCATCTTGCATCACTAATTTCTGTGTAGGCTCAATTTGCTCTTCCATTGGCTGAACATGATGGATTATTGTATGGTAGCACCAGTTGAACATGCACGTGGAATTGCTGGTCCGCATGGACTGTCGAGGCTGTGAGTGCAAAAAATTTTCTCGCCATTTCTTCTAACCTTATCTAAAAAGATGAAAAGAAGAAAATGGTATAACCTCTCTATCACCCAAGTGTGGTAGATTGGTTATGCCAATTCCCTCTTCAATAACAGCTAAATAACGTAAATAAACCTAAATTAATAAATCTAAATCTAATCAAACGTAAATCTAACTAAAAATAAACCTAAATCTAATCTAATTTAACTTAAACCTAAATCTAATTTAACGTATGTCTACATCTAACCTAATCTTTAACGTCTTTTGGGATAGTTTCCTACGACGTTAAAACTCTCTTCTTCTTGTGTGTGTGTGTGTGTGTGTGCCAATAAAAAGAGAAAAATGGTATAACCTTTCTATCACCCAAGTGTGGTAGATTGGTTATGCCATTTTCCTCTTGAATAATAGGTATTGAGTTTAACTCCTTGTCGGCTAGATTTTTAGGTCTAGCTCTTTAATTAGTTTACTACGATGTTAAATTAAACTCTCTTCTTCTCGGGTGTGTGTGTGGGTGTGTGTGCACGCCAATAAAAAAATTAAAAAAATGGTACAACTTTTGTATCACCGAAGTGTGATAGATTGGTTATGCCATTTCCCTCATGAATAAGAGGTCTTGAGGTCCACTCCTGTCGACTAGATCTTTAAGATCTCTTGGGATAGTTTCCTACGATGTTAAGACTCTCTTCTTCTTCTTCTTTTCTCTCTCACTCTCTCTCTTTGTTTTATCTCTCTCTCTCTCTCTCTCTCTCTCTCTCTCTCTCTCTCTCTCTCTTCCTCTCTCAATGTGTGTGTGCATTCTTTGTTTATGCATGTGTGTGTGCTTCTGTCATAACTTGGTCAAACGAACTCAAAACATAGACTTCCAACTACTCAAAACGACGAGAACAGGTCTGGTCTACAAGGCTACGCGAACAGAATTGCAAAATTTGTTTTTTTGCAATTCTGTTCGCGTAGCCTTGTAGACCAGACCTGTTCCCGTCGTTTTGAGTACCTGGAAGTCTATGTTTTGAGTTCGTTTGACAAGTTATGACAGAAACAACTTGCCAGCAGCAACAGGGTAACCTACAAGAAGCAAACAAGTTAGCTTACAAACAAATATACACAGGTAATATCTCTTTTGTTTGATCCAATCAAGAAGTGATTATACTCTTTTATGATGGTACAAAATGATGTTTTGAATTTGATTACCATGTTGATTTGGCTACACGAGTATGTTCTTTTGGCTATTTTGTAGACGATGCAGGGTGTCATGATATTGGGATTGTGATCGTGTTGCGATTTCGATTATGATCGTTGTTTCCATCAAGAGATTGAGATTGAGAGTGTGATTGTGATTGAGATTGAGAGTGAGAGTGTGATTGAGATTGAGATTGTGCACAAGATTGAGATTGAGAGTGAGAGTGAGAGTGATTGAGATAGCTCAGAGGTGGTCGGGAGGTTATGAAACGATCTATGCTCTTCTTGTAATGATTACTTTGTATCCATACAAACTCTTTATTTCCATTTGTTTACTCTGCGTACTCTATATATTCTTTGTTTATTATCAATGTATTTCGCTCTCCCGTGTCGCGTGACACTCTCTCTCTCTCTCTCTCTCTCTCTCTCTCTCTCTCTCTCTCTCTCTCTCTCTCTCTCACACACACACACACACACACACACACACACACACACACAAACACACACACACACACACATACACACACAGACAAATATGTGCATACTAATACCTATGTCGCGTGACACTCTCTCTCTCTCTCTCTCTCTCACACACACACACACACACACACACACAGACAAATATGTGCATACTAACACATGTGTCCCACGCATGGACCCGGATGTGTATGCAAATGACACAACAATATAGAATTGGCTGGGAGGCCAGTTGTCTATGATAAGGTGAAGCAGACCGAGCTACCATGTCGCCCATCACTAGAAGGCAACGGACACACAAAATAGCGGGCATGTCAGATAACCGCACACCTCAGTCTACAGGTGCACGAAGATCAGAACCACCGAGTTATAATCTCGTCTTTATTGGTCAATGCTTATATTTGTGGATACAAGAAATCTACACACCCACGTTTACATGATACTGCATGTAGTGGACAAAACCCCTTTGCCTCTTCTCTAGCTGTAGCATTTCACAACATCTTAACATCTTTTCACAGAAGATCATTAATTGTAGCATGCAGGTACGCCATTCTTGCAATGTAGCTGATGTCTGCTCAAGGCACTTAATTCTTACTCTAGATTTGAAGGGATGTGGTGTGTGTGTGTGTGTGTGTGTGTGACCCTTGGAATCGTCATCTTGCATCACTAATTTCTGTGTAGGCTCAATTTGCTCTTCCATTGGCTGAACATGATGGATTATTGTATGGTAGCAGCAGTTGAACATGCAGGTGGAATTGCTGGTCCGCATGGACTGTCGAGGCTGTGAGTGCAGGAAATTTTCTCGCCATTTCTTCTAACCTTATCTTAAACGACAAAAAGAAGAAAATGGTATAACCTTTCTATCACCCAAGTGTGGTAGATTGGTTATGCCAATTCCCTCTTCAATAACAGCTAAATAATGTTATTAAACCAAAATAATAAATCTAAATCTAATCAAACATAAATCTAACTAAAAATAAACCTAAATCTAATCTAATTTAACTTAAACCTAAATCTAATTTAACGTAAGTCTACATCTAACCTAATCTTTAACATCTTTTGGAATAGTTTCCTACGACGTTAAAACTCTCTTCTTCTTGTGTGTGTGTGTGTGTGTGTGTGTGCCAATAAAAAGAGAAAAATGGTATAACCTTTCTATCACCCAAGTGTGGTAGATTGGTTATGCCATTTTCCTCTTGAATAACAGGTATTGAGTTTAACTCCTCGTCGGCTAGATTTTTAGGTCTAGCTCTTTAATTAGTTTACTACGATGTTAAATTAAACTCTCTTCTTCTCGGCTGTGTGTGTGGCTGTGTGTGGATGCCAATAAAAAAATGAGAAAATTGGTAAAACTTTTCTATCACTGAAGTGTGATAGATTGGTTATGCCATTTCCCTCATGAATAAGAGGTCTTGAGGTCCACTCCTGTCGACTAGATCTTTAAGATCTCTTGGGATAGTTTCCTACGATGTTAAGACTCTCTTCTTCTTCTTCTTTTCTCTCCCTCTCTCTCTCTCTCTCTCTTTGTTTTATCTCTCTCTCTCTCTCTCTCGCTCTCTCTCTCTCTCTCTCTCTCTTTTCCTCTCTCAATGTGTGTCTGCATTCTTTGTTTATGCATGTGTGTGTGAGTTTTTGGTTTATGCATGCTCTCTCTCTCTTTTCCTCTCTCAATGTGTGTGTGCATTCTTTGTTTATGCATGTGTGTGTGCGTTTTTTGTTTGTGCTTGTGCTCTCTCTCTCTCTCTCTCTCTCTCTCTCTCTCTCTCTCTCTCTCTCTCTCTCTCTCTCTCTCTCTCTCCCTATCTATCTATCTCTCTCTCTCTCTCTCAAAAACACAATGTGTGTGTGTGTGTGAGACAGAGAGAGAGGGAGAGAGAAAGAGGGGCAGGGAACATGAGAGTGAGGCGATGGAAGGAGCATACCTGGCTCTCCTTCCTCTCCTCCAGTGTGTGTGTGTGTGTGTGTGTGTGTGTGTATGTGTGGAGAAGACAGAGAGAGAGAGGGAGTGCGTTACCTTGCTTGCTTGAGCGCGCACAGAAAACTCAAATCTGAGATCTGAGTTTTCGGACGCTCTTGGTTATTTTTTTTAGCCCTAGCGGCGTCGGTATAGGCGTCGCTATGAGCGCGGCTATGTTACTTGTAACATAGCGACGCCGTGGTTTTTCATGTTTGAGCATCACGCTACTATTAAGTACCTCTTGTAGTGTCATGACAGATATCCATGAACAGATCTATAGACATTTGATATATGTGCGCAGTCTGAGAATGATAATCCAAAATTGTGCAGAGTTTATAGAAATTTTATTCTGCAAAGTTGTAGACCACATCGATTCCGGTGGCTCGCACGGGCCGTTTTTGCAAAATTATTTTCAATTAGGAGAAAAATCAAAAGCAAAAAGTGATAGTTGCTTTTCAGGCATGTACGCAATCTGAAAACGATAATCCAAAATCGCTGCAGAGTTTAGAGAAAGTTTTCTCTACAAGGTTGTAGACCACATCGATTCCAGCGGCTCACATAGGCCATTTCTACAAAATCATTTTCAATTAGGAGAAAAATCAAAGCAAAAAGCAAAAGTTACTTTTTAGACATGTACTCCATCTGAGACTGATAACTCAAAATCAATGCAGAGTTTGAAAAAAGTTTCTTTTGCAAAGATGTAGACTGTGCACATCGATTTCGGTGGCTCTTGCGGGCCCTTTCTGCAAAATCCTTTTCAATTGGGAGGAAAATCAAAAACAAAAAATGAAAGATTCTTTTGACACGGGTTGTTTCTGCAAAATCGTTTTCAATTAGGAGAAAAATCAAAAGCAAAAAGAAAAAGTTGTTTTTCAGACATGTACGCCGTCTGATGCAGATGCTGATATGGAGTCGGTATATAATGCCGATGCTGATGATGATACTAGCTCGATTAGCTAGGAGACAAGCGAGGAGAATAATGCGGATAAATATAAACCCTATGACGAAGAGACGGAATGTGATAAGCCTGAACTGGTAAAGGTAAAGCTATCCTCTTATATGTTTGATGATATGGTGATAGCACATGTGCAAGAAGAGCAGGGAATTATCTTTCCTATAATGTATAATTTTTTAGATACATAATTATCTTTCCTATAATGTACATATGCATATTTAAGTATAATAATAAGCGTTCTATCTCATCCTATTATTTTTCTCAAGGGTAACCTATTCTTACTTTATAATCAGAAAATACTATGGGAAAAGCATCAATAGCTCCGCCTCTTTAACTTGGGGCAAAAAACATTGATTCTTTATTTCTACTATCTCATTATCATCTCACACCCTAGCTAGATCCTCTATCTAGGGTAAACTCCAATATATATATATTCTATGTATTTTTTATACTTTTCTTATATTTCTTTTTAAATAGCTACTAGGAGGGAATCAAATCGTAGTGGGACACTAGGTGGCATGATTTCAAAGATACACTTATTTTAATGCATTATTGCAAGCATGATAACAAAAATTTGTCAAGGAGCAATGTCATGCTTTCATATGGCATGAGGTGTCCTTTGGAATTAAATGAAAGTCTAGACTAAGGGGACCACGGGAAGACTTTTGCTGCCAGAAATGGACCCTTTTTTGATGAATTTTTTACACAAGGTTCCAATCCGAATTGGAAAATGATTTCAAAATAAAAATCGTAGCTAATGAGCTGAAGTTTTTGCCCATATTCTTACGTTTTCATTTGGAGCCATGGTTGAGGAGATATGATCAAAATACTGGACCCCAGTCTGCCCACATCATGCGGGGACAACTCATTTCCATCTTTTCCAATTCCTATTCACACTGGCTCCTCTCTTCTTGTGTAAACCCTTGGGGGTTCCCTTCACCTATAAAAGGGGACCTCTTCTTCCTTGAAAAGGAACTCAAGCATTCAAGCCATTGATGAGAGGAATTCTTGAGGGAGTGAGTAGTAATGCCTTATTGTACTTAGCCCCATTAACATAAGCCCAAGCCTACACTTTCTCCTAGAGGAAGACTAGCCATTCTTGTACGCTATCCCTGGAAGATCAACTCTAATCAAAGAAGGTGTTGTACTTGGCGTATCAATCAAAGTGGAGTGCTCCCCTCTTCTTCTCTCTCCATCAATAATGGTCCCGAAGGGTTTGTCAAGTAAGATGTGTTCTACATTGATGTTTTCTTGATTTCTTGTTGTTTTCTTTTTCATCTCTAATCCGAAATATATATATACTTATGTATCTAATCTCATCTCCTTAACCAAACCTATCTCTCTCATTCTTAGTAATTCATCCTCTCTGCAAATTCTAGGTTCTCTTTTCTACAGGTACATCTCTCCCCGCAGTATCCTTATTGCTTACGGACAAGAATAGGGCTTGGGAGGGAAACTTCTCATCTCTTCACCTCTCTCATATCTACATTTCTCACATACTATCCTAGATGAATAACCCACATGATGATAATTTCTATCGCTTTCACTTTGTACGATCTATTAGAATTAACGTATGTATTAGCCGTAAAATACACTTTCAACAACGTATAGTGTTTCTCTTTGGCCCAAAAAGGCTCAATGAAATACTTCTATCACCGGATCCCATCATACTACCTCTCATAGACTATAACTTTTCTTTTGACGTAAGCGTAGTTATCTTGCTATGAACCAAGAGGATTTGTACACACAATTAATCCCAATCACTAGACAAAATATATATATTATGGTAAGCACAAAACTACAATTCCAAAGAACAATTCGTAGCATATTTGGTCAGCCAAGATTGAATGCCATTAACTCATCTTTTAACCCTTTCATATTACCCATGATAGGTTATGACCATAGCCTTGATGTTTTCATCTTCGTATTGTTTTGACATTCTCTTTTGTGTTCTTTCTTTGTGTGTGTGAGTGCAAGAGAGAAAGAGTGAGTCTTCTTTGATTGCACTTCTTTCCAAACCCTAGTCTTCATGGCATCTATGGTTTAACTCCTTCATATAGTTTTTGTTAAGTTCTCTCACAAACTCTCACAACCATAAGCCCAGTGCTTTCCTGGCAAGACCGCAAATTTCTCGAGAGTGGTCTAGGCCTATAGATGATGAAATGTAGGTGAAGGTGGTATGTGGTGCAATGCTAAAGGATGTGCTGATGAAAGTAGAGGTGGAATGTGCCGTGGTGGTGCAGAAGATGCACCATTTTGCCAAGGGTGATGAAACGGCCGTGTCTATGGAGGAACTTGAGATGGGTGCCGTAGAGAACGAGTTTCTCTCTTCTATAGAGGAGCATGATGCAGCAGTAGAAAAGGTGAGTGAAGAGCAAGAGATTGAAGCTGACCAAGCGGTAGTGATGATCAACCTTCAAGGGCCGGTTCACAAGGAAGGGCTCGATGAAGCTGGAATTGAGTGTGTGTCCAAAGAGGAGGTTGTGATGCCAAAGACACAGCAAATTCCGATGCAGCAGACATGTCCAATGGTGGAGGAAGGAGAATCTCAATCAGGGGCTTTGCTTCCAATGAAGGTATGTGAATTATGGTTGATGAAAGAGATGGTAGATACAACTCTATGGAGGCTAGTTCAGCAGGTACAAGGGTATATGCTCAAGGCCTCTATTTTATTTGGTTGCAAGGGAGGGTTAGACATGTGTTGTAGCTTGGTGTTAGGTACATGTTTTTTGGATGATGACATGCTTCGTGTTTCTTAGTGTGGAGTAGACAGGTTCCAAAGGAATGCATGGAGTGCAGAAGATAGGCTATGGACAGTCTACACACATGGTGATCTAGGTGCTTGGGTAGGACACTATTGGAGGTTGCTGCAGATGGATGAAAGTAAACAGAGCGAGGTGTTTGATCCAAGTGGAAGCTATGTGATGCAGGGGGTGGGGCAACCCACTTGAAGGTTTGGCAACAGGACGCAATAAAACAATGTACATACGGTTTTTGAGTTTTCTCATAGTGTGTGCCAGGTTTTGCAGTTTATAGTGGAATAAAGCTCTTTTGTGGTTGAGCATAAATGCTCAACGCGGGGGTGGACAATGATGGTGCATCCAAAGTGTGTCGACTCTAGAAGGTGACATGGATAGATGTGTGCAGGCAAGCAGAGGCATGGCAAAGGACTGGAGCAGCTAGGAAAATCATGGGATGGTGGGTAGCAGCGGAGCTGTATGCATGATGCAGCTTATAGGCCAGGAAATACTCCATGATGGGCTACTTTGGGTGGCAGGTGAAGGAGATGCAAAATGCATCCTTTGGGCCCACGAATGAAGATCTTGATGTGCTGAAAGAGCAGGTGTAGACGGCTCATCAAACCGAGCTACGAAGCCCAAGTTATTGAAAGTTAAAGTTTTAGTGGTTTGCAGATTCTTGCCGGACAGGGCAGCTTGGGACAGGTGATCCAAGTGGAACTTGGGGAATAGATGTGTAGAGCTCGATTCATGGAGCCTACCCGTCATTTCGGATTGCGGATCGGAGCCATGGTTTGCGAGATATGATCATTTTAAGTTTGATCCGGGGCCGGGTCTGAGCCCACTTGGTCGCATTGGAGGATGTGCTATCTGGCGTCTTTTGAGCCTTGACGAAGTTCTATAGCAGGGTGTGCATCATACGCAGCTAGCAGGAAGTCAGTGCATGCCAAACAGAGTCCGGAAGATTGGGTGTCTTTGCCCGAAGCCGATTGTGGATGATGTGAGCGGGTTTTGACGGCCTCGGTTCGGGGGCTAGGAGAGTCATGAAGTGAGACAAAGTCGGGGGGAGACGAAGTCGGTTCAACGAATTTTTTTGCCGGGTTTGAAAACTATCCAAATGGACCATCAAGGGCCAGTTGGCAAGCATGACAAGTGGGGAAAGACATAGGTTTTTTTTTTTTAAAAAGAAAAAGGGGAGTTTGTGTTTATTTTCAAAGCCTTGAGACTTGGGGCTTTGCGGAGCTGCCACATGGCAGGCCCTATAACCCACATGCGTAGGGCAAAATGTAGGGGACGCAGTATATAGAGCGGAACGTGGCCTCCCCATTGGTATCCAAGAGGTGGGGGGAGCTCCCCCCCCCCCACGGCTATGGAGCACGATCGATGGGCGTTGCAGTGGCGTTTTTTGGCGGACTTGGTGGTGGTTTTGACATGAGCCGGCGAGGCGGGGCGGTGCAGGGCGCCCGCGGTGGTGTGAGTTTAGTGATAACATGGCAGGCAGTTAAGCGGGTATGCCGGCGCCCGCCAAGGGCCTAATTTTTTGAGGGAAATGTTTGTACACCCCCCCTCCCCCCAATAGCGACATCGCTATTGCCTTGAATAGGGAGGGGTCCCACTGCAAAGGAGGTATCGACAAGGGAAGAAGAGCAAGCCAAGGAAAGAGGGCCCAAGGGGAAGTCCGGGCGGCCGAATCGGATAAGGACAAGAAGTGTAGCATGCAAGTGTGTCCAAAAAGAAACTATGCCAAGTGTTGGCAATGCAATCAAATGCTAAAAAGAACTCCAAATGAAGTGCACGACATGGAAGGTGACCCCATTTTTTTGTTTTGGGATTCCTAAGAACACCCCTATAAAAGAAGGTTTTTGTTCATTTTTTAGGGTCTTTGGACCAGTCGGCTTTTTTTCCTGTGTGTGTGATTGGAAGCTTGAAGCTTGTGTGTTCCAAAGCTTGCCATTGAAGCTGCATACATTAATTGTACTACTCCCTATGCAATAATACCACTCGTGTTGCCCTAATCTCTTCTGTTGCTTCTCCCCATTCCCCTCCTTTTCTCTCGCTCTTCGTGTGTTGTCCATTGCTAGCAGAGGGTTTGCCTGCAGCTCAAAAGGTGCTACCGAGAGGGCAGATTAGGAGTGTTTTGTGAGTCGGAAAGGGTGAGTTGAGAAGCGTGGGTGCATTTGTGTTGTGGGTGTTTTTTGCAAGGTGTGAGGTAGTTGGTTTGTATGCTAAAGCGGAGTTATGGTTTGTAGTGGTTATGGTTATGCTTATGGTATAGCATAGATGTTAGTGTTAAGGTTTGGCAATCAAGTTAAGGTTATAGTTTTGCTATGGTGGTATACCAATCATGTGATGGTTATGGTTATGGTTGTGCAATGATGGTAGTGTTGTTATGGTTATGGTATGACAAGCAAGTTATGGTAATGGTTATGGTATGGCAAATGGGTGATGTTTATGGTTTTACAATTTTGACTCATGTTTTAACTATGGTTATAAAATCTTTATGCCGGTATGCCGTGGTCAAGATTTTAATTTTGTGGTTATGTTATTCTTAAAAAAAATTTAATTGCCATACACTTTCTCTTTATCGTCAGCTTGTAGGTGGAGTGTGGTTACTTGTGCACTCTTCCTACGGGCAGAGAGGGCTATTTTCTTTTGCTGCAGTACATCTAGCATCAGTTCTCATCCCTCTCTGCCAAAAAAAAAAATTGCATGTGTGATCGTCGGTACAGAGTACGCTACAGAGGTCGATATAAAATTCAGAAAATGTGTTGGAATATCCTTTACAATTACCGGCGCTTATCTCTAGGCTTATTCCGATGCTTATTTCTAAGCTATTTTTGATGCAAAGTATACCAATGCTTATACCGACGACACAAATCCGACGTTTTTTTTGAGGCCTATCTCAATGCTTTTTAATTTTTAAAACTAACTTTATCTCATCGGTATCTGCACCAAGTTTTGTGCGACGTGTTGTAGTGCTTCTTCGTCACATCTGTTGGACACAACTAAGCATAGGGCATCGTCAATGTTGCAATGCTCTATGCTTAAGAAAGAGCTATGATCTTGGTTACATCCTACTGAAATAGGTTACACATTCCAATCGGCCCAATGTTCCACTACATTGAGTCAATTGGATAGGATGTATTTTATGCATGATGATTGGTTTTTAAACTTATCTTTGAGGATGACTGTGGAATGCGAACATGTTCTCTCAAACCATTTTCCATGGTGTTTCAAATCTTGGAGCAGCCTACGGATACATTCAAAACCCTCTTGACAAAGGTCCTTTTGAGGTTCAATAGCTCCTTTTTAAGGAATTCTATGCTCAAAGGTTATATGGCTCTACTACTACTCTTGAGGTCAACATTACCAAGGATGAGGGTGAGGGTGCCTTGCTTCACTTTCCCAATAATAAGAGCCTAAGTTGGGATGTACGTGCTAGTGAATTATTTTCTAAGTACATAGACTCTTTGACGCAAAGTGATTTGATAGGGTGTTAGTATATATTATGGGATGAGATCGATGCATTGGCTTGAGGTCAAACACGTTCGCTTGCATATAATGCATGCACGCGAAAATGGTAAAAAGTTGTTTTTCTGCATATATATGTGATGTTATGTTTTATGAATGATCAAATTGGCGTGGGTGTTTTGCATTGTGTCTATGTTGATGGAATGACGTCATATGATGTATAGAACCTCATTATCAATTTTGATGCCTCATGTTCATCTATATGTTGCTTTCCACCCTTCTAGGTCAGAACTAGATCTATGTGCTAGGGGGGGGTGAGGTGTGGTCATAGTGAATCACTTATGTGTGATTGGGTACTGTCAAATTGTATTTTGATATCGTGTTTATCTGCTTTTAGGACTTATTTTATGCATAAAAATTTCATGTATTAAGGGCCATTTGTGTGGGCTCAATTCGATTGTAGTGGATATGTCAAATTCCAAGTATGGGAGTCGGTTCAAAATGGAATATGGTTTATGGTCAAGGGTTGTGATTCCTCATGGATCATAGTTGTGATTTTGATTTTGGAAGCCGGGGTGGCTCTTCGATTTCTTTTTTTGGGATGTACTTGTGCTGTCGAAATGCTGTCAAAATTTTTAGAGCCATGTTATGTGATAAAGTGTCTTTGCACGACTGGATGTGCATCACCCTAAGTTGGGTGGAGTGCTCATCCATGTCACTATGAAAATCTCTAATTGTTTACCACAGTCTTTTGTCACCTTTTGTAGAGAAAAGATCCAAATTCAATTGGAGAGGGAAGAGAGAGGAGGGCGGGGAGTTTGTACTTTCAAATTAAGATATAAAAACATGTAACAATAGTTAGCTATTGAGGATTACACTTGGTTACATTTAAACTAATCACTGTCACTTGATTAATATAATTGAGCATGTTCACAAAATTAGAGAGAGAAAGAGGGAGAGAGAGAGAGAGATGAATGGATTACGCGACCAAAAATCTTCATAACTTAAAGTATGCAAAATGTTTAGGAATCATCTTCCAAAAGATCCCTACATGAAACATCATCCATTTCTAAGCCCATGGCTCCTAAATCAATAAATAGAGAAACAAAATTGTTGTTTATGGATACGTTGGCTTTATCATCTTCAAATTCGTCATCCTTGATCTCATCATCTTCATCATCATTACAATCATCTTCGTGAAGACTTGCCACCGCAAAACTTGATTCATGGACCTCCCTCTCCTCTGTCTCCACCTCATCCAGAGTAGAGGTGGAAGAGGGCCAAAAATGGTTCTCCCCTGAGGTGTTACCGGAATTATGAACCAATGTTTTGGTTGGTGGATTGCTAGGATATAGATCACCTATAGAAGAGAAGCTCAAAGTGAGTAACAATGGTATATTTAATGTTACAAGCAAATAAGAATAAAACGGGAGTCACTCAGCTACTCACAATTGCGTGGTAAAGATAAATTGTCATACCACACTACGTGATGCACACTAGAGTCCACCATGTAGAGGCCATTATCACATTGTCTAGACACATTTAAAAACCACTTGCACTCGAAGATGAAGGTATGAAAGGTTCTAAAATTAACCTTTACTATCCTTTCAATAGTTCCACAGTACTTGGCATCATCACCGTTTGTGTCAAAGTTACCCATGATGCCAGAATCCATGGTGGTTCTATACTCGTCAATGTGGCACATACAAAAGTGACGACCCTTTTACCACATAGAGTTAAAGGAAAGGCACTACAAAATAGGAGAATATCTTTTATCAAATACCAAGAAAATATTTTAAAAAAATTACAATATGGTTTCCGTATATGAGTACTTTACCTTTGGTACGCAGCCTCGTGCATACTCCCATTCTTTGTTGGTGATGTCTCCTCCGTGCGCTTTTCCTCCGATCATTCTCTCATGAATCCACTCCACACTAATGAGATATGGGAAACATGTAGGGAATCTAAGCACTAGGTGTGCCCTCCTTCCTCTATGTGCGTGTTTACATGATTCTCTCTCTTGCAAATGCCTCGCCTTTTCTACTATCCACAAGTCCACACACTTGGTCGTCACAACCTTTGCACTAATAATACAAAATTTATTGACCTCTTGGGATAGATTCATATCCATGTTAAGGAGTTTTTCCTTTCCACTTGGCAAGTGTGAAGTCATCCTTGTGTCTTCGTTGTCTGACCACATGCGAGGCATTGAAGGATCAACTTGTGCCAAATACTCTGAGATGTAAACAAATGCCTCTTGCACGATCCACCCTTAGGCCGTACATGCATCTGGCAGAGACTGTAGCCGCAGAAAGTCTTTGAGAGTCTTTAAAAACCTCTCTAAGAAGAACATCCATCATGCATGCACTACTCCACTTATAGGGATCTACTCAACCACGTGAACTAAGAGGTGGATTTGACTAAGAAGGACCGATCAAGGAAATGTACCCTCAATGGCACACATAGTTTGTGTTGCAAGTGTTTGAGCAACATGGATAGCATCTATTTCATTTTCCTTGGAGCTTTAAAATCTACAAAAAAACACACAAGGACACACTAACTTCTTGTTGAGATTATTGTGTACATAAAAAAATTGTAGTTGAGTGGAGTCTTGTGGTGTACCTTACTAGCTCTCCAAGTTTGAAAATAGCATCCCTAACTTTCTTGTCCCAACATATACACATACTCACTAACAGAATGAAATTCAACGTAAATTAGGGGAGGAGAAAGTGAGAGAAAGTTACACACAAACTATAGATAGAATAGGGAGAGGGACATTAGCTGAAGCATCTTAGACCAATCATGGGACTTCAACCCATACAATTGAACTCTTCCACCCTTCTTTGCTTTTGTGAAAGCTCCCTTTAGTGAACACATGTATCCTATTGGTGTGCGAATAGAAGCAATGGCACCCTTCACTTTGACTAATTCTACTTTAGCTAGCATCCATGGTGCTTTAGGAAGCACAATCTTTCCATTGGGGGCACGACGTGCCACTTCAATTTAGGCTCTTTATGCAGGATGAGACACTAATGATGCAATATAAGGTACATTTAGGTGTTTCAAGTTGGATTTTAAGTATTCACCTTTGGAAAATAGACACAAAAGTAAATCCAATGCTACCGCATGAAGATCAACCTTGTATACCAAACTACAAATGATTTATTGATCCAATATTGGTCACCTTGTATAGGAAACAGTGGGATGACAGATGATCAAACTTACGGGAAACTATAGATGCAATGGATTGGTCTTGGAGACCCAGCAAAGAAGGACCATTTTCAAGAATTACGATCACGAAAAGGCATGCTAAAAAAGCCAAAGAATGTCTCATGTGTGCACATCATGCAACCACACTCGGATCAAAGTGTAGATGTGGTATCAAATGTGGAGTAAATTTATTTGGAGCTTCTATTGTCACTATACAAGTCAGTTTTCTAAACAAGATCTTTATTTGTATCTTCATTTGTTTGATGTAATTTGAATATCTAGTATAAGAGTTCATGTGTAGTGGATCCTCTTGACTGTTGGTGTTTGTCAACACCACACTCCATTACAATTTGCACTATATTTACCAACCATAAATCAATACGTTTTTCTCGTATTGTCCCACTTTAAACTGGACAATTCTCAAATTACATGAATGTAGTTAATTTCAAAATTTCCATAATGTTATATTCTTACCAAATTACCTAATATGGTTTTAGCTCAATTATCTTAATGCAACTCTCGGTTATCCTATCCCCGCTTCTGCTAATTCTTTGTTACTCTCAGATAGGCTCAATTCAACTGCTTGATTTCTTGCACTGGCCGATTTCCTACACATCCATATCTCATGAAGAATCTCCCAAGGGGAGCTGTGCATGTGGGGTGGGAGAGGGGAATCCAGGCTTGGAGTCGAAGAGGGCTTTGATACCACTTGTCAGGGATATGGCCAATGCTTATGCATGCGGGGGGGGGGGGGGGGGGGGGGGGGGGGGGGGGGGGAGATCTAGCCTTAAAGGGAAAAACACCACACTTGTGTAGGAGAGTCTGTGTGTCAACTTTAGGTGGTGGTCGTCTCGCATCTTACTGAACCGGCTTGATTAGTTCTATTGAGCATACTCTTTTGTGAATATGTCAAAATTGACATAGTCATGCAAAGGGCTACCTAGCGAGCTATTAATATAGAGCTTCAAATCAGCATTTTCCTTGGATATAACTCGTTTTGACCGCACTGTAGGTGTTGCAGATGGTGCCACACAAGGCTTGCAGTGGACTGTGCAGAGGTGTCGTGCCTACAATTCAAAATTGAGCCGATTGTCGCTGCCTTGAAACCTCAATGTGGCATTGAGGAGCGTACGACAACCTTCGCATGACTAGAAAATGTATCCGTAACGGACATTTTGTTCAAAAAAGGCCTGGTAGCACAATTATCTATTACGGAATACTGTGTCTCGTGTGACCAACCTTAGCAATGAGCGACTGCATGCCAACTGGATATGAATATCCCGCTCTCGGCGCAATTGACATTAATTCCAAGTTACATGTGTGGTTATCTGAGATGCCCGCTATTTTGTGTGTCCGTTTCCTTCTAGTGATGGGCGACATGGTAGCTCGGTCTGCTTCACCTAATCATAGACAACTGGCCTCCCAGCCAATTCTATATTGTTGTGTCATTTGCATACACATCCGGGTCCATGGGTGGGACACATTTGTTAGTATGCACATATTTTTCTGTGTGTGTATGTGTGTGTGTCTGTGTGTGTGTGTGTGTGAGAGAGAGAGAGAGTGTGTCACGCGACATATGTGTGTGTGTGTGTGAGAGAGAGAGTGTCACACACACACACACACACACACACACACACACACACACACACAGACAAATATGTGCATACTAATACATATGTCACGTGACACTCTCTCTCTCACACACACACACACACACATACACACACAGACAAATATGTGCATACTAACACATGTGTCCCACGCATGGACCCGGATGTGTATGCAAATGACACAACAATATAGAATTTGCTGGGAGGCCAGTTGTCTATGATTAGGTGAAGCAGACCGAGCTACCATGTCGCCCATCACTAGAAGGCAACGGACACACAAAATAGCGGGCATGTCAGATAACCGCACACCTCAGTCTACAGGTGCACGGAGATCAGAACCACCGAGTTATAATCTCGTCTTTATTGGTCAATGCCTATATTTGTGGATACAAGAAATCTACACACCCACTTTTACATGATACTTCATGTAGTGGACAAAACCCCTTTGCCTCTTCTCTAGCTGTAGCATTTCACAGCATCTTAACATCTTTTCACAGAAGATCATTGTTTGTAGCATGCAGGTACGCCATTCTTGCAATGTAGCTGATGTCTGCTCAAGGCACTTAATTGTTACTCTAGATTTGACGGGATATGGTGTGTGTGTGTGTGTGTGTGTGTGTGTGTGTGTGTGTGTGTGTGTGTGTGTGTGTGTGTGTGTGTGTGTGTGTATGTGTGACCCTTGGAATCGTCATCTTGCATCACTAATTTCTGTGTAGGCTCAATTTGCCCTTCCATTGGCTGAACATGATGGATTATTGTATGGTAGCAGTAGTTGAACATGCAGGTGGAATTGCTGGTCCGCATGGACTGTCGAGGCTGTGAGCGCAGGAAATTTTCTCGCCATTTCTTTTAACCTTATCTTAAACGATAAAAAGAAGAAAATGGTATAACCTTTCCATCACCCAAGTGTGGTAGATTGGTTATGCCAATTCCCTCTTCAATAACAGCTAAATAATGTAAATAAACCTAAATTAATAAATCTAAATCTAATCAAACGTAAATCTAACTAAAAATAAACCTAAATCTAATCTAATTTAACTTAAACCTAAATCTAATTTAACGTAAGTCTACATCTAACCTAATCTTTAATGTCTTTTGAGATAGTTTCCTACGACGTTAAAACTCTCTTCTTCTTGTGTGTGTGTGTGTGTGCCAATAAAAAGAGAAAAATGGTATAACCTTTCTATCACCCAAGTGTGGTAGATTGGTTATGCCATTTTCCTCTTGAATAACAGGTATTGAGTTTAACTCCTCGTCGGCTAGATTTTTAGGTCTAGCTCTTTAATTAGTTTCCTACGATGTTAAATTAAACTCTCTTCTTCTCGGGTGTGTGTGTGGGTGTGTGTGCACGCCAATAAAACAATGAGAAAATTGGTAAAACTTTTCTATCACCGAAGTGTGATAGATTGGTTATGCCATTTCCCTCATGAATAAGAGGTCTTGAGGTCAACTCCTGTCGACTAGATCTTTAAGATCTCTTGGGATAGTTTCCTACGATGTTAAGACTCTCTTCTTCTTCTTCTTTTCTCTCTTTCTCTCTCTCTCTTTGTTTTATATATCTCTCTCTCTCTCTTGCTCTCTCAATGTGTGTGTGCATTCTTTGTTTATGCATTTGTGTGTGCGTTTTTGGTTTATGCATGCTCTCTCTCTCTTTTCCTTTCTCAACGTGTGTGTTCATTCTTTGTTTATGCATGTGTGTGTGCGTTTTTTGTTTTTACTTGTGCTCTCTCTCTCTCTCTCTCTCTCTCTCTCTCTCTCTCTCTCTCTCTCTCTCTCTCTATCTCTCTCTCTCAAAAACACAATGTGTGTGTGTGTGAGAGAGAGAGAGGGCGAGAGAAAGACGGGAAGGGAACATGAGAGTGAGGAGATGGAAGGAGCATACCTGACTCTCCTTCCTCTCCTCGAGTGTGTGTGTGTGTGTGTGTGGAGAAGATAGATAGAGAGAGAGAGAGAGAGAGCGTTACCTTGCTTGCTTGAGCGCGCGCCGAAAACTCAGATCTGAGATCTGATTTTTCGGACGCTCTTGGTTATCTTTTTTAGCCCTGGCGGAGTCGCTATGAGCACGGCTATGTTACTTATAACATAGCGACGCCGTGGTTTGTCATGTTTGAGCGTCACACTACTATTAAGTACCTCTTGTAGTGTCATGACAGATATCCATGAATAGATCTATAGACATTTGATATATATGCGCAGTCTGAGAACGATAATCCAAAATTGTGCAGAGTTTATAGAAATTTTATTCTGTAAAGTTGTAGACCACATCGATTCTGGTGGCTCACATAGGCCATTTCTACAAAATCATTTTCAATTAGGAGAAAAATCAAAGCAAAAAGCAAAAGTTACTTTTTAGACATGTACTCCATCTGAGACTGATAACTCAAAATCAATGCGGAGTTTGAAAAAAGTTTCTTTTGCAAAGATGTAGACTGTGCACATCGATTTCGGTGTCTCTTGCGGGCCCTTTCTGCAAAATCCTTTTCAATTGGAATGAAAATCAAAAAAAAAAAAAGAATGATTCTTTTGACACGGGTTGTTTCTGCAAAATCGTTTTCAATTAGGAGAAAAATCAAAAGCAAAAAGAAAAAGTTGTTTTTCAGACATGTACGCCGTCTGATGCAGATGCTGATACGGAGTCACTATATGATGCCGATGCTGATGATGATACAAGCTCGATTAGCTAGGAGACAAGCGAGGAGAATAATGCAGATGAATATACATCCTATGACGAAGAGACGGAATGTGATAAGCCCGAACTGGTAAAGGTAAAGCTATCCTCTTATATGTTTGATGATATGGTGATAGCACATGTGCAAGAAGAGCAGGGAACAGAGCAAGCCGAGATACTTGATGAAATCCAAGTGAAGCGGTGTCGTGCTGTGATACGTACATAGTGGGAACGCATGCTACAAGAGTTATCTTGTAATTTTTTAGATACATAATTATCTTTCCTATAATGCACATATGCATATTTAAGTATAATTATAAGCCTTCTATCTCATCCTATTATTTTTCTCAAGGGTAACCTATTCTTAATTTACAATCAGAAAATACTATGGGAAAAGCATCAATAGCTCCGTCTCTTTAACTTGGGGCAAAAAACATTGATTCTTTATTTCTACTATCTCATTATCATCTCACACCCTAGCTAGATCCTATATCTAGGATAAACTCCAATATATATATATTCTATGTATTTTTTATACTTTTCTTATATTTCTTTTTAAATAGCTACTAGGAGGGAATCAAATCCTAGTGGGACACTAGGTGGCATGATTTCAAAGATACACTTATTTTAATGCATTATTGCAAGCATGATTACAAAACTTGGGGACCACGGGAAGACTTTTGCTGCCAGAAATGGACCCTATTTTGATGAATTTTTTACACAAGGTTCCAATCCGAATTGGAAAATGATTTTAAAATGAAAATCGTAGCTAATGAGCTGAATTTTCTGTCCATATTTTTACTTTTTTATTTGGAGCCATGGTTGAGGAGATATGATCAAAATATTGGACCCCGGTCTGCCCACATCATGCAGGGACAACTCATTTCCAAATTTTCCAATTCCTATTCACACTGGCTCCTCTCTTCTTGTGTAAACCCTTGGGGGTTCCCTTCACCTATAAAAGGGGACCTCTTCTTCCTTGAAAAGAAACTCAAGCATTCAAGCCATTGATGAGAGGAATTCTTGAGGGAGTGAGTAGTAATGCCTAATTGTACTTAGCCCCATTATCATAAGCCCCATTATCATAAGCCCAAGCCTACACTTTCTCCTAGAGGAAGACTAGCCATTCTTGTACGCTATCCTTGGAAGATCAACTCTAATCAAAGTGGAGTGCTCCCCTCTTCTTCTCTCTCCATCAATAATTGTGCCGAAGGGTTTGTCAAGTAAGATGTGTTCTACATTGATGTTTTCTTGATTTCTTGTTGTTTTATTTTTCATCTCTAATCCGACATATATATATATTTATGTATCTAATCTCATCTCCTTAACCAAACCTATCTCTCTCATTCTGAGTAATTCATCCTCTTGGCAAATTCTAGGTTCTCTTTTCTACAGGTACATCTCTCCCCGCAGTATCCTTATTGCTTACGGACAAGAATAGGGCTTGGGAGGGAAACTTCTCATCTCTTCACTTCTCTCATATCTACATTTCTCACATACTATCCTAGATGAATAACCCACATGATGATAATTTCTATCGCTTTCACTCTGTACGATCTATTAGAATTAACGTATGGATTAGCCGTAAAATACACTTTCAACAACGTATAGTGTTTCTCTTTGGCCCAGAAAGGCTCAATGAAATACTTCTATCACCAAATCCCATCATACTACCTCTCATAGACTATAACTTTTCTTTTGACGTAAGCGTAGTTATCTTGCTATGAACCAAGAGGATTTGTACACACAATTAATCCCAATCACTAGACAAAATATATATATTATGGTAAGCACAAAACTACAATTCCAAAGAACAATTCGTAGCATATTTGGTCAGCCAAGATTGAATGCCATTAACTCATCTTTTAACCCTTTCATATTACCCATGATAGGTTATGACCATAGCCTTGATGTTTTCATCTTCGTATTGTTTTGACATTCTCTTTTGTGTTCTTTCTTTGTGTGTGTGAGTGCAAGAGAGAAAGAGTGAGTCATCTTTGATTGCACTTCTTTCCAAACCCTAGTCTTCATGGCATCTATGGTTTAACTCCTTCATATAGTTTTTGTTGAGTTCTCTCACAAACTCTCACAGCCATAAGCCCAGTGCTTTCCTGGCAAGACCGCAAATTTCTCGACAGCGGTCTAGGCCTATAGATGATGAAATGTAGGTGAAGGTGGTATGTGGTGCAATGCCAATGGCTGTGCTGATGAAAGTAGAGGTGGAATGTGTCGTGGTGGTGCAGAAGATGCACGATTTTCCCAAGGGTGATGAAACGGCCGTGTCTATGGAGGAACTTGAGATGGGTGCGGTAGAGAACGAGTTTCTCTCTTCTATAGAGGAGCATGATGCAGCAGTAGAAAAGGTGATTGAAGAGCAAGAGATTGAAGCTGACCAAGAGGTAGTGTTGATCGACCTTCAAGGGCCGGTTCACAAGGAAGGGCTCGATGAAGCTGGAATTGAGTGTGTGGCCAAAGACGAGGTTGTGATGCCAAAGACATGTCCAATGGTGGAGAAAGGAGAATCTCAATCAGGGGCTTTGCTTCCAGTGAAGGTATGTGAATTATGGTTGATGAAAGAGATGGTATATACAGCTCTATGGAGGCTTGTTCAGCAGGTATAAGGGTATATGCTCAAGGCCTCTACTTTATTTGGTTGGAAGGGAGGGTTAGACATGTCTTGTAGCTTGGCGTCACGTACATGTTTTTTAGATGATGACCTTATTCGTGTTGCTTGGTGTGGAGTAGACAGGTTGCAAAGGAATGCATGGAGTGTAGAAGATAGGCTATGGACAGTCTACACACATGGTGATCTAGGTGCTTGGGTAGGGCACTATTGGAGGTTGCTGCAGATGGATGAAAGTAAACAGAGCCAGGTGTTTGATCCAAGTGGAAGCTATGTGATGCAGGGGGTGGGGCAACTCACTTGAAGGTTTGGCAACAGGATGCAATAAAACAATGTGCATACGGTTTTTGAGTTTTCTCATAGTGTGCGCCACGTTTTGCAGTTTATAGTGGAATAAAGCTTTTTTGTGGTTGAGCATAAATGCTCAACGAGGGGGTGGGCAATGATGGTGCAGCCAAAGTGTGTCGACTCTAGAAGGTGACATGGATAGATGTGTGCAGGCAAGCAGAGGCATGGCAGAGGACTGGAGCAGCTAGGAAAATCATGGGATGGCAGGTAGCACCGGAGGTGTATGCATGATGCAGCTTATAGGCTAGGAAATACTCCATGATGGGCTACTTTGGGTGGCAGGTGAAGGAGATGCAAAGTGCAGCCTTTGGGCCTACGAATGAAGAGCTTGAAGTGCTGAAAGAGCAGGTGTAGACGGCTCATCAAACCGAGCTACGAAGCCCAAGTTATTGAAAGTTAAAGTTTTAGGGGTTTGTAGATTCTTGCCGGACAGGGCAGCTGGGGACAGGTGATCCAAGTGGAACTTGGGGTATAGATGTGTAGAGCTCGATTCATGGAGCCTACCCATCTTTTCGGATTGCGGATCGGAGCCATGGTTTGTGAGATATGATCATTTGAAGTTTGTTCGGGGCCCGGGTCTGAGCCCACTTGGTCTCATTGGAGGATGTTCTATCTAGCGTCTTTTCAGCCTTGACGAATCTCTATAGCAGGGTGTGCATCATACGGAGCTAGTAGGAAGTGACTGCATGCCAAACAGAGTCCGGAGCAAAAAGATATGAAGGTCGGAAGATTGGGTGTCTTTGCCCGAAGCCGATTGTGGATGATGTGAGCGGGTTTTGACAGCCTCGGTTCCGGGGCTAGGAGAGTCATGAAGTGAGAAAAAGTCGGGGGGAGACGAAGTCAGTTCAATGAATTTTTTTGCCGGGTTCGACAGCTATCCAAATGGGCCATCAGGGGCCAGTTGGCAAGCATGACAAGTGGGGAAAGACAAAGGTTTTTTTTTTTTAAAGAAAAAGGGGAGTTTGTGTTTATTTTCAAAGCCTTTAGAGTTGGGGCTCTGCGGAGCCGCCACGTGGCAGGCCCTATAACCCACATGCGCAGGGCGAAATGTAGGGGATGCAGTATATAGAGCAGAACGTGGCCTCCCCATTGGTATCCAAGAGGTGGAGGGGAGCTCCCCCCCCCACGACTATGGAGCACGAGCGATGGGCGCTCCAGTGGCGTTTTTTGGCGGACATGGTGGTGTTTTTGACGTGAGCTGGCGAGGCGGGGCGATGCAGGGTGCCCACGGTGGTGTGAGTTTAGTGATAATGTGGCAGGCAGTTAAGCGGGTATGCCGGCGCCCGCCAAGGGCCTAATTTTTTGAGGGAAAGGGTTGTACACCCCCCCTCCCCCCAATAGCGACATCGCTATTGCCTTGACTAGGGAGGGGTCCCACTGCAAAGGAGGTATGGACAAGGGAAGAAGACCAAGCCAAGGAAAGAGGGCCCAAGGGGAAGTCCGTGCGGCCGAATCGGATAAGGACAAGAAGTGTAGCATGCAAGTGTGTCCAAAAAGAAACTATGCCAAGTGTTGGCAATGCAATCAAATGCTAAAAAGAACTCCAAATGAAGTGCACGACATGGAAGGTGACCCCATTTTTTTGTTTTGGGATTCCTAGGAACACCCCTATAAAAGAAGGTTTTTGTTCATTTTTTAGGGTCTTTGGACCAGTCGGCTTTTTTTCCTGTGTGTGTGATTGGAAGCTTGAAGCTTGTGTGTTCCTAAGCTTGCCATTGAAGCTGCATACATTAATTGTACTACTCCCTATGCGGTAATACCACTCGTGTTGCCCCAATCTCTTGTGTTGCTTCTCCCCATTCCCTTCCCTTTCTCTCGCTCTTCGTGTGTTGTCCATTGCTAGCACAGGGTTTGCCTGCAGCTCGAAAGGTGCTACGAAGAGGGCAGATTAGGAGTGTTTTGTCAATCGGAAAGGGTGAGTTGAGAAGTGTGGGTGCATTTGTGTTGTGTGTGTTTTTTGCATGGTGTGAGGTAATTGGTTTGTATATCATGTTTATCTGCTTTTAGGACTTATTTTATGCATAAACATTTCTTGTCTTAAGGGCCATTTGTGTGGGCTCAGTTAAATTGTAGTGGATATGTCAAATTCCAAGTATGGGAGTCGGTTCAAAATGGAATATGGTTTATGGTCAAGGGTTGTGATTCCTCATGGATTATGGTTGTGATTTTGATTTTGGAAGCCGGGGTGGCTCTTGGATCTCTTTTTTTGGGATGTACTTGTGCTGTCGAAATGCTGTCAAAATTTTTAGAGCCATGTTATGTGATAAAGTGTCTTTGCACGACTGGATGTGCATCACCCTAAGTTGGGTGGAGTGCTCATCCATGTCACTATGAAAATCTCTAATTGTTTACCACACTCTTTTGTCGCCTTTTGTAGAGAAAAAATCCAAATTCAATTGGAGAGGGAAGAAAGAGGAGGGCGGGGGGTTTGTACTTTCAAATTAAGATATGAAAACATGTAACAATAGTTAGCTATTTAGGATTGCACTTGGTTACATTTAAACTAATCACTGTCACTTGATTAATATAATTGAGCATGTTCACAAAATTAGAGAGAGAAAGAGGGAGAGAGAGAGAGAGATGAATGGATTACGCGACCAAAAATCTTCATAACTTAAAGTATGCAAAATGTTTAGGAATCATCTTCCAAAAGATCATATGAAGCATCATCCATTTCTAAGCCCATGGCTCCTAAATCAATAAATAGAGAAACAAAATTGTTGTTTATGGATAAGTTGGCTTCATCAACTTCAAATTCGTCATCCTTGATCTCATCATCTTCATCATCATGACAATCATCTTCGTGAAGACTTGCCACCGCAAAACTTGATTCATGGACCTCCCTCTCCTTTGTCTCCACCTCATCCAAAGTAGAGGTGGAAGAGGGCCAAAAATGGTCTCCATGTCATTAGTGAAAAAAATGGTTCTCCCCTAAGGTGCTACTCACAATTGCGTGGTAAAGATAAATTGTCATACCACACTACGTGATGCACACTAGAGTCCACCATGTAGAGGCCATTATCACATTGTCTAGACACATTTAAAAACCACTTGCACTTGAAGATGAAGGTATGAAAGGTTCTAAAATTAACCTTTACTATCCTTTCAATAGTTCCACAGTACTTGGCATCATCACCGTTTGTGTCAAAGTTACCCATGATGCCAGAATCCATGGTGGTTCTACACTCGTCAATGTGGCACATACAAAAGTGACGACCCTTTTACCACATAGAGTTAAAGGAAAGGCACTACAAAATAGGAGAATATCTTTTATCAAATACCAAGAAAATATTTAAAAAAAATTACAATATGGTTTCCGTATATGAGTACTTTACCTTTGGTACGCAGCCTCGTGCATACTCTCATTCTTTGTTGGTGATGTCTTCTCTGTGCGCTTTTCCTCCGATCATTCTCTCATGAATCCACTCCACACTAATGAGATATGGGAAACATGTAGGCCATCTAAGCACTAGGTGTGCCCTCCTTCCTCTATGTGCGTGTTTACATGCTTCTCTCTCTTGCAAATGCCTTGCCTTTTCTACTATCCACAAGTCCACACACTTGGTCGTCATAACCTTTGCACTAAGAATACAAAAGTTATTGACCACTTGGGATAGATTCATATCCATGTTAAGGATTTTTTCCTTTCCACTTGGCAAGTGTGAAGTCATCCTTGTATCTTCCTTGTCTGACCACATGCGAGGCATTGAAGGATCAACTTGTGCCAAATACTCTGAGATGTAAACAAATGCCTCATGCACGATCCACCCATAGGCCGTACATGCCTCTGGCAGAGACTGTATCCGCACAAAGTCTTTGAGAGTCTTTAAAAACCTCTCTAAGAAGAACATCCATCATGCATGCACTACTCCACTTATAGCGATCTCCTCCACCACGTGAACTAAGCGGTGGATTTGACTAAGAAGGACCGATCAAGGAAATGTACCTTCAATGGCACACATAGTTTCTGCTGCAAGCGTTTGAGCAACATGGACAGCATCTATTTCAATTTCCTTGGAGCTCACAAATCTACAAGAAAACACACAAGGACACACTAAGTGCTTGTTGAGATTATTGTGTACATAAAAAAAGTGTAGTTGAGTAGAGTCTTGTGGTGTACCTTACTAGCTCTCCAAGTTGGAAAATAGCATCCCTAACTTTCTTGTCCCAACATATACACATACTCACTAACAGAATGAACTACAACGTAAATTAGGGGAAGAGAAAGTGAGATAAAGTTACACACAAACTATAGATAGAATAGGGAGACGGACATTAGCTGAAGCATCTTATGCCAATCATGGGACTTCAACCCATACAATTGAACTCTTCCACCCTTCTTCGCTTTTGTGAAAGCTCCCTTTAGTGAACTCATGTATCGTGTTGGTGTGGGAATAGAAGCAATGGCACCCTTCACTTTGTCTAATTCTACTTTAGCTAGCATCCATGGTGCTTTAGGAAGCACAATCTTTCCATTGGGGGCACGACGTGCCACTTCAATTTAGGCTCTTTATGCAGGATGAGACGCTAATGATGCAATATAAGGTACATTTAGGTGTTTCAAGTTGGATTGTAAGTATTCACCTTTGGAAAATAGACACAAAAGGAAATCCAATCCTACCGCATGGAGATCAACTTTGTGTACCAATGGCGGAATATGTCAAGGCTCATGAAAAGGTGATTTCAGGGTTGAAGAACTATATAAAGCTTTGGCAAAATTTAGGAAATGGCTCAAGTATACCGCGGTATTATAGACTCGTGATAGATTATTGGAGCAAGGTAATTGAAGAGATTGGAAAACCAATCATATCAGAGGGAGTCCTGTATGAAATTCTTTGGCCAAAAACTCAAGAATTTGGTAACCTACAAAACACTAAAAGGAGTTTACAACAAGTAGCAAAAAAATTCCTCGGCCTTCAGGAGTTGAGTGACCATTTTTGTGGGCCTTAACAAAATAGACCAAGGGAAGAGTTTGACCCTATGTGTCATGTGCATCAAGGTGACTTTGTTATGCTAGTTCCAAATAAAATAGAAACCTATCCAGTTTGGCTTGGAGTGGCCCTATCTAACATTGATAATGAGCCTACATCACCAAACTACAAAAGATTTATTGATCCAATATTGGTCACCTTGTGCGGGAAACAGTGGGATGACAGATGATCAAGCTTACGGGAAACTATAGATGCAATTGTTTGGTCTTGGAGACCCAGCAAAGAAGGACCATTTTCAAGAATTAAGATCACAAAAAGGCATGCTTAAAAAGCCAAAGAAGGTCTCATGTGTGCACATCATGCAACCACACTCGGATCAAAGTGTAGATGTGGTATCAAATGTGGAGTAAATTTATTTGGAGCTTCTATTGTCACTATACAAGTCAATTTTCTAAACAAGATCTTTATTTGTATCTTCATTTGTTTTATGTAATTTGAATATCTATAAGAGTTCATGTGTAGTGGATCCTCTTGACTCTTGGTGTTTGTCAACACCACAATCCATTAGGATTTGCACTATATTTACCAACCATAAATCAACACGTTTTTCTCGTGTTTTCCCACTTTAAACTGGATAATTCTCAAATTACATGAATGTAGTTAATTTCAAAATTCCCATAATGTTATATTCTTACCAAATTACCTAATATGGTTTTAGCTCAATTATCTTAATGCAACTCTCGATTATCCTATCCCCGCTTCTCCTAATTCTTTGTTACTCTCAGATAGGCTCAATTCACTGCTTGATTTCTTGCACTGGCCAATTTCCTACACATCCATATCTCACGAAGAATCTCCCAAGGGGAGCTGTGCATGTGGGGTGGGAGAGGGGAATCCAGGCTCGGAGTCGAAGAGGGCTTTGATACCACTTGTCAGGGATATGGCCAATGCTTATGCATGTGGGGGGGGGGGGGGGAGGGGGGGGGGGGAGAGCTAGCCTTAAAGGGAAAAACACCACACTTGTGTAGGCGAGTGTGTGTCAACTTTAGGTGGTGGTCGGCTCGCATCTTACTGAACCGGCTTGATTAGTTCTATTGAGCATAGCCTTTTGTAAATATGTCAAAATTGACATAGTCATGCAAAGGGCTACCTAGAGAGCTTCAAATCCGCATTTGCCTTGGATATAGCTCGTTTTGACCACACTGTAGGTGTTGCAGATGGTGCCACACAAGGCTTGCAATGGACTGTGAAGAGGTGTCGTGCCTACAATTCAAAATTGAGTCGATTGTCGCTGCCTTGAAACCTCCATGTGGCATTGAGGAGCGTACGACAACCTTTTCATGACTAGAAAATGTATCCGTAACGGAAATTTTATTCAAAAAAAGGCCTCGTAGAACAATTATCTGTTACGGAATACTGTGTCTCGTGTGACCAACCTTAGCAATGAGCGACTGCATGCCAACTGGATATGAATATCCCGCTCTTGGAGCAATTGACATTAATTCCAAGTTACATGCGCGGTTATCTGACATGCCCGCTATTTTGTGTGTCCGTTGCCTTCTAGTGATGGGCGACATGGTAGCTCGGTCTGCTTCACCTAATCATAGACAACTGGCCTCCCAACCAATTCTATATTGTTGTGTCATTTGCATACACATCCGGGTCCATGCGTGGGACACATGTGTTAGTATGCACATATTTGTTTGTGTGTGTATGTGTGTGTGTGTGTGTGAGAGAGAGAGTGTCACGCGACATGTGTATTAGTATGCACATATTTGTCTGTGTGTATGTGTGTGTGTGTGTGTGTGTGTGTGTGAGAGAGAGAGAGAGAGAGAGAGAGTGTCACGCGACACGGGAGAGCGAAATACATTGATAATAAACAAAGAATATACAGAGTACGCATAGTAAAAAAATGGAAATAAAGAGTTTGTATGGATACAAAGTAATCATTACAAGAAGAGCATAGCTCGTTTCATAACCTCCCGACCACCCCCGAGCTATCTCAATCACTCTCACTCTCAATCTCAATCTCAATATTGTGCACAATCGCAATCTCAATCACACTCTCACTCTCAATCTCAATCACAATCACACTCTTAATCTCAATCTCTTGATGGAAACAACGATCATAATCGAAATCGCAACACGATCACAATCCCAATATCATGACACCCTGCATCGTCTACAAAATAGCCAAAAGAACATACTCGTGCAACCAAATCAACATGGTAATCAAATTCAAAACATCATTTTGTAACATCATAAAAGAGTATAATCACTTCTTGATTGGATCAAACAAAAGAGATATTACCTGTGTATATTTGTTTGTAAGCTAACCTGTTTGCTTCTTCTAGGTTACCCTGTTACTGTTGGCAATTTGTTTCTGTCATAACTTGGTCAAACGAACTTAAAACATAGACTTCCAGGTACTCATAAAACGACGAGAACAGGTCTGGTCTACAAGGCTACGCGAAGAGAATTGCGAAAAACGTCTTTAAACATTTTTCGCAATTCTGTCCGCGTTGCCTTGTAGACCAGACCTATTGTCTTCGTTTTGAGTACCTGGAAGTCTATTTTTGAGTTCGTTTGATCAAGTTATGACAGAAACAAATTGCCAAAAGCAACAGGGTAACCTACAAGCAGCAACAAGGTAGCTTACAAACAAATGTACACAGGTAATATCTCTTTTGTATGATCCAATCAAGAAGTGATTATAATCTTTTATGATGGTACAAAATGATGTTTTGAATTTGATTACCATGTTGATTTGGTTTCACGAGTATGTTCTTTTGGCTATTTTGTAGACGATCCAAGGTGTCATGATATTGGGATTGTGTTCGTGTTGCGATTTCGATTATGATCGTTGTTGCCATCAAGAGATTGAGATTGAGATTGTGCACAAGATTGAGAGTGACTGAGAGTGAGAGTGATTGAGATAGCTCGGGGGTGGTCGGGAGGTTAGGAAACGAGCTATGCTCTTCTTGTAATGATTACTTTGTATCCATACAGACTCTTTATTTCCATTTGTTTACTCTACGTACTCTATATATTCTTTGTTTATTATCAATGTATTTCGCTCTCCCATGTCGCGTGACAAGTGGTATCAGAGCGGTTTCAATCCTGCGGTAGCAGTGGAAGCATATCAGCAGTGATTGAAGGAACAAGAGGAGATTATTCGATGGCTCAATGAAGATATTAACAAATATGACGAAGCGGATAAAGGAAAGAGAATAGTTGGTGCAAGAAGACAAAGTAGAGGAGAAGATAAAAGTTAAACATGGAAATGGACCATCGCCGTCTCCAAGAGATGAAGGATCAAAGAAGAAAAAACAAAAGAGGAGCGATGATCAAGACAATGACGATGCGGGAGAAGCTACGAGATCAATCAAGTTTCAAGAAGAGTGAGGCCATCAGACTTTCAAATGCCTGAACAAAGCCATTGACAAGGAAATATGTACAAAGATGGTTGAATTGGAGACTATTGACGATGCGGATGATAAAGGTAAGTCATCTAACTCTTCTTTATGATGCTTTATGTCTTTGATACATCATTTGAAAGCTTCTATGATCAAAGTCATGCATAAAATTTAAGATTTGAAATTGAATTTCTTAATTGATTCGAGTAGTACACATTGATTCTTGTCCTCTAATCTAGCTGAGAAATTAAAACTGAAATTAAACTGAGAAATCAAGAGAGATGGTTGAGAAGAAATTTTGTTTACATAAGGATTAGTTGTATTATCATGATTCCTTATGTGTGTTTGTAAATTCCTCTTTGAAATATCAAATTTTGTGAGAATGCCAACAAAATATATTTATTTAGATAATCTTATTCTAAAGAAAAAATGTGAAGGCAACACTAGAAACCAATTTGATTGTAGAGTTAGACAACTCAGAAGTAGGATTCTTATTATGATGTAAAAGATTCCTCTTAGATTGAATTTGATGTTTTGTATGTAAAAAAAAAAACCTTCTTTCCAACTCTGAGGACAAAGTTAATTTTGATAAGAGGAGAATGTAATAGGACTAAATTTTGAAGTTCTTAAAATCGAAAAGAATGTAGTAAGCCATATCTTTCGTTTAGCACGATTTGAAAGATTGTTGAATAGTCTATTGGATATAGCTTATATGAATGAGTTTAAGATATTAAGAGAGAAAATATACTCTCTTCTTTTCAAATACTACACCAAAGACATATTTCATAAAGATTAATGAACAACAGATAGTCATTCTATGAACAGTATAATAAAAACGTAATTAAAACTGAGATTTTTATTAGTATCAATGTGTTATATTTATGTGTTTTAGCTTAAAATGCATGGGTAGGCTTAAAATAAGTTGAAAAAGTAGTGGAGACCTAAAAAAAGTGTTTTTAGGAGTCGCAATTCTGTCTGCGCTGCCTTGTAGACCAGACCTGTTCCCGTCGTTTTGAGTACCTGGAAGTCTATGTTCTGAGTTCGTTTGACCAAGGTATGACAGAAACAAATTACCAGCAGCAACAAGAGGTTAGCTTACAAACAGGTATACACAGGTAATATCTATTTTGTTTGATCCAATCAAGAAGTGATTATACTCTTTTATGATGGTACAAAATGATGTTTTGCATTTGATTACCATGTTGATTTGGTTGCACGAGTATGTTCTTTTGGCTATTTTGTAGATGATGCAGGGTGTCATGATATTGGCATTGTGATCGTGTTGCGATTTCGATTATGATCGTTGTTGCCATCAAGAGATTGAGATTGACAATGTGATTGTGATTGAGATTGAAATTGAGAGTGTGATTGAGATTGAGATTGTGCACAAGATTGAAATTGAGATTGAGAGTGAGAGTGAGAGTGTGATTGAGATAGCTTGGGGGTGGTCGGGAGGTTATGAAACGAGCTATGCTCTTCTTGTAATGATTATCTTGTATACATAGAGACTCTTTATTTTTATATGTTTACTCTGCGTACTCTGTATATTCTTTGTTCATTATCAATGTATTTCGCTCTACCGTGTCGTGTTACAGAGAGAGAGAGAGAGAGAGAGAGAGAGAGAGAGAGAGAGAGAGAGAGGTTTTGATTTTGGTGTCATCCCTATGAGGTCTCTCTCTCTCTCTCACACACACACACACGCACACGCACACACACGGGGGGGTGGGGAGAGCCTACATTGAAACATTTTCTTGCTTAGATTGGTGAGAGTGAACCAATGGGACAATGGCCATTGTGTGACACACCGGGGGGGGAGGGGGGGGGGGAGGGGTTCTATATTGCAACATCTTCTTTTCTTACATTGGTGAGAGTGAACCAATGGGACAACGGCTATTGTGTGTGTGTGTGTGTGTGTGTGTGAGAGAGAGAGAGAGAGAGAGAGGTGGTATGTATACAATATGGCTGCAATGATGTCATTAACATAGTAGGAATAGTGTACATGAAAGGATTTCAGAGACGGATAACTTGCTCATCCCACTGAAGAAAAATTAGAGCATACCATGGTATACCTTCCTTATCTTTTGCTTCATTGCAACACTAGCCTCATCATCCAAATGAAAATTGGACACAATCACATTTGACAACACTGGTCGCGGCACGGACTCTATGATCCCACCTCCTGCATCCAACATTCTTTCTTTTGTCTTCTTAGACTTTCTCTTAGTAGACACTCCCGTCGTCGATGTTAGTTGTGCTGCCAGCTTTGCCCTCATCGCCATTGACATCACGTTCGGTGGCCAATATATTGCCGCTTGCTGTTGTCCCTTTCCCCTTAATTTCTCCCTCTTTCTTTCTTTGCCACCATTCATTGGCGTCATTGTAACCCTCGTTGTCATAGACAACTCAGCCGATGATGCGGAGCTCGCCATTGGCGAATTTTCTCTTTTCTTTCTCTTTGTGGACTTTCTGTGCACATGAGCATGAGCTGCTTCAATGGTTTCTAGTTCTCCAGGCAGAGCCGTAGCTGATCTATATGGAGGAAAATTAAGGTGGACGACATCCTCCTCTACAATTTTCTCATGCTCAACATTAATATCTCCATGGCTGATTTGGTGATGACATCGCTGAAGAAAGTCCATAAGCTTGTACTTGTCACAGTTGCATGGTGGATTGAAAAGCATGGGCTTTTGCAAAGTGGCAAGAGTCGAGCCAAATTCTTCCTCCAGACCCTACACATATACGGGATAATTAGGGAGTTAGCCTACCAGCTATCTGATACCTACTTCTCTCCATGACATGTACTTACGTCTATTTGTTTTTCAGCGAATGCGACTTTGCAAACACATGCACGACGTTGCGGGCCCATTTCCACCTGTATTTCGTGAAGAAGAGCATTGAACATCATTGCTCCTTTCAATTTAGTAAAATTTATGACAACAAACCCTTTATGGGCTCCTTTCCTGCAGTTTTGTACTTTTGATAATTAGGACTTCTATCAAATGAAAATGTTTATCATTTTAGAATTTAGCAGAAAAATCATTAAACTTACTTGCTTAACGGTATGTGGACATAATTGATTTGCACATCGCTGCTCTGTCTCCGCATAGGCAGTTTCTGCATGGAATGGAATTTTTCAGCAAAGTAGGCACCGGCCTCCATCTTCCATCAAATTGTTCTCGGCACAAAATTAATCTAAGAACTTAAGCAGGTCTTGTTGCCTGCATTAATCAGACGTAGAAAATTTCATTCAAAAAGCTCGACAGGGATATATTTAGAAAAACAATCATAAACAAATGCTTTTTGAGTGCGTGTGAAGGGGTTAATGTACTACACATCTCACATATGTTGGAATCTTGCAGCGGTTTTATGGCACTGTTGTCATTTAATGTTGCCGACAAAGACTAACACATGCAGCACAATCAATTAGACGGCATTAATGATCATGTGTTAATTGAAAATGCACTAGACTAGAGTATAATTAACTAGCTAGACCTGCTCATACAGAACTTGATTAGCTCTAGTTATCTGCAAAGGACCGTTAGGAAAACATGCTTAGGTAAGGTCACTGGTCATAAGCTGCCCACCTGCATTAACGCACATTGCGGCGGCTCGGGTACTGGAGGCGCTAGCAAGCAATAACATTAATGCACTTAATGAGTTTCGGTCATAGGATATAAGCTACGTACCTGCATTATCACATGCTTTGGCGACTGCGGGGCTAGCAAGGAGTACACTGACATCTTAACGTTATTGTCATTTCCATCCACTACTGGCACTTGCAGGAAGATTTGGCAACCACTTGCATAATTCATGGCCATAACTGCTGCCTCACGATTCTGTGCCTGAATGCAGTTCCACCTTGATGACTTCAAGCAACTCCTTAGCCCTCGCTAGGTCCTCTTCAGCTTCTTCCAGGTCGAAGGCGATCTCATTGATCCACTCCTTCCTGCCTTCATCAAGTGTGGGCTAGTCGTAATGTTGGGCGATGCTTTCTAACATTTTTGCCTTCAGCCGGTAGATCTTGCATTCTTTTTTCAAGATCCTCTGAGCCTGAAGATGAACATCATCAAAAAATACTCTCAACGAAGAAATCTGAAAAGCTCCTTCAAACAAATAGCCATTTCGCTGCCTCCAAATCAGCCACATGAACTCGGCTCTAACATGGTTCCAAGCTAATGTGTGGAGTTTATTCCTGTTGCCTAATAGAACCTATTGCCAGGTGAGGGGGGCTCCTAGAGCCTTGACAATTGGTGCCCAAATAGGGTGGTTAAAAGCACAGTGAAGAAAGAGGTGGGGAAGGTCTTGTACTACGCTTTTGCATCTGGGGCAGAGACCGTTGTCTTTGCCTGCTTTGCGAGCTTTCTCCCTGGTCCAGATCCCTTGAAGAGAATAATCCACAGCAAGGCCGTCTTCCGAGGGGTGGAGGGATTGGTCCACAACTTCGCAAACTTAAATGACCATTGCTTGGGTTGGAGGGTGACCTTCCATCTCCAGTTAATGACCTCGTGGGCAGAGGGGTTGGGAGCAGGCATGAGAGGAGGGGGGTGGTTCAGCGCAGCTCCATTGTGCCAACACAAACCTTTGAGAGAGAAGGAGCCAAAATCTTGTAGGAGCTAGCATTGATGAGAAGGAAATTGCTCGATATGTTTCCTCAGGTAGGAGATTTCCCAAGGAGCGAGGGAGAATTGATTGGAGAGATCCAAGTCTGAGAGCCAACGTTTTTGAGCCGATTCCCAGATGTGATGCCACGACGCTACGCCATTGTTGTGGAGCGAGAGAGCCTGCCTAGTGTCATCTTTACTGATTCCTGTCAAGTTCTTATTGGGCCACCAGACAGAGTCAAATGAGATGAGAGAGAGGCTGTGTTTGGATAGCACGTTGGGCTTGATCAGCTATTTATGTCTCTCCTATGCAAGCCAAAGAGACTTGACCAGTTCAGATCTAGCTGCTTTGACTGGATGGTCACTGAAGAATATTGTGACAAGGGAGAGATTCCTCCGTTTCTTTTGGTCTTTGATGTGGAAGGCGTCGAGCTGTCAAAAGAGGAGAACAGCCCATTCTGCCTCTGGATTTTGCATGGCTCTGATGACGGTTCTCATGGCCATTCGATCAGCTGTGAGAGGGAGATTCCAAATTCAAAGTCCCCTAGCTTCTTGGGCAGACAACAGAAATCCCATCGGACTTTGGAGGTCTTCACTGTGTGGGGGTCTCCACTCCATAAGAAGTTGAGACAGATTTTGGCTACCTCATTAAGGTGAGAGTCTGAGGGCCTCCAATAGGCCAGGAAAAAGATGATGTAAGCTGTTAGGTAGTGATTGATTACCATCACCCTGCGTGTTTTAGTGAACCTTGAAAGCCAACCCAACGATTGAGCTTGCTCTTGAAGTTCTGGATGGCCCAATCCCATCTTTGCTTTAGAGTTACTCGGAAGCCCATAGAAATGCCTAGCAAGCGGAAGATTGAGCCTTCCTCGATAATCTTACATCCTGAGTTGAGCAGCCACTGGGGAAGGGGAATTTCCCCTTGGCGGACTCCTGTCTTAGAGTGGTTAATTCTTGAACCTGAGGCAGTGCAAAAGACTTCCATGCAACTCCAGAACTCCTTAAGCATGTTCTGCTCGTTAGCTAGAAGGTGTTGGTATCATCTGCGAACTGAGAGAGGCATTGCTGAGAATCCCCATCTGGTAGAGTGATGCCTTTGATACGCCCTTGATCCATCCTATCCTTAATGAGGCAATTCAGTCCATCAGCAAAGATGGCGAACAGAAGAGGGGCTAAGGGGCAGCCTTGCCTAACTGAGCGGTTGAGAGCAAAGACGTCTGAAAGCAGACGTCTGAAAGCAAGCCGTTAAAGGCAATCCTAGCCCGGGCATTGCCTAACAAGGTCTTGATAAAAGAAACCATGATTGGACCAAAGCCCATGAAGAACAAACTCTCCATGATAAAGGACCACTCCAACCTGTCATAGGCCTTGTCAAAGTCTACTTTCACAAACACGAAGTCATGGTTTGATTCTTTGGCATGTTTAATGCCCTCCCATAAAGCAATCACCGCATCCATTATATGCCTCCCTTTAATGAAACCTTTTTGTTCCTGGGCGATCCAAATCATTGTTGCAGCTATATATGGCTCACTCTACTCAACTTGGTCTCACCTACATATTTGTATCTTGTCCTCAATATGAATCAGTCTTTGGGAGCGTATATGGTGTGTCTCTTGTCTCGTCTCTCTCTCTTTCTCTCTACATCTCAACATGGTATCAGAGTAGTAATGATCATGCGCCGATTCAATTCATGGTGACAAAACAGTATGTGTATGCGATTTGCATGTAAGATTCAAAAATTGCTACAAATTTTATTTTTGAGCATTAATTCTTGTTAACTGTGGTTGTTTTGTGTTAAGAAGAATATGATTAGTGTTTTGTGTGACGTTTATTGCTAATCAATCTAATCGTTGATTACGTTTTCTTGTTGATGACACCCTGAACTTCATCTCAATTTTTCTTGCTGTTCTGCTCAAAATTTGGAGAAACGGGAAAAGCGCAATGGGGCGTAGCGCAATGGCACCTTTCATCCAAAACTTGTTCGTCTCCTCGAGCTCTTCGATTTGAGTTCTAGGTTTGCGTCAATCGGAGTTCGCAGAAGAAAGTTATGCTGTTTTAACTGCAATTGAGCTTGACGCAGCTTTCTTCGTCCTACTTCTTCGTGAAGCGTCCGCGATCGTTTTTCTTATTTTGGCGTTAACTTTTTCGAGAAGATTTAGCTTTTTGCTATTCGTATTGTGGCCGTCAATCTTGCGTCTCACGCCACTCTATTTTGAGGACTCTTTTATTATTAACGTCTCCTTTACCCTGCCCTTTTTGGGTGACATCTCTCACATCTTTGGAAGTTCCTTGAGCATCCTTCTTACGTTTATCATTGACAGAATGTATTCCTCATATCTCTCTCATTCTCAATTGCGGCCTTCACCAAATATGGTGTGCAAATTCTGCGATCTTATCTTATACGTCTTCTCGCAACAAGATATGGCTATGAATATTCTCGTCAACGGCTTTCCTTCTGGCCAGTGTTCTGTTCCTCCTTTCCAAGGTCAAGGTTTTCCAGGCTGGAAAGCAAAGATGTTGTTAATTCTTGAAGGCGATGAACTCTCTGATGTTGTTCTTGGAAATCGTGTTTGTCCGCCTCAACCTGTTGATACGGATAATGATAACATGCTTATCACTGAAGGACCTATATTTGAAGATTGGAATGTTGCCTATACGGATTGGAAACGACGTGATAAAGCAGCTCGTCGGTATATTCTTTCTGCTCTTATTGATTCCCTTTTGCTTGATATGTACGAACTGCCTACTTCCCACGACGTATGGAAGTACCTTATTGCAAACTTTCAGAAGAAATCTATCACAGAAATACTTTATTTGAGAGGGTTACTTAACAAGTTACAATATGAAGTTGGTACTGCCATGACGGGACATATTGAATCTTTCAAATCTATTATTAATCAACTTGCTGCTGCCGGTGATCCTGTTCGACAAAAGCAACTGATTACACTTCTCCTTGATACGGTGAAGGACTCTTCTTATGATAACATTGTTACTATTCTCTCTAATAAATATGGTCTTGATTTCGACCAAGCCTGCATGTCTTTAATTGAATACTCTCAATGTCAAGAACGTCGTAATGCTAGTCATGATACAGCTATGATTTCACACGAGGAGACTGAGTCACAACAGATGGAACGGGCTTTTTACGCTCGAAGGTGTCCATTTCAACGAGGAAACCGCAGAGGTGGCCCTCGCGGTAATATTTTCTCTTGTCTCAAATTTCCTAATAAGCAATGTTCTTACTGCAACAGAAATGGCCATACTGAAGATGATTGTTGGGCACGTCAATATGATGAAGAAGACAATATTACCACAAAACAACCACATTTATCTAGAGACTCTTCTTCTTCTTCTTGTGAATATTATGGACGATCTGATCATCCCACTCATATGTTCTATAAGCGTCAATTCGACACAGATCGGAATAGAGCATATACTATTGAACATCGAAACAACATTGTAACAGAAACAAGCTGCGTCCTATGTTCAGTTGCTCCAGACAGAATACTTCATGTACGCGATGGATCACTTTTTATTATGGACGATCTGATCATCCCACTCATATGTGCTATAAGCATCAATTCGACACAGATCGGAATAGAGCATATGCTATTGAACATCGAAACAACATTGTAACAGAAACAAGCTGAGTCCTATGTTCAGTTGCTCCAGACAGAATACTTCATGTACGCGATGGATCACTTTTTATTGTCGATTCTGGTGCTACAAGAAATATGACATATCAGTCTAAGTGGCTCCATAACTATCATCCACTGCCAGCTCAGCGTGTTGTTTATCTTGCTGATGATACTACTTGTCAAGTAAAGGGTATTGGAGACTTATATCTTGGTACCTTATCTTCTTCCACTCGAATTTTGTGAGGAGTATTACATGTACCAGATCTTCAACGTAATCTTCTTTCAGTTGGTAGACTTGTTGATCTTGGTCTGTTTGTTGGATTTGATCATTGTTGGATTTGATCATACCAAATGCCGAATTGAGAAAGATGGACAGACTATAGCCACTGCTCCTCAAAATGGTAATTTGTTTGAACTCTCTCTCAACAATGCTGTAGCAAATGTTGTCACTGCTCCAGGTGATCATGATTGCAAAGTATGGCATCACCGTTTTGTTCATGCTGATTTCTCAAAACTCCTTGAGCTTCAACATCGTGATCTTGTTCATGGCATGGATCTTAAAGCCCATCCTCATATGGGAATTTGTGAATTTTGTGCTCTTGGGAAACACAATCGCAAACCCTTTCCTCTTTCAAATACAACTCATTCTCATGACATATTGGATCTTGTTCATACTGATATATGTGGACCTCTACCTTCTTCGAGATCACAATACCGCTACTTCATTACTTTCATTGATGATTTCTCAAGGTATACGACTGTATTTCTACTTAGACAAAAATCTGAAGCCTTATCTGTTTTCAAAAAATTCCACAAGGCTGCGGAACTTCAAACTGGTCATCTTCTTAAGAAGCTTCGTAGTGACAATGGAGGCGAATATGTTTCTCGAGAGTTTGTGAGTTACTGTGCTGACAATGGAATTCATCATGAACACACTATTCCATATTCTCCTCAACAGAACGGTGTTGCTGAACGAAAGAATCGCACTATTCTCAATGCTGTAAGATGTATGCTGATTCATTCTGGCTTATCTCGTGTTTTTTGGGCTGAAGCTACTTTGACAGCAGTATTTATTCAGAATCATCTTCCTACTACTGCACCCTCTGGTAAGATACCCATCAGAGCATGGACAGGTGACATTCCTTTTGTATCTCATTTTCGAACCTTTGGATGTATTGCTTATATTCATGTTCCCAAAGAAACACGAACAAAGCTTGATGCTCCTGGTCTTAAAGTTATTTTTATTGGATATTCTGACACTTCCAAAGGCTACAAATTCTATGACCCTTCCTCCAAGAAAGTAATTGTGAATCGTGATGCTACTTTTAACGAACAGCTTATGGGAGGCTCATGGTCCATGGATGATTCAGATGATACTAAATCATTGCTTCAAGCTTTTCCATTTCTTTCAGAAGATGAAACTCTTCCTATAGAGCAACTTTCCTCTTCACAACCATCCATTCCGAATGTTGCCAATGATGATATTGATATTTTTGCTGATGTGCCTATTGATTTTGAACATGGCTCATGTCATGTTTATGATGACGATATTGCTGATAATGCTTTTTCTACTTATGAAGATCCCATTACTTATGATGAAGCTATCTCTTCACCACAAAAGGATCAATGGCAAGAGGCTATGGAAGCACAGTACGATTCTCTTATCTCTAAAGGTACATGGATACTAACTGAATTACCTCTTGGTCGTACAGCTATTAAATGTAAGTGGGTGTATAAGACAAAAGTAAAAGCAGATGGATCTTTTGACAAGTTCAAGGCACGTTTAGTTGCAAAAGGTTACTCCCAAGTAGCTGGTGTTGATTATCAAGAGACTTTTTCACCAGTTGTTCGCATTACAAGTGTTCGAGTTTTATTGGCATTTGCTGTTCAATTTGATTTAGAAGCTCATCAAATGGATGTGCGAACTGCTTTTCTTAATGGTGACTTAGAAGAGGAAATTTATATGGAACAACCAGAAGGGTTTGTTATTCCAGGTAAAGAAGACCTCGTTGCTCAACTCCATAAGGCACTATATGGTCTCAAACAAGCTTAGCAAGCCGGGTATACAAAATTTGATCTTTTTCTCACCTCTAAAGGATTCATCTCTTGCTCGTCAGACCCCAACTTATACATAAAACGCCAAGGTAGCAGTTTTGTGATTCTTGTTCTTTCTGTGGATGATACCATCCTTGTTTCCAATGATTTGGGATTTCTTCAGCAAGTGAAAAAGTTATTGTCTTCTGCATTTGATATGGTGGATCTTGGAGAGATTCACTCGTGTCTTGGCATTAAAATCCAGCGGAACCATACAAAAGGTATTTTATTCCTTCGACAATCAAAGTTTATTGCAGATACTATGCAAAAATTTGGTATGGAATCTGCACATTCAGCCAACACACCTTGTCTTGCGAGCTCTACGAAGAACACTTCTGACAATGGCGGTCAACTTGTCACAAATCAACCTCATGCTAACTTGATTGGATGTCTTCAGTTTGTTGGCATTAACACTCATCCTGATATTCTGTTTTCTGCTAATTATCTTGGACAACATCTTGCATGTCCTTCTCTAAAGCATTGATCTGCTGCAAAGCGTGTGTTGAAATACTTGAAAGGCACTACAGATTTTGGTTTAGTCTATCGACGACAACTCACATCGGATTCTATGCAATCTCTTTATCTTTTGGGTTACACAGATGCAGAGTGGGCAAGCTTACATTTATCTATGCGATCTACTAGTGGAAATTGCTTCTTTATAAATGGTTGTCTTGTTTCTTGCACTAGCAAGAAACAACGTTGTGTTGCAGTTTCTACGACTGAGTCAGAATATGTTGCGGCATCACTTGTAGCTCGTGAGTTGATTTGGCTTCGACAAATGCTGGTTGATATTAGTCACTCTCCTCTTTCTAGCACACCCTTGCGGTGTGACAACCAAAGTGCTATTAGTCTTGCAAAAGACTATGTTCAACATAATAAGTCAAAGCACATTGCTGTCCATTATCATTATGTTAGGTATGAAGTACGCAAAGGAACCATTATGGTTAAACACTGTCCAAGTGACGAGATGATTGCAGACATTTTGACCAAAGGCCTCAACGAGTCACGTTTCATCCTCTTACGCTCAGAGCTTGGAGTGGCTTCGACCTCACTCTTTCTAGATTAGCTTCTTTGCTATTGTAATAGCTTTGTACATATGACATTGTAATCTTTTAGGTACCATGCACTATGCACACTCCACATTTTCACATTGTGATCTCTAAGTCACTTGAATATTTGTACATAGATGCACAATTCACTTTCACATCATCATCGCTGGTTCATATTTTCACATTGTATAGGGGCTTGGGTTTTTCCCTTGAACTCCCCAAGGGTTTTTTCATCCAAAGCTAGAGACCTTTGTTTGAGTGGGGGTGTTGGAGCTATATATGGATCACTCTACTCAACTTGGTCTCACTTATATATTTGTATCTTGTCCTCAATATGAATCAGTCTTTGGGAGCGTATATGGTGTGTCTCTTGTCTCGTCTCTGTCTCTTTCTCTCTACATCTCAACAATCATCAGATGAACAGTCAACCTATTACTGACCGCCCAGGCAAGGACGTCGTAGGCTGTGTTCATCATCGTGAGAGGACGCCAATTAGCTAGAGAATCCTTAGGTCCTCTCTTATGAATGAGGTTGATAACCCCTGTGTTGATGGAGCAAGGTAGGGATTCAAATTTAAGGGACTCTTCCCAGACTAGCAAGAGGCAGTGGGTCAAAGTTCTCTTGAATGTATTGAAGAATTCAGCCAGTTTTCTTGTCTTTCATTCCCTCGATGGAAGTGTACAATTCCGAGAGAGAGAGAGAGAGAGAGAGAGAGAGAGAGAGAGAGAGAGAGAGAGAGAGAGAGAGAGAGAGAGAGAGAGCGGTTTCTCAAGCTGGGGAAGGCTCTCTTGAGGTATGACCCTTGTTCTACATGCCCATATCTTTTCTCGGTAGCTCTTTACTTCTGGTGTGATGGCCTCCTTGGGGCTAAATAAGGTTTTGAAGTGTTTACGAGCATGCTCCAGTTTTTCATCATGGGAGTTGATAGGACAGGAGGGATTAGAGAAAAGGGGGACTGCCTCCCTGGAATTTTTCCTGCGCAACTATTTGAACATAGCCTTTGTGGGGTGGTCCACTTGACCCGCCCACCATTCCTTGAAAAACAGAGAGTTGTGTTTGAGGGTGAGCTCTTCCTCGAGTCGAAGCTGATGTCTCAACATGGAAACCTTGCTCTGGTTAGCAATCGAAGAGAAGTTGGACTCCAAAGAATTGAGCTCATTGTAGATCTTGTCTCTATGTTGCTGTCTGAACAAATTAACCTGTTTCCTTATAGAGATGAAGAGTTGTTGTGTTTCTTTAACAGCAATAGACCAAGCCTTCGAGGGTGACTTGATGGCAGAGAAATGCTTTGACCAGAGATTCTCGATGGCAAGCTGGACATCTAGGAGTTGAAAGAGCTCTGGGTCAGTATGAAACCAATGATTACGTACCTTGTTGGCTTTATCATCAAAAGTTACTACCAGTGGTAGTGGTAAGACAGACAGGAACTCCTAGCCACCTTGGCTTTGATTCTACAGAACATTTTGGCAGTGGTATAGTCAATAGAACATATGTCTAAATGAGACTTCCTGGCAAGCTGGCCCTGGCTGTAGTTTTGCCAGGAAAACCCCCCCTCAATTCCTATGTCGTAAACCTAAAGATTTTCCTTGAGGATTTCCCAACGAGATTTCTCTTGCCCGGAGATGACATTGCCAAGGCACATGAATCTGTCATGGATGCTCTCAACAATGTTAAAGTCTCCTATCAGGACGCAAGGACCTGAGAATGTAGAGAGCTCCACCCATAGTCTAGCTGGATCTGCCAATGAACCTCCTGTATACACTGAAATGATGAGGCAGTTGAGGGGGGCAGGGGCGTGTACTGCACACCAGCTCGTGCCACTTTTTACCTTGTCAATAGTGATTCTGCATGAGGGGGGAACGCCGATGGCTGCTCCTCCTGAACCTCGGGGGTGGTTAGAAGCGAACCAGTCCTTGTTTTGGGAGACGTCAATGAGTCTTCTCACAAGGTTGTCCCCGGTGACCTTGATTTCTTGAAGGGCTATGACATCAGCGGGGTGGTCTCGGCACCAATAGGAAACTCTATTGGCTTTGCCAGGGTCTGAAATGCCTTTGATATTCCAGGAGACAATTCTCATTTGTGGGATCTTTGGGGCTTTTTGCCTGAGCTATCTCCCCTAGGGGGTATTTGAGCTACATTGGAATGTGCACGCTTGTTGTCCTTGACAATCTCCATAGGAACAGGGTTGACAAGAACCAGTTCGAGAGAAGGAGGAGGGGGTTCAGGAGTAGAAGTGTCTTTGTTTAGATCTAGCATGGACTCATGGTCCATTGCATTCACCTGAGCTTTCAATGAAGAGGAAGAAAGGTTGGGGTTGGGGGGGGGGGGCTTGATTCTGTTGGGTAGGGGGGATGAAATCTCCTTCTCGGAGTCGGAGGAATCCGCGAAATCTTGGAGGGGTGGGAGGATGACAAAGCAGTTGGCTTGTCTCCCCTTATTCTTGGGTGCTTGGGGTCTAGGAGCCTTCTTACCATTCACATTGCCTTGGCTACCTGGAGGAAACTGTTCGGGGGCTTGGGGATTGTCCGGCGTCAGCGAAGCAGTAGGGACAGGAGAAGTGGGTGGAGCAGGGGAAGGGATGGGGGCAGGGGGTTTCGGGTTGCAACTAGGGCAACCCCTAACGAAGTGGCCTTCAGTACCACAAAGGAAGCAAGACTTGGGGAGATACTCGTATTCAACATTCTGCTCGAATAACTCCCCGTCATCAATCAGAATCTCAATGCAGTCCGGCATGGGACCTCCCAGATCCATTTCGACAAGGGCTTGAGAGTGCAGAGCATGGTTGAACTCCCGTCGAGGCCTTCCTCCAATGAGTCTGCCCAAGACAGAGGCAATGAGCTTGAAATGTTGGTGAAGATGAAGGGGAAGATTGGGAAGCTCAACCCATACCGGATAGTTCTTGATGGCTGAAATAGATGGGTCAAATTCCTTATGCCACCCGTAGAGCATCAAAGGGGAATTGCGAATCATCCATTGGCCGTGACTCAAGATATCAAAGGCCATCGTCTCTTCCTTAAACAAAAATAGGTAGTGATTCTTTGGGAGGGCTTGGATGGAATCTACCACAGCCGCTCTAGGGCCCCAGTGATTCCTAATCCAGGCTTTGAGGACCTCAGCAGGAGGGCCAGCCAGTAGACCAATGATAGCTCGAGACTCAAGTTGAGCTTGAAGTTTACGTACCTGAGCAGCACGTAGGGTAATGGATGGCTTGCCTCTTGAACAATTTCCTGTAGCTTTAGGACGATTTCCCACGCCTTGTTTGCTGAGAGGCGAGGGGCTATGCGTTGTATGTACTCCCACATCTTTGCCGCGTGGTTGGGGCTACGGTGACATTGGGCCATGGGGCGCGGGCAACCCATCATGCAGGGGAGGGTGATGAAGAAGATGTTGCAGAGAGGCTTGGAGGTGCTCCACCTGAGCTCGGGTGAGAGGAGGGGGAAAGAGGGGGAAGCCATCAACAGAGGTAGCAGGGTAGCCAGGTTGTTCATGATGAGTGACCTGTGAGGTAGAGGGTTGGAAGCATCCCAAGCATTAGTCGAGGTAGGGGGCGAGGGGTGGGGGAGAGGGCCTGGGAACCCAGGGAAGGGCATCTTCCCCAAGCACAGAGGCCTCTAGATTGATATCCTCCTTGAGTGAGTGGATACGCCTTGTTGGAAGGTCCCTAGATTGGGATTATCTTTGTAAGACTGTTCAACTTAGATTGTACATTTAACTCTTTGCGACCTTACACTAACCCTATCCCCAGGTCTTTTGTAATCTTCTTTGCTTTCTTAATATAATTCACCTCGTGCTTTTCTGGTAAAAAAAAAAAAAATTGCAGTTCCTGCTGCAATGTCTATGAGACAGGGTTGAGAGAGAGAGAGAGAGAGAGAGAGAAAGAGAGAGAGAGAGAGAGAGAGATCAGAGAGAGTTGCATATGTTTGTGTACGCGAGAGACGAAGAAGAGGTAACAAAAGAACATACGCATGTAGACGCAAGAATATGATGCTTATCCAGCCCTTCTTATACACGTCCCATGCATTAGAGTGAAAATCAATGGTGCTCTACTGTCCTTGTGTATAAACCCGTCTTGCAGACGGAAGAGAAGAATAAGAAAAACAGGAGAGAGAGAGAGAGAGAGAGAGAGAGAGAGAGAGAGAGAGAGCCTTGTAGATGGAAGTTCTGGGCTTCTCTACTGCAATTTATTTGAATGGAGGAAAGCTGAGTAGAACATGAGTTGGACACACATTAAATATTCGAGTACATATATATCATGCACCTATTTACTACAATCAATGTACTTCTATATATTGCATATAGGGCCGATATGTCGATGCATGATGTCTACATCTAAGAAAATTTAGCACACATATGCTAGAGAGAGAGAGAGAGAGAGAGAGAGAGAGGTACTATATAATACTACTCATATGCAGTATCAATGCAACATGTTTTAGCTCTACATTGTAACTTACAAGGCTCTTCCCACCTAGTACCTTATGTGTCCTACAACTATCACCATGGGCATTCAATCGCAAAAGAACTCCAGCTCATCAGCGAAGAATATTCCTATGCAAAACTCCCACAATATCATTGATCCCTGTTGGTTATACTAGGTGTTACATAATTGTTATTTTTTTCCTCAATGTCAAGACCACAAAGACCTCAAAATATGCACCTATTGAACCGGTTGTCCCACAATCATGTACTTTGTCCACAATCGGCTACTCTTGTTAGTGGTTCCAATCTGCTACCGCAGTACTCTTGACAACTCCATCCCTTATACCCAAAAATTTTCTAACTACTAATTTCTAGACCCTAATCGAACCCATCATTCTCATCCTTATCCTCATCCTCATCCATCTTGAGATAATGTGTCATTATCTAACCCTGCAACATAGACATGTTCAAAGCATGATGCTCTATTCTACCATATTGCCTTGTTGAGCGCTCAATCAAGTGGCAATATTTTTAATCATTATAATGTCATTATCCATTGATGGCTACTATGGAAATTCAAGTACAACCTAATGTAACGTCGAGAAATGTGGGTAGTGCCTCTTCGCGTCCATGTTGATGTCAACCGCAATAGCTCTGCTCAACAAATCCCTCATCAACAATTAGAGTCTCCCTACTTGTAAATTGTTCTCAACACTTCAATAGTCATATACATGCATCCCTTTGAAGACAGTTGCAATGCCTTTCAATCAACATCAAGTCATTTTTTCTACCCATCGCCAGCCTGTTCCTATCCCACATGTTGCCTTCTATTAGTTGTCTACCTTTCGTGAAGGAATACTTGTAGCAAAAACATTCAATGTGTCTGTGTGCCTGTGCGTGTGTGTGTGTGCGTGTCTGTGTGTGTGTTTGTGTCTGAGAGAGAGAGAGAGAGAGAGAGAGAGAGAGAGAGAGAGAGAGAGAGAGGTGACATCATTCTCTCTGCCTAATTCCTTTTTAAAGTTGAGAGAGAGAGAGAGAGAGAGAGAGAGACAGAGGATAGTGTTGGTTACGGCCAGAAAACGCTCATGAGCCGAAGCTTTAGGAGGATTTGAATCTCTGCCATCCCTACGTCCGCTTGCATTCCAAGCCACGTGTTACTGCACCACATCGGGACAACTCGACCTCCCTTCCCAGTCATTCAGAGGATGTATAAGTATGTTGTCCGGTATATGCGTCTCATGCAAGCTCCTGCTGATTTGTAATTGCTCCTGATTTGTAGTTGCTTTTAAAAAATGCAAAATCCATCAAGATTTGGTTACCTTGACGTGAGACCTCACAATAATATTATACATACCAATGTGTGTGTCGTCTTCGTGGCGGTCATCCAGATTAGGTTACTTTGACATGAGACCTCACAATAATATTATACATACCAGTGTCTGTGTCGTCTTGGTGGCGGTCATCACACCTGGGCGACTGTTTTTGAACCGAGGAGGGCTGGCCATGGTGGTCAAAACATTAATGGCGCGTTGGTGAAGTTGGCATTGAGGGCACACTATTGTGCTGAAGTGGTGTTTCCTCTCCCTGGCCTTCTCATTCTGGAACCAGTAATAAATGTTTCGGCCCTCTATGCACCCGTGCGCATGCAAGCGGAGAGTGATGCGGCTCGTCTGCGCCATTGTGGGAATGCGCACACCTCCTATGTGAAACAGTGCTAGCTGCTCCGCCGTGGGACTCCATTGCGTGTGTGCCAGTGCTCTTTGATGATACATCAGTCCCATTCTTTTAGAGACAATATCCGGGCATGCAGACCGGCTAGGGGACCCGATCATTATATCGCTATGCACCATTTGTGGTGCCTGATCATGAGCAGATATGTCATGTTATTGTCCCCTCAATGTATTGCAATCCTCTAGTCCTCGTGAATACTTACATGATCTTAGAATTTATGATGTTGGGTGCAATCCTCTTACACTGCACTCCTAATGTGTGTAGCGTGCTCGACAACATTCCTCTGCCATGGTCAATACTCAATATTCCGGAATATCAAGCCCTTGCACACACACACACACATATAGGTAGATATATATATATATATAGAAAGATAGAGAGAGAGAGAGAGAGAGAGAGAGAGAGAGAGAGAGAGAGAGAGAGAGAGAGAAATATCAATTCTCTTCACTACAAGCTATCAGTGACTTTTTGTCACTCGGGGAGATAGTATAGAGAGAGAGGACGGAGAGAGAGAGAGAGAGAGAGAGAGAGAGAGAGAGAGAGAGAGAGAGAGAGAGAGAGAGAGAGAGATTAATTGAGGGTTCTTCAATCCTGGCATAGGCTTTCCTTGCTTGGAAGCAAAGAAAGTCCAAGATAGCAATGATACGATCTAGCTGCAAACATGGTAGAATGCGTGAATATATGCAGCAAGCTAAGATCATGTAACATCCAATTTGTGAGGATGCGGGAAATGACAACGAAGGCAACCACATTTGGTTGCACATACGGCCGCATGGTAAACATATTGATTCTGAGATGAAGAGAATGCACTATCTTTATGCGGGCTTGTGTGCGTTTCCACACACGCAGATGTATGTGTGTGTATGAGAGAGGGAGATGGGGCATAACTCGGTTGATGGCGACCTCTTAGTGTATTGTCATCTATATTGGTGCTTATTATAGTTATAGGAACTTCGTCACGTAGTGCATTGATGCCTCTTAACATACTGTATTCATGTGACGCATGCAAAGAAAAACATATTGGCAGTAAATTGAGGCAACACAGAGGGTCCTGTGTGTGTGTGTGTGTGTGAGAGAGAGAGAGAGAGAGAGAGGGAGAGAGAGAGAGAGAGAGAGAGAGAGAGAGAGAGAGAGAGAGAGAGAGAGAGAGAGACCTACTTGGATTGGAGATCATAGACCTCACTTGCAAACACGCTAGTCTTTTAACATCGACAATCGTTCTTTGGAGTATAGGTGTGCATGCATTCGAGGGTGGAAATTAAGCCTCATGGGTACCCGTGGGAGGGATAGAGAGAGAGAGAGAGAGAGAGAGAGAGAGAGACCATCAGAGTACTGCTCCTACCCGCATGCACATCTATAATAGGTTGCTTCAACAAACGAAGACGACAATGATTGGCTCTTTTACCATTGTTTAATATTTTCTTTATGAATTATGTCATTTAGCATTGAGGTGCGTCCTCCATTCCCCGCGTGGCTCGTTTGCGGAAAGTTTCTCTCCATTATTTAAGTTAGATATATAGCCTTCTTGTGTTTTAGGGTTTTTTCCAAACCTCGTTAAGAATAGCACCTTTCAAGTTTCCATTTTGCATCATGCAAATTTGCGATGGTGCCATATCTACAAATGTGGCTAGAGAACCACTGACTTTAAATTCTTTAAATAATGCTTAAAAGTACATCACAAAACAAAACAATTTTCCCCTTAATTATTTTGTTGTTGTTGTAATTGATGATGTTTACAATTTCCATTAAAATAGTAATAACTTACACTACAAGAGGTACTTCACATTAAGGACGCTCACAGTGCGACGTTCAAAAGAGAAAATCCACGGCGTCGCTATGGGCATTGCTATTTTATTTTTTACATAGCGGCGCCCATAGTGACACCGACAGGGATAAAAAATAAACCGAAAGCATACAAAAACTCAGATCTCAGATCTGATCTTTTGGTGCTCAAGCAAAGAGATAACCCGCACTCTGCCATTGTTGGACTGGAAAAAAAAAGCACCTAGCTCAGATACAAACGTTGCTGACAAAATTCCTTTGGGGCAATAAAGGGAAAACTTGTGCCTTCATTAAATGGGACTTTGTTATTAGTCCTAGAAATCAAGGGGGATTGGGGGTGCTTAACCTGCAGGCACATGCTCACGCTCGACGGGCAACTATGGTCAAACATATGTTTAAATGGGACACTATTTGGTCCATTTGCACGTGGGATATCATTTCTCTATCAGTGGTTTACTATCATGGCACGTGGAACATGTCGGACTGGGACAAATTGTTTTCGCATGCCCCTCTTAAAACTGGTCGTATTACTTCTCAGTTGATGATTAATTCTTGGAAACACACATCCTCTAATTTGATATAACAAGGTCGTCTTAGGTATACAGGCAATTCTCTTGGTCAAGAAAATGTTTTCTGGAGCTTGGTCTTTAAAACCCCGCCTGCCTTGATTATTTAAAAACAATCCATCAGGTTATTCAGAAAAGGCATCATATGCATTGATCAAATGTTGGACTCTCAGGGGTTGTTTGTTCTCTTTTTTGCAGCCAAGAGACAATTGAGACTGTCAAATGCTTTCAGAAGAAGCTGGATAGACTTATGTATTCAAACATTCAAGCTTCAATTCCCCATTACAGAGAACTTATGGGAAAGATTCCAAGACTAACACCTCCCAGGGAATGTAGGTGATTGGTGGAAATCTTCTAGTGCACAATTCTACACTTTGCTTATTCCAGATTTGGACATCTCAACTAGATGCAACAGATATTGGAGGTTCAACAAATCACAAGAGTGGTGGATACAGTGGCTGACTGCATTATGGAGCCTTCCTTGTTCGAACAAGCACAAGCTTTTTTTGTGGAGACTTCTCACTGGTTCTCTACCCTGTGGAGAACTACTACTTAAGAAATGTATTTCAGATGGGAAATGCCCAAATTGTAAATCTATGGAGACCATTAAACACTTATTTTGGAACTGCAAAAATGTAAGACAATGGTGGCTATGGATTTTACAACATGTACAAAAATGGGTCCCAGTCAAACTATCTATCTTTTCTATGACATTTGGGCTATGCAAATTTCCAGATGATGCAATACAGTTTTGTATGCAATCCTTGAGAGTTTGGTTACTGTTTTTTATTTGGAATGCTCGAAATTTTTCCACTTTTGAGAAAATCTCGCTTTACAAGGTTACTATCCCATAGGAGATTATTAAGAAAAAGATGATGGAGGGCTGCCTTTGTATCATTGATGGAAAGATGAAAGAGAGATGTTTACAGTTCATAAGTTGGATCTGACACAGATCAATGACGAGATGATGTAATATATATGTAAATAATAAAGTTTCCCAAAAAAGAGAGAGAGAGAGAGAGAGAGAGAGAGAGAGAGAGAGAGAGAGAGAGAGAGAGAGAGAGAGAGAAAGTAAAGAGAGGTAATGAGAGAGAGAAAGATATAAAACAAAGAGAAAGAGAGAGAGAGAGAGAGAGAGAGAGAGAGAGAGAGAGAGAGAGAGAGGAGAAAACAAAGAGAAAGAGAAAGAGGGAGAAAGAGAGAGAGAATAAAAAACCAAAGAGAGAGAGAGAGAGGGAGAAGACGAAAGAGAGAGGTAAGGGGAGAAAACAAAGAGAGAGAGATTAGGTTAAGATTTAAATTAGATTAGGTTAGATTACATTTAGATTTAAGTTTATGCTGAGTTTCAGATTAAGTTGAATTTAGATTTACGTTAGATTAAGATTAGGTTAGATTTCAAATTAGGGCAGTATTAAAGACTAGTTAGCTAAGTTAGATTTAAGTTAGATTACATTTAGGTTTAGGATTTCAGATTGGATTAGATTTAGGTTTATGTTGAGTTTAATATTAGATTAGATTTAGGTTTAAGATTAGGACAAGATTTAAGGTTAACTAGATTAAATTTAGATTTAAGTTAGATTATATTTAGGTTTAGGTTAGATCTAAGATTAAATTAGATTTAGGTTTATTTTGAGTTGAAGATTCGATTAGATCTAGATTTATGTTCGATCTAAGATTAGATTAGGTTTAGGTTAGATTTTTATTTCATGTCAATGAAGGCGCGCTTTGCCCAAAGAGCAAACACTAGTTACACAACAATATGAATCTGACACCTACTAACTCACACACTAACCATATTCAATTAGGCACGAATCACCACATGCTCAATTAGGTTAGATTTTGGATTGAGTTTTTATATTAGAGTCTACCTTCAGGATTACGGTAAAAATATTAGAGTTAGACGAACGGTGATCCCTCTCTTCCTCTCTACGGTAGATTTCTCGTACCCACAAATATAGGCATTGACCAATAAAGACAAGATGATAACCCAGTGGTTCTGATCTCTGTGCACCTCTAGACTGAGGCGTGTGGGGATTGGACATGACTAGAGAATGTGAGGTAGTTTACAGTGTGAATAGAGAGAGAGAGAGAGAGAGAGAGAGAGAGAGAGAGAGAGAGAGAGAGAGAGAGGACGGAGGATGCCAATAGAAGATTAGATTTATGTCTAGGTTATAAGGTTTTTATCTTCATTATGAGTAGTAACGAGGATGTGGGGCCGTCCAACCAAAACACCTATCTCTCAACAAGGATCTTGTGTCCTTATAATCAATGCAAGCATGTTCTGTATTACGAACAAGACGCGTTTCTTTGTAGCACGTTCGCGAATTTTGCGTGTTCAATCCATCTATTATAGATCGACTTGTTGCCAATTATAACTCGTCGGACTCTTACGCTGGCCAATAGGAAGCAATCCTGCAACCCAATAGACGTGTTCTCCCAGGCGCTTTGGTCAAGCAGCATACGTGGGGCCACAAGATGTAGCCTCTAGTAGCTCAGAGGATGATCATGCATACCACATTGCCAACGAGGTAATGTTTGAGCCTCAGATCGATGAAATGATCGCGACGATCATGGATTTTGAAAGGCTTATCTATGATGATATGAAAGTGAAGTCGATGCACCATTGTATGATGAAGCACGTGTTCTAGATCATTCGGAAAATAGTGGACTTCTTTGGGGCCTTGTAAGGTTTGGGATTAAATTTCTAATTGGTAGGGGGTTAAGGGGACACAAAATGTTGAGATGTAGAGAGAAAGAGAGAGAGACGAGACAAGAGACACACCATATACGCTCCCAAAGACTGATTCATATTGAGGACAAGATACAAATATATAGGTGAGACCAAGTTGAGTAGAGTGATCCATATATAGCTCCAACACCCCCACTCAAACAAAGGTCTCTAGCTTTGGATGAAAAAACCCTTGGGGAGTTCAAGGAAAAAACCGAAGCCCCTATACAATGTGACAATATGAACCAGCGATGATGATGTGAAAGTGAATTGTGCATCTATGTACAAATATTCAAGTGACTTAGAGATCACAATGTGCAAATGTGGAGTGTGCATAGTGCATGGTACCTAAAAGATTACAATGTCATATGTACAAAGCTATTACAATAGCAAAGAAGCTAATATAGAAAGAGTGAGGTCGAAGCAACTCCAAGCTCTGAGCACAAGAGGATGAAACGTGACTCGTTGAGGCCTTTGGTCAAAATGTCTGCAATCATCTGGTCACTTGGACAGTGTTCAACAATAATGGTTCCTTTGCGTACTTCATACGTGACATAATGATAATGGAGAGCAATGTGCTTTGAGTTATTATGTTGAACATAGTCTTTTGCAAGACTAATAGCACTTTGGTTGTCACACCGCAAGGGTGTGCTAGAAAGAGGAGAGTGACCAATATCAACCAGCATTTGTCAAAGCCAAATCAACTCACGAGCTGCAAGTGATGCCGCAACATATTCTGACTCAGTCGTAGAAACTGCAACACAACGTTGTTTCTTGCTAGTCCAAGAAAGAAGACAACCATTTATAAAGAAGCAATTTCCACTAGTAGATCGCATAGATAAATGTGAGCTTGCCCAGTCTACATCTGTGTAACCCAAAAGATAAAGAGATTGCATAGAATCCGATGTGAGTTGTCGTCGATAGACTAAACCAAAATCTGTAGTGCCTTTCAAGTATTTCAACACACGCTTTGCAGCAGACCAATGCTTAAGAGAAGGACATGCAAGATGTCGTCCAAGATAATTAGCAGCAAACAGAATATTACGACGAGTGTTCATGCCAACAAACTGAAGACATCCAATCAAGTTAGCATAAGGTTGATTTGTGACAAGTTGACCGCCATTGTCAGAAGTGTTCTTCGTAGAGCTCGCAAGACAAGGTGTTTTGGCTGAATGTGCAGATTCCATACCAAATTTTTGCATAGTATCTGCAATAAACTTTGACTGTCAAAGGAATAAAATACCTTTTGTACGGTTCTGTTGGATTTGAATGCCAAGACACGTCTGAATCTCTCCAAGATCCACCATATCAAATGCAGAAGACAATAACTTTTTCACTTGCTGAAGAAATCCCAAATCATTGGAAACAAGGATGGTATCATCCACATAAAGAGCAAGAATCACAAAACTGCTACCTTGGCGTTTTATGTATAAGTTGGGGTCTGACGACTAGAGATGAATCCTTTAGAGGTGAGAAAAAGATCAAATTTTGTATACCAGGCTCGCGAAGCTTGTTCGAGACCATATAGTGCCTTATGGAGTTGAGCAACAAGGTCTTCTTTACCTGGAATAACAAACCCTTCTGGTTGTTCCATATAAATTTCCTCTTCCAAGTCACCATTAAGAAAAGGAGTTCGCACATCCATTTGATGAGCTTCTAAATCAAATTGAACAGCAAATGCCAATAAAACTCGAACACTTGTAATGCGAACAACTGGTGAAAAATTCTCTTGATAATCAACACCAGCTACTTGGGAGTAACCTTTTGCAACCAAACGCGCCTTGAACTTGTCAAAAGATCCATCCGCTTTTACTTTTGTCTTATACACCCACTTACATTTAATAGCTGTACGACCAGGAGGTAATTCAGTTAGTATCCATGTACCTTTAGAGATAAGAGAATCGTACTCTGCTTCCGTAGCCTCTTGCCATTGATCCTTTTGTGGTGAAGAGATAGCTTCATCATAAGTAATGGGATCTTTAGAAGTAGAAAAAGCATTATCATCAATATCGTCATCATAAACATGACATGAGCCATGTTCAAAATCAATAGGCAGATCAACAAAAATATCAATATCATCATTGACAACATTCGGAATGGATGGTTGTGAAGAGGAAAGTTGCTCTATAGGAAGAGTTTCATCTTCTGAAAGAAATGAAAAAGCTTGAAGCAATGATTTAGTATCATCAGAATCATCCATGGACCATGAGCCTCCCATAAGCTGTTCATTAAAAGTAGCATCACGATTCACAATTACTTTCTTGGAGGAAGGGCCATAGAATTTGTAGCCTTTGGAAGTGTCGGAATATCCAATAAAAATAGCTTTAAGACCAGGAGCATCAAGCTTTGTTCGTGTTTCTTTGGGAACATGAATATAAGCAATACATCCAAAGGTTCGAAAATGAGATACAGAAGGAATGTCACCTGTCCATGCTGTGATGGGTATCTTACCAGAGGGTGCAGTAGTAGGAAGATGATTCTGAATAAATGTTGCTGTCAAAGTAGCTTCAGCCTAGAAAACACGAGATAAGCCAGAATGAATCAGCATACATCTTACAGCATTGAGAATAGTACGATTCTTTCGTTCAGCAACACCGTTCTGTTGAGGCGAATATGAAATAGTGTGTTCATGATGAATTCCACTGTTAGCACAATAACTCACAAACTCTCGAGAAACATATTCGCCTCCATTGTCACTACGAAGCTTCTTAAGGCGACGACCAATTTGAAGTTCCGTAGCCTTGTGGAATTGTTTGAAAACAGATAAGGCTTCAGATTTTTGTCTAAGTAGAAATACAGTCGTATACCTTGAGAAATCATCAATGAAAGTAATGAAGTAGCGATATTGTGATCTCGAAGAAGGTAGAGGTCCACATATATCAGTATGAACAAGATCCAAGATGTCATGAGAATGAGTTGTATTTGAAAGAGGAAAGGGTTTGCGATTGTGTTTCCCAAGAGCATAAAATTCACAAATTCTCATATGAGGATGGGCTTTAAGATCCATGCCATGAACAAGATCACGACGTTGAAGATCAAGGAGTTTTGAGAAATCAGCATTAACAAAACGGTGATGCTATACTTTGCAATCATGATCACCAGCTGGAGCAGTGACAACATTTGCTACAGCATCGTTGAGAGAGAGTTCAAACAAATTACCATTTCGAGGAGCAGTGGCTATAGTCTGTCCATCTTTCTCAATTCGACATTTGGTATGATAAAATCCAACCAACAGACCAAGATCAACAAGTCTAGCAACTGAAAGAAGATTACGTTGAAGATCTGGTACATGTAATACTCCTCGCAAAATTCGAGTGGAAGAAGATAAGGTACCAAGATATAAGTCTCCAATACCCTTTACTTGACAAGTAGTATCATCAGCAAGATAAACAACACGTTGATCTGGCAGTGGATGATAGTTATGGAGCCACTTAGACTGATATGTCATATTTCCTGTAGCACCAGAATCAACAATAAAAAGTGATCCATCGCGTACATGAAGTATTCTGTCTGGAGCAACTGAACATAGGACGCAGCTTGTTTCTGGTACAATGTTGTTTCGATGTTCAGTAGCATATGCTCTATTCCGATCTGTGTCGAATCGATGCTTATAGCACATATGAGTGGGACGATCAGATCGTCCACAATATTCACAAGAAGAAGAAGAAGAGTCTCTAGATAAACGTGGTTGTTTTCACTACAAGAGGTTGTGTGCTCTTGTGACGCTGTTAGCGACGGAAATACACTAGGTTTTTATAACCCCCGGCGTCGCTAAAACCGTCGCTACGAGAGCGTCGCTATATAGCGACGCACATAGCGTCGCTCATAGCGACTGTTATAGCGACGTTTACACAGAAGACTATAGCGACACTCATAGCCACGCTTCAGAGCCATAAATAGCGACGCTTTTAGCGACGCCCGAGAGAATTTTGTTTTTGGTGGCAGGGCATTGAATGCCCTGCCACCCATCAACCATATTGTACTTGATTCACTTTTTAAAAAAAGTGCAAGGGTAGATAATAGACCCAAAATAGTCACCCACAAGATGCATTGTTTGCAAAATTGACAATTGTACACATCATAGGCAAAATGAATTGATTGGCAAATGTAATAATGAGAATTGTACAACATCATAGGCATAAAGAATTGATTGGCAAAAGGAACTGCGGTGACAAATGTAATAATATACATGGTTCAAAAAGACGTATAAAATCCGTTTCATGATACATAAGCTATGAGAAACCCTAAACTAATGCTATCTAGCTACGGCTAAACTGACGTCGTCTAGTCAGACGTCTCATCGTGTCCAAGCGGCGTATCTGTCGGATTCTGCAAAAAAAGACAATAAGACAGCTTTCAGTAAGTATAAACATATAACGACATTTATAAAACAATACAAAAAATAAAAAAGAGTAAACCCTAATACTAACCATGCCGCCGCGAGAACTGAGAATGTCCATCAGGGCGTTTAAGCCCTTCCTGCCTGCGTACTCGCGCTCGTACGGTGTGGGATCACGTCCTGTCATCGACCACTGTCAAAACATACAAAGATTTCATTATGTTATAATTAAAAAACTCATAATCCCTAAACTATCGAACATAAAGAGCAATGTGAAAACACTTACAAAATTGGCCTCAAATGATGCCCATCCACCGCTCCCCAAGTGGTGCGAGCTCCCTGCCTCTACTCGCGCTCTGGCTGCATCCTTTTGTTGCTTCCACTTGTCGGGATTCTCGCACGCTGCTTTCTTCGCATTCTTCCAATCTTCTTTGGCCAGCCAATCTGGCCTGTTCCACCCATTCTTGATTGCTTTTTGCACTTCGGAACGCTTGTGTTTGCAGTATTCGCGCATTCGAATCTTCATCAGGTCTTTATTGAAGCGTTGATCCCGTGTTGGAACGGGAAACTCATCATGAAGTATGCTGATGAATCTGTTTTTTAAATCACTTGGTACTTCACTCCATTTGTTTAGTATGTAGTGTCTAAACAGCTGAGAGCAAAGACCACGCATGCGCAAGATCACCTTCTTGCCGTCATTATCCATGATGATGCCGCCGCTGATGTCGACAGAGTAAGGCAAGCCCTCTAGCCGGTGACGCGTGAACCTGGGTGTCCCGACAGGGGTCTCTAGCGGCGTGTCGATGGGGGTACGGACGCCAGGTGTCTCCACCGGCGTCTGGGCCCCGAAGCGAGGAGTGTCGAGTGGGGTGGCTCCTGGCGGAGTAGGTAGAGGTGTGTAGCTTCTAGGAACAGTCAGCCGTGCAAAACCTGGCGTAGATGGCGATGCTGTGGCTAGTGTGGGGGCGGGCAAAGAAGGGGAGGGTAAAGAGCCTCGTCGAACACGAGGCGGTGTGGAGGCATCGGTGGCGGAGTCCCCACAACAACCGCCACCGCCACCACTAGAGCACCGGTGTCTAGACGAGTGTGAAGCTCGTCTCGTCGACGCCGAAGCTTCGGAGCGCGCCGAATGCTCCGAAAGAGAGGGAGATGCGGATGGAGTAGGAACGCGCGATGATGCGCCAGAGCGATGACGCTCCACGTACCACTGTCTCTGCTGCGGTGACAAAGAAGAAAGAAACTCCTCATCATCCATACCTGCATTAAACACACGATATTTAAACTTAATATTGAATGAATAGAGTAGACAATGACGCAAAGACCATTAAATACAATGACGTAATGACGCATATAAATACAATGACGCAATGAATTGAGTGATAGAAGAGGCAAGTCGAAAACTCAAAATTTTCAATGAAAAGATGTGAGCGCGAGTAGAAAAGAGCGTTATACACCATGGAAGGTACTTAGAGAGCCAGAGCTTTTACAACACGGAGAAAAATTGTTCAAATACAATATTTGTGGCTTTAAGAGATCTCTCTCTCATCCTCGCATAACTCAGCATAACTTCCTATATCTATATACAGCTCTCCGTTTAAACACATATCCTCTGTTTCATTTTGTAGCTCCTCTGCATGCACCCCATATAGAGTAGTAGCATCTTGATGCTCGTCTGGCACCACCGCAGCGGCTTCTGATTGAGCATCTTCTCTGATCTCCTCCATTGATGTCGTTGTGATTGGCACATGGTAGCCTTCATACGTCCTTGCACTACGAGGGGCTACCTCTATGACGTACCACCAGTTTGATGTAGACTTTGTAGGATTAAATATTACCTGCCAGAGCCACATAACTTACATGAGAGCTTTCAAGCACATAACTTGTAAAAGGGGGATGTTAACTATTTACATACTTACTTGTTCACAATGCTCGGGTAGTACGAAAGTGTCTCTTAGGTCAGTCCATTTCTTAGTAGAATCCACCTCAAGAAAACCAGACTCTCCTCTACGCACAGTAGCGTTGCGACCCTCCATGATTATCTTGAACCATTGCACCTCGAACAAGTCGACAAAAAATCCTCTGTAATCGATCCTCAAAATCTCTTGCAGCGTGCCGAAGTAAGTGAGTTCTGCCACCACAGGATCTGCATCAGAGGAACGTCGTCGACTAGACTGTTCAAATTTTGCCATGATTCCACAATCTTGAGTAAAACGCTTTTTGTCGATCCGTTCCACCCTAAAATGTCGACCTTTACACCATGCTGTTGTGTATGACTTATACTACAACGAACAAAGATTATGAGTGGCCGTTCAAACGTTTATAAATAAAGTCACTTGCTAGTCGTACATTGCAAACTTACCTTGGTCGCGCAACCCCGAGAGTACTCCCACTCTTCTTCAGTCACTTCGTCACCGCATTGTTGTGCGCTTTTCAATTGGTTGTGCAACCATCTTAAGCTCATGAAGGTTGGTAGGCTCTCCAGAACCGCTGGATAGTGCATCGGTGGTCGTCTTCCCCGTCTCCACTCGATTCGTGCCCTTTGTCGCTCTTGCTTTGCATCCTCATATTGTGAAATCCACTTTTGCATCACTGGATTGTGAAGCATGCAAAATCGGTTGATTTTAGCCTCTAGATCTTCCGTCATCTTCTTCTCAACACTGAGATTGCACATGACAATCCCAGTTATGCGCTCATCATCTATGGTTTGCCATAGCGTGTCCCGGGATTTATCAAATCCGTCTAGCCACTCTCCAATGTACACTAGGGACTCTGATACCAACCAACCTTCTGCCATGCTACCCTCCGGGCGTGCCTTTTGACGCACATATCCCTTGAGCGTTTTCATGAAACGCTCTAAGAAGAACATCCATCTGGAATGAACTGTGCCAGCTATTTCCACCTCATCAACTATGTGAACAAGAAGATGCACCTGAATGGTTAGCATTGTAGTAGGAAAATGTTTCTCAAACATGCACACAAGCTCCGCAGCATTTAGTTTGGCGAATGGTATGGAGTCTACGTTGATCTCCTTTTGTGAGATCCATTGCACCAGCTTTGCAAGTTTGTAGATTGTGTTACGGATGTCGAGAGACAAACATCCCTCAATGGCAACCGGTAAAATAAACTGTAAAGTATGTGCAGCAATGATATTAAAGTCCACATTTTATGCAATGATATTAAAGTCCACTATGAACGTACCTGACACATTTTATGCCAATCGTGTGACTTCAAACCGGTAAGCTTTCCTTCTTTAGTAAAACACGTTCGGAGCGAGTGCATTACGCCAGTGGGGGTCCGCAAAGATCGAATGGTCTCTTTTACTTTGCGTTCTTGGGCTCCTGAGAAAATCCATGGTGCTTTAGGGAGTTTTATCGATCCATCAGACGCTATTTGCGGCCAATATTGCTCCATACGATCCACATTTCTAAGGTCAACTCTGGCTCCCAAAGTATCTTTCTTGCCGGTCAGATGGTCCCATAGTAGATTACCCACATTCTTGAATATGTGCATTTGATAAAGCAAGTGATTGATCATGAGTCGGGGCCAGTATGGTAACTCGTACCATAGAGATAGTCTCTTCATCCCTGGAGGCAATCCGTCATCGCACATCTCCTTCTGCTCTAACCATGCTTCTGCAGACATCCTTGGTGGCTCTCTTCCCAAAAAGCCGTCGCGTAACACATGATTCTCTGGAAGATACGCTTGATGACCTTCGTAGATTTGCTTCTTCAGTGAGGGTGCCCTACGTGCATTCAGTCTAGGTCCACATGTGACACATGCTCTGTATCCGCTTGTTTGAAGCCCTGCATGTATACACATGATAAAAGATCAAATATGGGAAAAAACAAGATTTACAGTGTCTGAGTGAGGAGTGTCAATAGATCACCTGAGCATTCTGTTAGCCCGGGATAGTCATGCATGGTCCACATTAGAATGCCTCTGATCAAAGCATTCCGTCGTCCTGTGTGTCGGCTCATATCCACCACCTCTATGCCAATCCACAATTGTTGTAGCTCTTCCAATAGTGGACGAAGATACACATCCATATTCCCCACTTTATATCGCCCTGGCACAATCAAGCTTAGCCATAGGTGCCCCTTCTTCGTAGTCAACCACGGGGGAATGTTGTAGTTGACGATGACAATGCGCCATACGCTGTAAGATATTGATCTTTGACCAAATGGATTTACGCCATCCATAGCCAGGCCTAAGCACAAATTTCGAGCTTCCCTGGCAAAATCCGACCATGTTCCATCTATATGTTTCCACGCTACGCAATCTGCAGGAATTCGTAGCACACCATCCGAAGATTTATTCTCCTCATGCCATGATGCTAGGGCGGCCATGGACTTACATTCGAAGAAATTCTTGATGCGAGGAAGCAGAGGGAAATGTCGCAAAACCTTTTGTGGAATTTTTGTCCCGTGGAGATCTACTCGATATCTTTTGGAATCACATTTCGGACACTTCTCCATGTCTATGTATTCCCCTCTGAAAAGAATGCAGTCATTAGGACAAGCGTGGATAGAATTGTAATCCATCCCCAAGTTTCGCAAAATCTTTCTTGCTTCATCTCGGGAATCTGGCATCACATTGTCAGCTGGTAGTATGTGCTCTTTCAGCAATCTACACAACATAAAAATATGATACAATCGTGTAAAAATCTATCAGATCGTTATACATTTAGAGTTTTATTAAAGTAAACTAATTGTAATAGATCACCTGAAAAGCGCTGTGACGCTAGTGTCACTCCATCCAAACTTTGCCTGCATGTTGAGAAGAACCAGGAGTGCTTTCAATCTAGACATACGTGCTCCATTATACAATGGCGTATCGGCTTCACTTTTCATATCATCATAGATAAGCCTTTCTGAATCCATAATCGTCTCGATCATTTCATCAATCTCAGGCTCAAACATTGCCTCATTGGGAATGTGCTCTGCATGATCATCCCCCGAGCTGTCAGAGGCTACATCTTGTGGCCTCACATATGCTGCTTGACCAAAGCGCCTGCGAACACGTCTATTGGGTTGCAAGATTGCTGCTTGTTGCCAGCGTCAGAGTCCGACGAGTTATAATTGGCAACAACTCGATGTATAGTAGATGGATCGAACTCGCCAAATTCGCGAACGTGCTGCAAAGAAACACGTCTTGTCCGTCGCACAGCATGCTTGCATTGATTACAAGGACATAAGACCCTCGTTGAGAGATAGGTGTTTCGGTTGGACGGTCCCACATCCTCGTCGCTACTCATAATGAGGATAAAAAACTTATAACCTGGACAACAAATTTAATATTCTATTGGCATTCTTCATCTTATCTCTCTCTCTCTCTCTCTCTCTCTCTCTCTCTCTCTCTTTACCTCACATTCTCTAGTCATGTCCAATCCCCGCACACCTCGTTCTAGAGGTGCACGGAGATCAGAACCACCGGGTTATAATCTTGTCTTTTTTGGTCAATACCTATATTTGTGGGTACAAGAAATCTACACACCCACGTCTACATGATACTGCATGTAGTGGAGAAAACCCCTTTGCCTCTTCTCTAGCTGTAGCACTTCACAGCATCTTAACATCTTTTCACAGTAGATCTTTTCACTGTTGGTCTAACTCTAAACCCTAAACCGTAAGTAATTCTTGCGTGGACTCGATCTAACGTAAATAAGCGTAAATCTAAATAAACGTAAATCTAACTAAAAATAAACCTAAATCTAATTTAACGTAAGTCTACATCTAACCTAATCTTTAACGTCTTTTGGGATAGTTTCCTACGACGTTAAAACTCTCTTCTTCTTGTGTGTGTGTGTGTGTGTGTGTGTGGGTAAACCTAAATAAACCTAAGTCTAATCTAATATAACATAAATCTAAATCTAACATAAATTATGTTATATTAAAAACAAAGAACTAAACTAACAGGGATTATAAGAACCTTAAAACTGATTTAACACATAATTTTTCACATAACTCGGCAAGAGTTGGCATTCTCATCACTAAAGATGTGAGAGTTAACTTCCGGCGGTGACGCTGCCTCATCTCCATCCACATCTGATGATAGCAATTGGCCCTTTAGACCATTCTTGCTCTTGTTACTAACTTTGAAGTTGCTGTTGAATGACTAGAGGTTGTCTAGATGGTCATTGTGTCGGGGATGTAGTGACTCTTGCCGCCCTGAAGATCCACCTTCTTCCCTATCTTCTGAAGACATTTCACCAGTACTTTTGGATTGACGGAGCCCACCATGAGTGAAGGCAGCAATACCCTATATTCCATTGAGGGCTTTCTTCACCCGCTTCATGCAGGCATCGCAGTCTATGGAGACCTAAATCTAATCTAATATAATGTAAATCTAAATATAGCGTAAATAAACGTAAATCTAGTTAAAAATAAACCTAAATCTAATTTAATTTAAGTCTACATATAACCTAATCTTTAACGTCTTTGAAGATAGTTTCCTACGACGTTATAACTCTCTTCTTCTTGTGTGTGTACGCGTGTGTGGATGTGTGTACCAATAAAAAGAGATAAATGGTATAACCTTTCTATCACCCATGCCAAGTATGATAGATTGATTATGCCATTTCCCTCTTGAATAATAGGTCTTGAGTTCAACTCCTCGTCGGCTAGATCTTTAGGTCTTTTAATTTTAATTAGTTTCCTACGACGTTAAATTAGTTTCTCTCTCTTTCTCTCTCAATGTGTGTGCGTTTTTTTGGATCGTATGCATGTTTTCTCTCTCTTTTCCTCTCTCAATGTGTGCGTTTTTTGTTTATGCATATTCTCTCTCTCTTTTCCTCTCTCAATGCGTGCGTTTTTTGTTTATGCATGCTCTCTCTCTCTTTTTCTCTCTCAATGTGTGTGTGCATTCTTTGTTTATGTATGTGTGTGTGCGTTTTTGTTTTTGTTTGTACTCTCTCTCTCTCTCTCTCTCTCAAAAACACTATGTGTGTGTGTGTATATGTGTGTGTGTGAGAGAGAGAGAGAGGGAGAGAGAAAGAGGGGAAGGGAACATGAGAATGAGGAGAGGGAAGGAGCATACCTGGCTCTCCTTCCTCTCCTCGTGTGTGTGTGTGTGTGTGTGGAGAAGAAAAAGAGAGAGAGAGAGAGAGAGAGAGAGAGAGAGAGAGTGAGGGAGAGCGTTACCTGCTCCTTGCTTGAGGGTGTCGAAAAACTCAGATCTGAGATCTGAGTTTTTGGGCGCGCTCGGTTATTTTTTTAGCCCAGCCGGTGTCGCTATGAGCGTCGCAAATTTCTTTGTAAATTTGCGACGCTCATAGCGAAGCCGGGAATTTTTTTTTTGAGCGTCGCTAATATAAATAGCCTCTTGTAGTGTTTGTGGTAATATTGTGTTCTTCATCATATTGACGTGCCCAACAATCATCTTCAGTATGGCCATTTCTGTTGCAGTAAGAACATTGCTTATTAGGAAATTTGAGACGAGAGACAATATTACCGTGACCGCCACCTTTGCGGTTTCCTTGTTGAAATGGACGCCTTCGAGCATAAAAAGCCCGTTCCATCTGTTGTGACTCAGTCTCCTCGTGTGAAATCATAGCTGTATCATGACTAGCATTACGACATTCTTGACATTGAGAGTATTCAATTAAAGACATGCAGGCTTGGTCGAAATCAAGACCATCTTTATTAGAGAGAATAGTAACAATGTTATCATAAGAAGAGTCCTTCACCGTATCAAGGAGAAGTGTAATCAGTTGCTTTTGTGGAACAGGATCATCGACAGCAGCAAGTTGATTAATAATAGATTTGAAAGATTCAATATGTCCCGTCATGGCAGTACCAACTTCATATTGTAACTTGTTAAGCAACCCTCTCAAATAAAGTATTTATGTGACAGATTTCTTCTGAAAGTTTGCAATAAGGTACTTCCATACGTCGTGGGAAGTAGGCAGTTCGTACATATCAAGCAAAAGGGAATCAGTAAGAGCAGAAAGAATATACCGACGAGCTGCTTTATCACGTCGTTGCCAATCCGTATAGGCAACATTCCAATCTTCAAATATAGGTCCTTCAGTGATACGCACGTTATCATTATCCGTATCAACAGGCTGAGGCGGACAAACACGATTTCCAAGAACAACATCGGAGAGTTCATCGCCTTCAAGAATTAACAACATCATTGCTTTCCAGCCTGGAAAACCTTGACCTTGGAAAGGAGGAACAGAACGCTGGCCAGAAGGAAAGCCGTTGACGAGAATATTCATAGCCATATCTTATTGCGAGCAGATGTATAAGATAAGATCGCAGAATTTGCACACCATATATGGTGAAGGCCGCAATTGAGAATGAGAGAGATATGAGGACTACGTTCTGTCAATGATAAACGTAAGAAGGATGCTCAAGGAACTTCCAAAGATGTGAGAGACGTCACCCAAAAAGGGCAGGGTAAAGGAGACGTTAATAATAAAAGAGTCCTCAAAATAGAGTGGCGTGAGACGCAAGATTGACGGCCACAATACGAATAGCAAAAAGCTAAATCTTCTCGAAAAAGTTAATGCCAAAATAAGAAAAACTATCCCGGACGCTTCACGAAGAAGTAGGACGAAGAAAGCTGCGTCAAGCTCAATTGCAGTAAAAACAACATAACTTTCTACTGCGAACTCCGATTGACGCAAACCTAGAACTCAAATCGAAGAGCTTGAGGACACGAACAAGTTTTGGATGAAAAGTGCTATTGCGCTTTTCCCGTTTCTCCAAATTTTGAGCAGAACAGCAAGAAAAATTGAGATGAAGTTCAGGCTGTCATCAACAAGAAAACGTAATCAACGATTAGATTGATTAGCAATAAACGTCACACAAAACACTAATCATATTCTTCTTAACACAAAACAACCACAGTTAACAAGAATCAATGCTCAAAAATAAAATTTGTAGCAATTTTTGAATCTTACATGCAAATCGCATACACATACTGTTTTTTCACCATAAATTGAATCGGCGCATGATCGTTACTGCTCTGATACCATGTTGAGATGTAGAGAGAAAGAGAGAGAGACGAGACAAGAGACACACCATATACGCTCCCAAAGACTGATTCATATTGAGGACAAGATACAAATATATAGGTGAGACCAAGTTGAGTAGAGTGAGCCATATATAGCTCCAACACAAAAAACCTCTTAGTGGTTTTGAGCTAGAATATGTCAGTTTTCAAAAGAAACTGACTAGTGGGGTCTTTGGCCCATATTTAATAGGCCTCTGAAGATGGACCATTGGTTAATTGGAGGGGAAGGTGCAAATTGTTTAGTGGGTAAAAGAGCAAGGCTCCATATGATGTGGGGGTGCAATCTTGACCATTGGATCTTACACAAGATCAAGGATAGAGGTTGAAAGGCGCCATTTGAAGTGGGGGCTCAATCTCGGCCTTTGGATCTCAATCAAGATCAAGGGAGGAGGTGAAAAGGCGCATTTTGAAGAGAGGGGAGCCCATCCTAGCCACTAGATCTCACTCAAGATGAAAGGTGAAGGTTGAAAAGCACCTTTTGATGATAACCACTGGATGAAAAAAGGATCTAATGGTTGAGAGTGAATCCCACCCCCACTTTTCCCCTCCCCAAATTCAAATTACATTGTACCATCATGTCATCTTCACTTTTCCAACTGTCACCACACTGTCACACCCCCTTTTCCAGGTTTGAAAGGCTTGTAAGAGCATGGTATTCTCCTCTAAAAGGTTTTTTTTACCTAGGCAACCAAGGGAAGGTGGGGACAAACTATGACACACCTAGCTCCTTCTAGTTGTAGAGTGTGTCCACCAACCTCTTCCTATTGGTTGTCCTCTAACTAACCTGAATCCCAAAGGGCCCCGAGAGGGTTCATATTTCTCCTAATGTTGAAGGCGCTCTTGGTTCTTCTCAACATGCAGGCAAAGTTTGAAAGGAGTGACATTAGCATCACAACGCTTTTCAGGTGATCTATTACAATGTGTTTACTTTAATAAAAAACTCTATATATATAATAATCTGATAGGTTACTTACACAAGTGTACCGCAATTTTTTTGCTGTGTAGATTGCTCAAAGAGCACATACTGCCATCTAATAATGTGATGCCAGATTCCAAAGAGGAAACAAGGAAGATCTTGAAAAACTTGGGGATGGATTACAATTCAATTCACGCCTTGTCCTAACGACTGCATTCTTTTCAGAGGGGAATACATAGACATGGAGAAGTGTCCGAAATGTGATATCGAGAGGTATCGAGTACATCCCCACGGAACAAAAATTCCACAAAAGGTTTTGTGAAATTCTGCTCTACTTCCTCACATCAAGCATTTCTTCGAATGTAAGTCCATGGCTACCCTAGAATCATGGCATGAGGAGAACAAATCTTCAGATGGCGTGCTACGGATTCCTGCAGATTACACAACCTTGAAACATATAGACGAAACATGGCCGGATTTTTATAGGGAAGCTTGAAATTTGCGCCTAGGCCTGGCTATGGATGACGTAAATCCATTTGATCAATGATCAACATCTTACAGTGTATGGCATGTTGTCATCATCAACTACAACATTCCCCGGTGGTTGACTACCAAGAAGGGGCACGTGTGGCTAAGCTTGATTGTGCCGGGGCGGTATAAAGTGAAGAATATGGATGTGTATCTTTGTCCACTATTGAAAGAGCTACAACAATTGTGGATTGGCATAGAAGTGGTGGATATGAGCCGACACACAGGTTGACGGAATGCTTTGATCAGAGGCATTCTAATGTAGACCATGCATGACTATCCCGAACTAACACAATGCTCAAGTGATTTACACTCAAACTCAAACACTGTAAATCTTGGTTTTTCTCAAGCTTATCTATTGTCATGTGTATACATGCAAGGCTTCAAACAAGTGGATAAAGAGCATGTGTCACATGTGGACCTAGACTGAATGCAGATCGGATGCCCTCATTGAAGAAGCAAATCTATGAAGGTCTTCAAGTGTATCTTCTAGAGAATCATGTGTTACGCGACGGAGTTTTGGGAAGAGAGCCACCAAGGATGTTTGCACAAGAATGGTTAGAGCAGAAGGAGATGTGTGATTATGGTTTGTCCCCAGGGATGAAGAGACTCTCTCTATGGTACGAGTTACCATATTGGCCCCGACTCATGATCAGTCACTTGCTCAATCTAATGCACATATTCAAGAATGTGAGTAATCTGCTATGGGACCATCTGACCGATAAGAAAGATACTTTGGAAGCCAGGGTTGACCTTAGAAATGTGGATCGTATGGACCAATATTGGCTGCAAACAGCATCCGATGGATCAATAAAACTCCCTAAAGTGCCATGGATTTTCATAGGAGCCCAAGAACGCAAAGTAAAAGAGACCGTTCGATCTGTGCAGACCCCCACTGACGTAATGCACTCGCTCTAAACGTGTTTCACTAAAGAAGGAAAGCTTATCGGTTTGAAGTCACATGATTGGCATTAAATGTGTCAAGTATGTTTGAAGTGGAATATATGATAGTGGAAATTGTGTAACAAATTCATGTGTGGACTTTAATATCATTGCTAGACGTGTTTTGCAATTTATTTTACCTGTGGCCATTGAGGGATGTTTGTCTCCTGACGTCCGTAACACAATCTACAAACTTGCGAAGTTGGTGCAATGGATCTCACAAAAGGAGATCAATGAACACTCAATACCATTCGCCAAACTAAATGATGTGGATGTTGTGTGCATGTTTGCGAAACACTTTCCTACTACCATGCTAACCATTTAGGCAATGCATCTTCTCGTTCACATAGTTGATGAGGCGGAAATAGCTGGCACAATACATTCCAGATGGATGTTCTTTGTAGTAGACGGCGGTCCTCTAATGCAGATCCTATGGTGGCGGAACTCACTTACTTCGGCACACTTCAAGAGATTTGAGGATCGATTATAGAGGATTTTTTGACAACTTGGTCGACGTGCAATGATTCAAGAAAAACATGGAGGGTCGCTACGCTACTGTGCGCAGAGGAGAGTCCGGTTTCCTTGAAGTGGATTCAACTAAAAAATGGACCGATCTAAGAGACACTTCCGTGCTACCCGAGCATTGTGAACAAGTAAGTCATGTGCTTGGAAGCTATCCAGTTTTAGAAGTTATGTGCTTGGAAGCTCTCATGTAAGTTATGTGACTCTGGCAGGTGATATTTCATCCTACAAAGTCTGCATCAAACTGGTGGTATGTCATAGAGGTAGACCCTCATAGTGAACGGATGTATGAGGGCTACCATGTGCCAAATCACAGCGGCAACAACGGAGGAGATTGGTTAAGATGCTCAGTTAGAAGTCGCTGAGGTGGTGCGAGACGAGCATTAAGCTACTACTCTCTATGGGGTGCATGCAGAGAATCTACAAATGAAACAGAGGACATCTGCCTAAACGGAGAGCTCTATATAGATATAGGGGTTTATGTTGAGCTATGCAAGGATGAGAGAGGGACCTCTTAAAGCCATAAACATTGTATTTAAACAACTTTGCTCCGTTTTATAATATATATTGTATTCACGTGGCTATACTTGAAAAATTTAAATTGTGTTTAATCGTCATTACGTTCACTCTAGGTATGTATGCTCCAGGTATGTTCTCACAAGCAGGGACACTCTTAGCCGATAAGCATTGTGCTCCGCGTGCGATGGAGACTGAGGCTGCAATCGTAGAGGAGGTGATCCATCTCTGCTCATAGATGTTGCTTGCCCCTCCACTAGATCTAGTTGATCGGATGAAAGAGACACTAAGAAGCACTACGATTGCTTGTTAGCGTATCTTTCACCCGATCAACTAGATCTAGTGGGCGAGCAACATCTATGAGTAGAGACGGATCACCTCCTTCGCGATTGCAGCCACAGTCTCCATCACACTTGGAGCGCAGTGCTTTTAGAAGATACGTAGAATGCACACGGGAGACAAATTCACAAGAACTTCACACGAATCTCTCTACACAGGAATCCCTCCCTCTTTATGAGTTCTCTCTCTCTCTCAGCCTCTCTTTCTCTCTCTCTCTCTCTACTTGTCCATGTTTTCTTCTCCATTCAATATTCAAACTACATGTTCGTGTGTTTAATGTAGGTATGGATGATGATGAGTTTCTTTATTTTTTGTCACCCCGATAGAGTCAGTGGTGGCGGTGGTGGTTGTTGTGGGTATGCCGCCGCTGATGTCTCAACACCGTCTCGTGTTTGATGAGTCTCTTTACATTTCCCTTCTTTGCCCGCCCCCACAATAGCCAGCGTATCGCCATCTATGCAAGGTTTTGCGCGGCTGACGGCTATTCCTGGCTACATACCACTACCTACTCCTCCGGGAGTCACCCCAGTCAACACTCCTCGCTTCGGGGCCCAGACTCTAGTGGAGACACCTGATGTCCGTACCCCCATCAACACATCTCTAGAGACCCCTGCCAAAACACCTAGGTTCATGCATCACAGGCTAGCGAGCTTGCCTTACTCCATCGACTTCAACGACGGCATCATCTTGGATGATGAAGGCAAGAATGTTATCTCACGCATGCACGGTCTTTGCTCTCAGGTGTTGACACTACATACTAAACACCAAGAGTGAAGTACCAAGTGAATTAAAAGAAAGAGTCATCAGCACACTGCAAGACGAGTTTCCCATGTCAACACGGGATGATCGCTTCAAGAAGAGCTGATGAAGGTTTGAACGTGCGAATACTGCAATCACAAGCGTTCTGAAGTGCAAAGAGAAATAAAGCATGGGAGGAACATACCAGATTAGCTAGCCAAAGAAGATTGGAATAATGTGAAGCGAGCAGTATGCGAGAATCCTGACAAATGGAAGCAATAAAAGGAGGCAATCGAAGCGTGAGTAGAGGTAGGGATCTTGCACCACTTGGGGAGCAGCGGGCGGGCATCATTTGAGGCCGATTTAGTAAGTGTTTTTGCATTTCTCTTTAGGTTTGATAGTTAGGGTTTAGGGGTTTTTAAATTCTAACATAATGGATGCGATGAGACGTCTGATTAGACGACATCAGTCTAGCCGGAGCTAAATAGCATTAGTTTCCTTTTGTCATAGCATATGTATCTTGAGATGACATGTATACATCTTTTTGTAACTATTGGAAAACCATGTATATTTTTTCAATAATGACAATGGTGTTGTAACTATTACATTTGCAAAGATTAACAATCAAGTGATTTTTCCTATGATGTGTACAATTGTCATTGATCTACTTTTACAACTTTTATCAATTTACTTTTGTCAATTTTGTATCTTTATTCAGTAAACAATACTATGGATGATGGAGTTAATGGCTATATTGTCTTGTGGGTGACTACTTTGGGACTATATCTGAGCTTATGTTGGATTCATTTAGGTTTACTCTATTATTGAAACATTCAATATGGTTGAATGCCCTGCCACCAAAAAAGTTTACTCTCGGGCGCCGCTATATAGGGCTCTGCAACGTCACTATAAGCGTCGCTTTAGGCGTCCCTATATAGCGATGGTGATAGCGACGCTTATGCGACATTCCAGTATTGACGCTATTAGTGATGGTCTTAGCGAGGTCGAGGAGTATAACAACCCAATGTATTTCCGTTGCTAAAAACGTCACAAGTGTGCACAACCTCTTGTAGTGTCAAAAAAAATAAAATAACAAAAGGATGAGCCAAACAGCTACGACCCAATGAATATCACCCATTTTTGGTCATGTTCTCTGTGTGCATCGTCTCCTCTATTCTCCTGCCTTGCATAGTGTATGCGCAAAGCACTTTTCTACATGGTATGATCAATTACAATCATGAGTTGAGAGCCCACTCATGCTTTTATTTCCCACGCATGGGACCCAACTTACAATAGGAATGTATGCTTTGCTTACTGGTCCGGAACAATTAGGCAAAGATGGCACAATCTAGCAGGTCGTATAAAGTGGACAAATGAAATGACAACAATTATTGGCACTAAAGGATGACAACGGAGATCATCTTGGAGAATCAAGACCTTCTCAAAGTTGTTAATGGCACATCGTGTTGCCCACCTCAAGCCAACCCTACAAATGATTTTAACAAGCAGGAGATTGCTGATTGAAAAGCCCTTGACCTAAGTGCAAGGGTGGAATTACTCCTCTATATGGAGGGCACACAAAAGCAGATAAATACTAAATTTAGATATGACCACGACATTCTCAAATCAATAGGTTCTTTTCTTCTTCTACTATATGAAACCCTTCTTTCAAGAGTGGTTCTCTCCATGAGTGTCCAAGAGATTCTCTTATTGGTAGCACTACCATCATCATGGAAACCCTTCATTACCACAAAGTGTGCTATGCATCTCACCATCCCAACCCTTGTCCTTGCAATCCTTCAGAAAAACACACTCCGCACCACTATAACAACATTTTCAAATAGCCTCACTATGGCCATGTTTGATCGCACATCTCAAAAACAAACTTACCAATCCATATTGGCTCACAAAGCAAAGTCTTTTGTCGGTCAAATTGTTTTCAATCATTTACTAACAGCAATCATGGTAGTGATAGCCGTTTTTTGGCTATCCAAATTGCCATAGTGACCTACCTCGCCCTACCAAAATCACCCAAACACTGTGGCTATCCCTACCATTTCACTGTACATAGGCGTATGTGAATTAGGGGACTTTCCCCATATTTTCTTAAAAACCCTCAATTAGCTAGTCACTGGGCTAGCTGAGCCAAAAAATTTTAAAAAAGGTATATTATGGACTCTTTGTGTGTAAATATTTCAGTGTATATAGGGCTTAAATATAAGGATTTTTCATAATTATTTTGGTATTTATTTAAATATTTATACTTACGATGTGTTATTTATGCTATGTACATTGACTCACCATTACCACAATTTTTGTTACCATACTGTTTATTCCATAAAGAAATAATTTCATGCAAGCTTCTCTTATTTTTGGTGTAACTCCATCCCAACAAAAGTCCAAAAAAACTAGTTTTATTTATGTGTATATTTTTCACTATTGTGATTTTTTTCCTTCCTACATCTATTCTCTATTACTCTCATAAATTAGAACACCAAAAATATTCATCTTTTTATGGTAGACTTATAATGAGAGAGATTTATTTTGACCCCTTTATATTTTTTCCACCTATATTATTTATATTTGACATGTACATATTTTTTTAGACCCCTCAATATTTGATATCCTTACTTGTACTATTCATTTATATCATGATCTCAACAATATCTTCAATTATAGACCTACCAAATAGGGTCAAGGGTATGTGGCATGCATGCATGCAACATGGAGGGCTCACTGTTGGAGGCATTCAAAAGAATCATCCAAAGAAGGACTTTGTGCAGTGGAAAAAGACAATCGGTTTTGCTGAATTTTTAAAGGTCACTTGCTCTCTGAATTTGAAAAGGTGATACAAACAAACGTTGTAGCTCCTGGGCTAAAATTTTACATCATATTTTTTTGAGCTACGCGCTGTGAGCTATGATTTTATTGGTGGACCGCAGTTTGCCCATGCTATGCAGCCACACTCCCTCTTCCACTTTATCATTTTCCTCTTTCACACACAGACTTCTCCACCCATCATCCCCACCTCTCTCACCACTCCTCTCTACACCCTACTCCCCTTCTTCTCAACCTTGAAGACTAAGAGAAACCATGGTGAACTCATGTCTCCTACACACACTTCCATTCCAAAATTGACCACCTCGTCTCATTTTTCCTCTTCCATATTACCCATATCTATCAAAAAAACCACAAAATTCAGCCTCTTCTCTTGAAGGACAGCACCATGATGATTGATTACTCATATTCAATTACCTTGGCTCCCAAGGAAGGTCAAGAGTGGAGAAAAAACGTACCGTCAAAGCTAGTGGACCGTCAACAAGCGTCAAAATTAACCCTACTCAAGACACTTGGAGCATCGACATTGTAAGATTTTCTTACCTATTAACACTAGGTTGGTAATGGGACACTTTTATGTCCTGGGACACTTTTATGTCCTATGAAGTGACCATATTCCTTGAATTATGTCAAGAGTTTCAAAATGGATTTTGAGGTGCTATCTATCTAGAAATTTGTCTCATGAGCTGAAAAAAAACTTGACATTTTTTTGGAATATCAATTCCATCTTTAACCTTGTCCTTGCACAACTTTTCACAACCTAAACTGTGTGAAAAAACGGGTCCTGTTTTTGGCTTTTTTCAACTTTTTGCAACTATACCACTCTAGAATTCGTGTTTGTGAGGTCTATAATGCTAGATACCTATCTTTAGTAGTCCTCAACATGTCCTGATGCTTCTAGGGAGAAATAAATGTTAAAGTTGTAAGTTATGACCAAATTACAAAAATTGTCAAATCCTGTTTTTTAGCCAATTTTAGCTCTTCTATGATTTTTTTGGTGGCTTTCATGATATCCAAATGCAGTTTTGATTCTCTATGTCGCATATTGTAACATAAAGCTAATATTCCTTGAGTTTAGGGGCACCTAATACCCTATTTTGCATAGTAGACAACGATGGTTGACTTTTTCAATTATAGAAGAAAATGAAACATTCTAATATATCAAGTATAGCTTTTTCAATATTGTTAGTTTCTTGTGACAACTATATGCATTTTGTAGGTAGTAACCATATCTAGTCATAAGGATCAAATTTGGCTAGATATTGAATAGTTTCTATGGGATTCTACAACTCATAATGTTGAACCCAGTTTTTTCATGTTTGCTGTATTTAGCACTTCATCTTTGTCTCCAAGATTCCCCTTGGTAAGAGATGTATTATTCTTTTGACATGCTCCATGGCCCCTTATGAACCTAAAGGACAATAGGGAACTAAGAAAACATGCATATATTATTTGTATTGAGCGTGGCTATAGAAACTTTGATGATAGGTTTGCAGAATGGTAAAAGTTCAACTTTTTTGTACCTATTTCTTTTGGCAAAACAAAAAATAGTGCGTGAGAAGCAATCCTATGTTTTGATCACCAACCCATTGAAGTTAACTAGGGAATTTATCTCAAGTCCTACAAAAATCCCTAATCTTATTTTTATGCAACAAAACATAAGAAATGACTGTTTTGATGAAAATATACTGGTCCATCATTTTTGGAGGCTTGGTGTGACCAAAAGATGAGACATTTTACAAGTTTCTTATTTTTTCCATGTGTAGTAGGCCTTGAACTATAACCTCATGAAAGGATTTTACAAAATGAGTGGATCTACTACGGTTTTGGAGGTCTTTTTCAAAACCCTGAAAGGACACTTTTATGTCCTGTTAGGTTACCAACCTAGTGTTAAGGGTTTTTTCTTCCTTATTTGTTTCCTACATGGATACTCCCATTGTAAATATCCAATTCCATTTGTAAATCAATAAAAATACTAACTCTACTAATTTATTAACACTAACCTACTATGAAAAGTCCTATCACCTCCCCTTCTCTCCTCTCTCTCTTCTTCATCTATCCACGCCAACTTCTTGATAATTCCAAGCAAAAGAAAGTATATAAGTGTTGAAAATCTAACCCAACCATGGTTAGAGGAGTAACCCTAGCCCTAAAAATTGCTATAAAAGAAGGGTGTAGCTAGCACAAAAGGGGGGAGCCATAAGCAAGAGCACTATGCTATAGCTTGAGAAGACAAGCTCAACCTCTCAAGAAGGAGCTCTTGAGTGGAAGCTCATTGTCTTATTCATATGCATGTGTTGTATTAGGGGTGATTAGCAAGGGAACTATATGCCATTGTAAGAGAGAGTGATCATTCAATTGAGAGTAGAAAATCTATCATTTCTCCTACTAGTGTAAGCCAAACATTTGCTGAATCAAGGAGGGTGGATTTGTACTAAGCTTGGATACTTTGTCTCTCTTCCAACGTGAAGTAATGGACAACAATGATGTGTAAGTGTCTTGGTGTTTTTTTTAAGTTCTTGATAGCTTGTCTCTGGGTGTTGTCATCAATTTAGCCATAAATCCCTCATACTGTAAGAGGGCGACAGGGTGGAGAGGACTCCCCTGGCCTTAAGATAGTGATTGGGGTGGATTTTTTTGTGATGTGTTGTGGTGTAATTTACTCAAGATATGTTGAACAAATACTACTCTCACTTTGATTGGTCATGACATATTTGTAAGAAGGTATTAATGCAACAAGCACTCCCTCCCCCTTCTCTCTCTTTCTTACATATATAATTGTGTTTTCTTGATCACTCCCAATACATTTCAAAGCAGCCCGAGCATTATCTCTCTCTCTCTCTCTCTCTCTCTCTCTCTCTCTCTCTCTCTCTCTCTCTCTCTCTCTCTCTCTTTATGTGTCCTAGTTCGCATCCAAAACTAGATGGTGCCCCAAATTTGTGTAGGGTTATGCTGCGGGTTTGTGTGTGTGTTTTTTGTTCTTTTTCCAACTCCAACCCAATTGATCAGCACGGGAGCCTAGAAGAGTACTTAGAGGCCACTCTTCTTGTTGCCCGCCCCGGACCGCCTCAAATTGGTGCCCGCACGGAGGACGGCTTGTGTATTTTTGTGTAGGATCAACCTTTTAGCATAGTCAAGAAGTTTGCATGAATCACGAGAATTTGTATGATCCATTCATTCCCATTGCAAGGCAAAAGGTACACATAATTGTTAGTACTAAGTTGCAATTTCAACGTGTAATTCGTAGAATTTTAGGTCCTCTTAGGTTGGCCGAGATAAACGCTTCAGTGAATCCTTTTATTTTGCCTCTCATTAGGTACGACCTTAGTCTGGACGTCTATATTTTTGTTTTGTTTTAAGAATTAGGGCATGCATAGACCGTGGACAATGGCCCAAGAATTGAGGTTTTCCCCTTCCGTTTCACTCCACACATTGAAGTAAACATCGCAATTAGTAGAAAAATCCATTTTCAACAACGTATGGTGTTCATGTCTGGTGCCCAAAGAGTAGGAAAAATTCTTGCGTCACCAAACCCTGTCATCCTACCTCTCATTGATTATCATAGGTCATTTGATGTGAATATTTTTATTTTGTTGTAGAATAGATTGCAATTTAGAAAATATTATTCTGTAAATCTTTTAAAGAAAGAAAAAACAAAAATGAGTCACTTTGAAATCAATTCAATGGAGAGCAAACGCCAAATGTCTTGATATCCTCTTTTCTTTGGAGAGCCTGGAGAGGATGCAGAATTATTTTTAGCGAATTTCAAGATGTCTTGCCGTATCAAGAGGATAGTAACTGATCAGGAACGTGTAGAAATGTTTGAGGTGGTCCTTAGGAAAGATGCTAGCACTTGGTTTGACTCTTTGCCTGAGGAAGTTAAGGGAAATTACACGGAAGTTTTGAGTCATTTCAAGAAATACTTCTTCGATCCCCAAAACAATCAAAAATTATGTTAAGACATTGTTTCTCATAAGCAAAAAGACTTAGATAACTACTACTTGTACAAGCAAGAGTTTCTATGTCTTTGGGCTCTATGGATACGAAATGTTGCTAACCCTGGTGATGGTGCATAATTTCTAAAGAAGGAGAGGTTCATAGCCGGACTCTATCCTGACCTTAAGGTAAACGTTGAGACGGGTGCACCTACTACTTTTGATGCAGTGGAAACTAGGGCTGCTGAGAAGTATAGGAAACTCAAGTGCTTAAGGGGAGAGGTTCGAATAGAAGGTCTTAGTTCCAAAGGTAAGTCACAAGCATCAACATCTAGGGAGCTTTATGAGGTAACGACGGAAGTGATTGAGAAGCTAAATGAATCTTTAAGCAGCTTGTCAATTCACCTTGCACAAGATGTAGGTCCAAAGGGATAAGCAAAGAAGTCTGAAGAGCGAGATTCACGACCTAGGAGAGTCTCGCAATGTTGGAATTGCGGTGAGTCTGGACGTGGGATGTATAATTTTCCTTGGCCCCTTGGGGAGCCAGGGAGACCTAACTTGAATTACCCAGTGATGAATGCAGGTGAAGGAACTGGTCAACAACCAAGGCTTCTACAAAGACCAAATGGACCAAGACCACCTCCTCAAGGGGTAGAAGGAATTCCACCTTTGCCAGATCCAAATGTGCATGTGGTAGAGGTGACAAATTCAAATGAGGTTTCCATGGAAGCAAATGGCATTAAGTGTGGCCGAGGGAAGGGTAAAAAGAAAGAAGGTGTCACATCACAGAGTGACCATGGACTAGGCAAGAAGGCAAAGGAGACCAAGAAAGCTGAGAGGACTCGACGTCGTATCAATCTCCAAGACTTCCCTCTTGGACATGGTATGGCCCCATACAACCTGTTGGAAGACATGCAAGGTAAGGGTCCTGATATTTCATGGCCTCAATTCCCTGCATTATGTCCACAAGTTAGAAGGGATTTAACAAAGGCAGTTATCACTAGGAGAAAGGTAAAAGAGAGTGTGCCTGTTGTAAAAATTGCACAAGCTGAAATGAATGAGGATCTTACACATGTGCTAAATTGTTACATCAAAGGAAGATTGGTTAGGAAATGTATAGTGGATGAGTCGCACAAATTTGCATCATGACAGAGGGACTCATGCAAAGACTAGGCATGCACATCCATGAGACACCTGAAATTAAAGTCAAAATGGCAAACAATAGCAAGGCTAGGTGCGTAGGCATTTGTAAAAATGTTTTTGTGGAGGCCTTTGGCATTAAGAAGGCACTGGATTTCTATGTCATGTTTACCAAAGGAAATGGTTACCCATTTATCCTAGGAAGACCATGGCTAATGAAAATGCAAGCTTTGCAGGATTGGGAGAGTGGAAAGCTAATTTGCAGGAATGAAAATCATAAGAAGGTTGTCTTTGACATGAAGGAGCAACGCCAAGAGGATCTCCATGAAGAATCATCTCAAAGTGAGACGGAGGAAGGCTGGACCGATAGCACTTCAGAAGAATAAAGTAGCATCGTTGCTGAACGAAAGAATCGCACTATTCTCAATGCTGTAAGATGTATGCTGATTCATTCTGGCTTATCTCGTGTTTTTTGGGCTGAAGCTACTTTGACAGCAGTATTTATTCAGAATCATCTTCCTACTACTGCACCCTCTGGTAAGATACCCATCACAGCATGGACAGGTGACATTCCTTTTGTATCTCATTTTCGAACCTTTGGATGTATTGCTTATATTCATGTTCCCAAAGAAACACGAACAAAGCTTGATGCTCCTGGTCTTAAAGTTATTTTTATGGGATATTCCGACACTTCCAAAGGCTACAAATTCTATGACCCTTCCTCCAAGAAAGTAATTGTGAATCGTGATGCTACTTTTAACGAACAGCTTATGGGAGGCTCATGGTCCATGGATGATTCTGATGATACTAAATCATTGCTTCAAGCTTTTCCATTTATTTCAGAAGATGAAACTCTTCCTATAGAGCAACTTTCCTCTTCACAACCATCCATTCCGAATGTTGCCAATGATGATATTGATATTTTTGTTGATGTGCCTATCGATTTTGAACATGGCTCATGTCATGTTTATGATGACGATATTGCTGATAATGTTTTTTCTACTTCCGAAGATCCCATTACTTATGATGAACCTATCTCTTCACCACAAAAGGATCAATGACAAGAGGCTATGGAAGCAGAGTACGATTCTCTTATCTCTAAAGGTACATGGATACTAACTGAATTACCTCCTGGTCGTACAGCTATTAAATGTAAGTGGGTGTATAAGACAAAAGTAAAAGCAGATGGACCTTTTGACAAGTTCAAGGCGCGTTTAGTTGCAAAAGGTTACTCCCAAGTAGCTGGTGTTGATTATCAAGAGACTTTTTCACCAGTTGTTCGCATTACAAGTGTTCGAGTTTTATTGGCATTTGCTGTTCAATTTGATTTAGAAGCTCATCAAATGGATGTGCGAACTGCTTTTCTTAATGGTGACTTGGAAGAGGAAATTTATATGGAACAATGAGAAGGGTTTGTTATTCCAGGTAAAGAAGACCTTGTTGCTCAATTCCATAAGGCACTGTATGGTCTCAAACAAGCTTCGCGAGCCTGGTATACAAAATTTGATCTTTTTCTCACCTCTAAAGCATTCATCTCTTGCTCGTCAGACCCCAGCTTATACATAAAACGCCAAGGTAGCAGTTTTGTGATTCTTGCTCTTTATGTGAATGATACCATCCTTGTTTCCAATGATTTGGGATTTCTTCAACAAGTGAAAAAGTTATTGTCTTATGCATTTGATATGGTGGATCTTGGAGAGATTCGCTCGTGTCTTGGTATTCAAATCCAACGGAACCGTACAAAAGGTATTTTATTCCTTCGACAGTGAAAGTTTATTGCAGATACTATTCAAAAATTTGGTATGGAATCTGCACATTCAGCCAACACACCTTGTCTTGCGAGCTCTACGAAGAACACTTCTGACAATGGTGGTCAACTTGTGACAAATCAACCTTATGCTAACTTGATTTGATGTCTTCAGTTTGTTGGCATGAACACTCGTCCTGATATTCTGTTTGCTGCTAATTATCTTGGACAACATCTTGCATGTCCTTCTCTTAAGCATTGGTCTGTTGCAAAGTGTGTGTTGAAATAATTGAAAGGCACTACAGATTTTGGTTTAGTCTATCGACGACAACTCACATCGGATTCTATGCAATCTCTTTCTCTTTTGGGTTACACAAATGCAGACTGGGCAAGCTCACACTTATCTATGCGATCTACTAGTGTTTATAAATGGTTGTCTTGTTTCTTGGACTAGCAAGAAACAACGTTGTGTTGCAGTTTCTACGACTGGGTTAGAATATGTTGCGGCATCACTTGTAGCTCGTGAGTTGATTTGGCTTCGATAAATGCTGGTTGATATTGGTCACTCTCCTCTTTCTAGCACACCCTTGCGGTGTGACAACCAAAGTGCTATTAGTCTTGCAAAAGACTATGTTCAACATAATAAGTCAAAGCACATTGCTGTCCATTATCATTATGTCAGGTATGAAGTACGCAAAGGAACCATTATGGTTGAACACTGTCCAAATGACGAGATGATTGCAGACATTTTGACCAAAGGCCTCAACGAGTCACGTTTCATCCTCTTGCGCTCGGAGCTTGGAGTTGCCTTGACCTCACTCTTTCTAGATTAGCTTCTTTGCTATTGTAATAGCGTAGAGAGGGTGGTATTGATGCATGCACTCTACCATGAGAGAGGTGTCGTGTGTGTGGTTGAGAATTAGGAAGCGATTGTGATGGTTGACATGCAATAAGCTTTGCTTTTGTGTGTGGATCTGGGCCTGGGTGTGCGCAACCGAGTATTTGAAGTAAAGGTTTGTCATTTGGTGTGTTTCTTTGAGTGGATCGGGGTGTTGTGATTCCATCTGAGTTATAGAGAGGCACTATGTGTGTTTTCGGGTGTGTTTTCCCTTCCCCCCCCCTTCCATCTTCTGGTTCCCTCACCAACGAGCATTTGATTGGTCTTGATTGAATTCAGGTGAAGTTGTGGTTTTTGGAGCCGATGAAGTGCAAGCTTATTTGTGGTAGAGAGCATACTAACAAAAGAAGATGGAGCTTGCCGAGTCTTTTTACTATTGGTTCGAGCTAAAGCAAAAAGATGGTACGAGGGATTACGAGATGAAGACAAGGTGGATTGGATAGCTTTAGAAGCAGCTTTTTAACAACAATATGTGCCAAATGTGCAAGTGCATGAAGTGAAGTGGAGGTTATATGGTCTAAAGAAAATCCTGGATGGTGATTTGCAAGGGTTTGTGTGGGAATTCAAAGCCCTTTGGAGATAGATGATGGAGGTAACTACTTCCTAAAGGTTGATTATTTTAAATTGATCAACCTTTGGATTGCATGCATGAGGATGTTTGAGACAATATTGAAGCCGATGGGCCTATAACATATGCGAAAGCGGAAAATTTGGCAAGAGGCCAAACCAAGAATATTTTGAAGAAGTGACAAGCTAGGCAAGGTTTGTCAAATATGGTGGTGCCCAAGCCAATTGAAGTGGTTGAAGTGAAGCCAAGGGTGATGAGAAGAGAAGTGATGGTATAAGAGGAGCCGAGGCCGGGTTCTATGGATGCAAAGAGGTGGAGCAATTTTGATGCCAAGGATTCCAATTAAGGAAGCTCCATTTGTGAAAGAAGCGCAAGCGGTTCAAGATCAAGTAGAATATGCACATGCAAACTCAGGTATGGTTTGTCAAGCTCCATTAGCAAGTGCTAGGGATCCCCAACTAATAAGGTTGAACATATCACACATCCACTCATGTATAAAATCTCCCATCCATTAAATCCAGCTTGATACCTTGAAGATCTCCCGTTTGCGAGTGGCCAACTTTTTAAGCCCACCGCATACATCGTCAATAGTAAAAAAAAGAGGGCATACATAGGAACGATATAATGGATTTTTTCTTTTGCATTTGGCTGCTCATATCGTTGCCTATAATGTATGTACATATCCACAAGACTCAAGATACTAAATGTCTCAACTCACTTGTCTCCAAAATGTTCCACATGCACGTGGGCCCTTATTTGTCCATAGTTGCATAAAGATTTATAAAGGACTTTCGAGCATCTTCACATTGTTAATCAAACCACCTTTTGCGTGATCTATCTCTTGTTGATACCTTGGAAATGCTTTATGGAAAAGCATTCTTCCGTACAAGAACAAATAATTTCTTGAAAGCTTCCCATTTAGTTTCCAATGATGCATCATATTGAAGCTTTGTCATCCATAACTTTTTCTCAACTATTTCAATGTACATAGGTGCTCATTTGAAATCCGTACATAGCGATAACTTCTCTTCCCTTTGTCTTAGATTAACATTCTCAATTTCTTCTCCACAATACATAAGGTCCAAAGGACTAATTCTAGGGTCCATTGGCCAAGCTTAAAACTCTTTATGTGATACATAATGGCTCAGAGAGTAGCATATAGTCAATCGATACACTATCCCCATTAAGTTTTATACATGTAAATCCATTGGTTCCACTCCACAAAGATACACCATTGGCAATGAGCATACCCGTGCTATTACATATGTGTAAAAGTAACTTTCCATCTTAATCCAGCTCTTTTTGATCCATTAAACTAAAATCATACAAGTGCAGTTGCTTCAACTCCCTTGAAATGTATGGCATATCAAATTTTTGAGATAATGTTGCAATGTTTTTGTGCGAGCACCCAAAGACAATAACACCATATTTGCCTTTAAAATAAGCAATGTCCTCCTCTAAATAGAAATATGCTTGATCTCTATCCATGCAAGCATAAAAGGGGAATCATGATGAGGAATATAGCAGTCGATTAAAGAAATGGGTGCTCTTTTTGGTGTCATAATATTCATCCATACATAATATTTGTGTTTTTCATCTTTAAAAATTGATACAAAATCTTCCAATCCTTCCTTAACCATACATACTAACCCTTGTTTCTCTCTTTGTTGCTTGAGACTCTTTGACCACATCAATGAATGTACCTTATTGTAATCCTCCAACCTGTGAATCCTTTGTGTATCATGCTCACAAGTTTCCACAAGAAGTACAACATTGGCTTTGTTTGTTAGTTCATCAATGCCAACCCCCGTATTGCATGGGTATCCATTACAATTCCAAACGCATACTTTCAATTGTAACTCGCTCTCATAGGTCGCGCATTCCTATTTCTTGAAGAACTTGCCTCCTCCTTGGGCACATTTTCTTCATGAGATATCTCCTTTGTTTTCTTATTCCTCTCCTCATATGCCTTGCAATGCATATTGTGTTTCTTAATAATGCAATCTTCACATACAAAACATTTATTATTCCCATTGTTTGTTTAGGGTCTCTTGCAACGATACCAAGTATGCCATGATCATGGTTTTTGATGTCGTTGGTTAAGTGGTTGTGTTGCTATCTCCACATTTAGGAAAATTTGCATCATATTTTACAACGGTTTTGGACCTTGTTGAAGATGAAGAACCCTTGTGAGTGCCAAAAGACATTTTGTGTAAAATAAGAGTTAAGAATCAGCTTCCTGGAACTTGTTTACTTTAGAAATGTTGCTGCAAAACAACCTTCCATAACTCTAATGTTTTGTGTTTCTACATCAATGCGTATAGGAAATTATGCTCTTTGATTGAGGCTATAGATTACCCAAATTGGATATTGAATGATGATGATGAAGCAGAAGACAAAGAAGATGAAGAGATGAGAGAAGAAAGATTTTTACAACATAGGAAGAATCCCAAGAGACTTCAAAGATCTATCCGGCGAGTCTTGTTGAGAGAAGGAGAGAACACAGAAGTAGAACCCCAAAGTGTGTAGAATACACACATGAGATGATGTATATATAGAGGGGACCTGGGTGCCATATATAGAGAAGCCATATATTGAGTAGCTTCACATATAAGCTCAACACCCCCGCTCAAATAAGGGTCCCTAACTGTGGATGAAAAAACCCTTGGGGGATCAAGGGAAAAACCCACAGCTCTATATACACCCACCGTTATATTATAAAAATCATTAAATATACAAATGTTTACGAGGAGCTACATCACTCCTTTTACAATGAATGTTTTATGAGGAGTTACATTACTCCTATCCTATCAAATACAATAATGAATACAAAGGTTCAATAAAGAGGTGTAAAAGCTATCGATTAGCTTGTAATCAAAAGTGTCTCCGTGAATCTGCTGTGTAGCTTGTCATCAATATCGCATCACCAAACATGTCTTCATGTTGTCATCAATATGGAATCACCAAACATATCTTCATAAATCTTTTATTGTCACCAAGTTTGTCTTCATAAAATCAATTCTTTGATCAATCCTACATAGATCATAGACTCCAAAAAGAACATGTCATGAAAATTATTAGCATCGTTAATGAAATAATTACGTTCACAATGCCATAAGAGATGGTTCGCGACGCCACTCTTTTGACGACATATATACGCACGACAACATATGGTACATAAAGTATAAACGTAAAAGTACAAAATGTGTGATTACATGATACAAATGATATGTGTATATACTACATAAAACAACATTTATCAATGTAGTGATCAAGCATCACCGAGAATAACCATGGTATCAATGAAATATCATCATGGTACCACCGAGAATAACCATGGTATCAATGACATATCATCATGGTATCAACGAAAATCACCATGACCAAAGTATTAACAAAACATCATCATGGTACCATCAAAATCACTATGGTATCAATGAGAAATTATCAATAAAACGACGTAAACTATATCTCTAAAAGAATAATTATACGAGAATCAATGAACGAGTATATCATATAACAAAAGATCATGTACCAACAGTAGCTCGATAGAATTTGGACGATCATCAACGGCTCGACTGAATCGGAACGATGTGTAACTGGCTTCTGCAGCAAAGTTACGTCAGTAACAAATATATGATTGATGAAGAAAAATATAATTGAGAAGTTTTCAATTATGAGAAAAATCAAAAGCAAAAAGTAAAATTTTGATTTTCAAACATATTCGCAGTCTGAAACGATAACCCAAAATCGGTGCAAAATTTAGAGAAACCTCCTTCTGCAAAATTATAGACCACATCGATTCCGATCTCCCATAGTGGGTAGTTTCTTCTGCAAAGTTGTAGAACACATCGATTCCGGTCTTTCACGCGGGTAGTTTCTGCAAAATTGTTTTCAATAAGCAAAAAAATAAAAAACAAAAAACGGAAATTGCTTTTTATGTATGTACGCAGTCCGCGAACGATAACTCAAAATCGGTGCAGAATTTGAAAACACTTCTTTCTGCAAAGTTGTAGACCACATTGATTCCGGTCTCTTGAGCGGGTAGTTTCTGCAAAATCGTTTCCAATTAGCAAAAAAATCAAAAACAAAATGTGGAAGCTGTTTTTCAGGTATGTACGCAGTCCGTGAACGATAACTCAAAATCGGTACAGAATTTGAAGAAACTTTCTTTTGTAAAGTTGTAGACCACATCGATTCCGATCCCTGTAGCGGGTAGTTTCTGCAAAATCGATTTTGATCAAGAAAAAAAAATCGAAAACAAAAACGTACTGCTCTGATACCATGTTGAGAGAAGGAGAGAACACAGAAGTAGAACCCCAAAGTGTGTAGAATACACACATGAGATGATGTATATATAGAGGGGACCTGGGTGCCATATATTGAGTAGCTTCACAGATAAGCTCAACAAGTCTAACCCAAGACTTGTTATCATAGAGAGAGAGAGAGAGAGAGAGAGAGAGAGAGAAGAGAGATTCCGGCAAGTGTGTATCTCTGTTTGTTGTGATGTTTATGGTCAAGTTTTCTTTGCGACCTGTATTAGTGTAGACTATTGTCTTGGAAATTAAGTATCAAGAGGAGCTTCTTTGGCTTTTTGGGCTCTATGCACCTAATGTTGGCTATGAATGGTCTATTCTATGGGATTTTATCATTGATATAGTGTACTTGGTAAGGCCATGAATTATTCTAGGTAACTTTAATGTAGGTACTCAATCTTCTCAATCTTCACTACAAGAGGTCCTTAAATTCCGGCGCCAAATTACCGGCGTCAATGGCGGGCGTCGATATATGTGTAGGTAAGTATGGAGGGAGATGGAGTTTTTAAAAATTTTCAATTTTAAATTTCCGACGCGTGTTCCTATGTATTTTTCAACGCCTGTTCCGATGCACTTTCCGACACCTGTACGAATGCTTTTTGTTGAGAGAGAAAGAGGGAGCAGAGAAATAGAACTCCAAAGTGTAGTTTATATGTGAAGTTACTCAATATATGGCTTCTCTATATATGGCACCCAGGTCCCCTCCATATATACATCATCTCATGTGTGTATTCTACACACTTTGGGGTTCTATTTTTGTGCTCTCTCTTTCTCTCTCAACATAGTATCAGAGCTGGACAGAATTTGTACAATCATCAACTGTTCGATTGAATCGGAACGATATGTAACTGGCTTCTGCAGTAAAGTTACGTTAGTAACAAAGATATGATTGATGAAGAGAAAATATAATTGAGAAATTTTCAATTATGAGGAAAAACAAAAGCTAAACTCTTATCAATCTAAACTCTTATCAATCAAACGTCCACACACGACCATCTATTAGCGTCTAAACCATAATCCTCTAACCCTATTAGAAGACACAAATGGTCAAGCGCTACACTTATTGGATTAGGAGCGACCAAATCAAAAGTTGCCAAACCTAAGCGGATTTATATAGCCTACCCTAACGCGCCAAATACACTAATGTATTAGTGGCCAAAATAAAAGTCGCTAATCTAAAGCCTATAACCCTTAGAAGCTATCCCTAAGCATACTAAATGGCATAACAATACCCTAATATATTTTAGAGCGCTTTACCTTAGCAGATTTACATAGTGTGTCCTAACTGTCCGAACACGATGCGCCATCTATTAGTAGCCAAACTAGAATCTTTAGAACCCTAAGTGGCTAGACCTAAGCATATTGAAATGAAAAAACACTACACTAATCCAATTTGGAGCGACCAAACCTAGGCAACTTTACGTAGCATACCCTAACACTCCAAAACACGACCATCTATTAGCGGCTAGACCAACACTAGTCCTAAGACACTAACCCTAGGTGGCTAGCCCTAAGCGGATTGAAATGGCTAACTTCTATCTTAATCCAATTTGGAGCAGTCTAACCTAAGCATCTTTACACACCATACCATAAGTTCTAACTGTCCGAACACAACGTCCATCTATTAGCGGCCAAACGAAGATGACTTGTGTACTTATAAAAACGCAAACGGACTTTGGTTAGGTTAGGTTATATGTTAGGTTATCTTAGGCTAGATTAGGTTTATGTTATAGGTTAGGTTAGGGTAGAGCTATCGAAAAATATTAAAAAAAACACAAACGAACTTTGAAGACGACTCGTGCACTTCAAAAAGTGCAAACGGACTTCAATTAGGTTAGCCTATAGGGTCGATTTAGGTTATATGTTATGTTGGGTTAGGTTAAGTTTAGGTTATAGGTTAGGTGAGATATATTATAGATTAGGTTAGAGCTAGCGGCAAATGAATAGTACAAAATCCGCAAACGGACTTCGAAGATGACTCGTGTACTTTTAAAAATGCAAACGGACTTCGGTTAGGTTAGGTTATAGGTTAGGTTATGTTAGGTTTAGGTTAAAGGTCATGTTAGATTATAAGTTAGTGCTAGTGGCAAATAGTAGAAAAATGCAAACGGACTTCAAGAATGACTTGTGTACTTCAAAAATTGCAAACAGACTTCGGTTAGGTTTTGTTATAGGTGAAGTTATATGTTAGGTTTATTTTGGTTATAGGCTAGGTTATAGTTTAGGTTATAGGTTAGGTTAGGTGTACACAAACATCATAAACACTATATATTCATTGACCGTGTGGTCCTATTCTCTGTGCACCTCTAGACCGAGGTGTGCGATGATTGGACATGGATAGAGAATGTGAGATTGTTAGAGCTCAAGCTAGCAACAAATAGTTGAAAAAACGCAATCGGACTTTTCGTGCACATAGACTTCAAGAACGTTAATATATAGTCACTGCCCAATAAAGACAAGATTATTACCCTGCGGTCCTAATATCCGTGCACCTCTAGAGCGAGGTGTGCGGGGATCGGGCCTGGCTAGAGAGTGTGAGGTTGTTAGAGCTAGCAAAAAATAGTTGAAAAAACGCAATCAGACTCCCAAAGTGAACACAAACTTCAAGAACCTTAATACATAGTCATTGATCAATAAGAACGATATTATTACCCTGTGGTCCTTATCTGCGTGCACCTCTAGACGGAGGTGTGAAGGGATCGGGCCTGGCTAGAGAATGTGAGGTTGTTAGAGATAGCAGAAAATAGGTTAAAAAACGCAATCAGAATTCCAAAGTGATGAGATTATTACCCTGTGGTCCTAATCTCCGTGCACCTCTAGACCGAGGTGTGCGGGGATAGGGCCTGGCTAGAGAATGTGAGGTTGTCATGTATTATCATCGTGTACTTAGTAGTGTGTAGTTATAACAACTAGAGTGTTTTAATTATTTGTTGCATCACTGGTAGATAAAGTATGGACGATAGGATGGTGTGTCCTTGTGCGCATTACAAGCATCAGACCTTTCAAAAATGAAAAATCTATGACCAGCACATAGGCAATCACGGTCTCTTTCCAATTGAGCCACTACAAGACCTGCATTATCAACCTCATGGTCTAGAAACTGAAGGTCAAACTCCGCAAGTAGATATTGGTTCAACTTTGTCTCAAATAAGAGAATTTTCAAACGAGCAGCCATCGACTGAGTCCTCCCAACCAATACCTGATGTGGCATTTCAAGAAGTAGAGATGGAGCAGATGTTGGACGCGTTCTTTTGCATGGATCCCATCATTGAAAACATACAAGACGACAACATTGAACGCAATATTGCGGACCAACCTCAGTCATCCTGTTCATATTGATGGCATGATAGAAACGATAAAGAGGGCGAGATGATCCAAGTCTTGCACTCATGCCGCTTTGTAGTGGACAAAAATCTCAGTTTTTCATATCCGGTTGGCAATGCTTAATTTGGAGTTTTTGTCTACGGTTCGTCTGACGTCTCAGTCATAGAGTTTTTCAGGTAAATACATTATATCCTAAGCATGATAAAGTGCAAATTACATTTCAATAATGTGATCAAGGGGCTGACTTGTTTATGTAACGACAGGTTGCTCAATGAGAAAATCTTGCCAGAATGGAATCACATGCCCCCTACCCAGCCAGGCGCTAAAAAGCTTCTTACTAATTTGGGCTTGGATTATCACAAAATACATGCATGTCCTAATGATTGTATACTTTTTTGCAATGAGTATGCAAATTTGAAACACTGTCCCAATTGTGGATCAAACAAGTATAGGGAGGACACACAAGGAAAATTTATTTCTGCAAAGGTATTTCCTATCATTCCAAAAATAAAGAGCATGCTCAGGTGCAAGTCCATAGCCGCTTTGATGACATGGAACTCAAACACTAGATCAATAGTTGATGTATGAGGGTACCTGTTGACTCTTGTGCATAGAAGCACATAGAGGAAATTTGACCTACATTTAAGAACGAGCCTTGATGTATCCGCTTTGATCTGGCAATGGACGGAGTAAACCCATTTGGATTACAGAGTTCATCATGGAGCACATGGCCTATTTGTCTGGTTAATTATAATCTTCCACCATGGTTAGCTATCAAGAAGTGCCATCTGTTGTTGTCATTGATCGTCCCAGGAAAGTACAAAGCAAAGAACATGGAAATCTATCTGGCACTACTTATAGAAGTACATGTGCAGGGAATAGGAATCTTGTGCATAGCCATCAAAGAGCGCAACGAGGGCAACAAGATTGTGTGAGACGGACTTGGGCTGTTTTGGCTCCGTTTGGGAGTTATGTTCAGTTGAAGACAACTGAAAATTTTAAAAATCTAACCTTTACGGAAACAGCTTCGCAATCAGGTTCTTACCTTATTCTCGCAGGTATACTTGGCGCGCAAGTCGAGTCGATCGAACGCCAAAAATAGAAAAGCGGCTATTTTGAGAGGTCACATGCTTTTGGAGGAAAAATCAGAATAGAAAGACGGGTGGTGCGTTTGGGGATCATTCACAAATCTCCTCTTCTGTGAGTGCAAGTGCGAGTGCGAGTGAGACGCTGCATGCAAGCGGACTGAAGCTCTGACTGAAGCTCGGGGGTGGTCAGGAGGTTCGAGCTCCGTACAATGGAGTGCGCCTATATATTTTATTGCTCCTCTGTTGTATCAAACTCTATCAATACAAACATCTCTTTCTCTATCTTTCACTACAAGAGGCTATTCATATTAGCGACGCTCACACAGCGACGCTCAAAAGAAAAATTCCCGGCGTCGCTATGAGCATCGCAAATTTACAAAGAAATTTGCGACGCTCATAGCGACGCCGGCTGGGCTAAAAAAATAACCGAGCGCGCCCAAAAACTCAGATCTCAGATTCTGAGTTTTTCGGCGCCCTCAAGCAAGGAGCAGGTAATGCTCTCCCTCACTCTCTCTCTCTCTCTCTCTCTCTCTCTCTCTCTCTTTTTCTTCTCCACACACACACACACACACACACACACACGAGGAGAGGAAGGAGAGCCGGGTATGCTCCTTCCCTCTCCTCATTCTCATGTTCCCTTCCCCTCTTTCTCTCTCCCTCTCTCTCTCTCTAACACACACACATACACACACACACATAGTGTTTTTGAGAGAGAGAGAGAGAGAGAGAGAGAGAGAGAGAGAGAGAGTACAAACAAAAACAAAAACGCACACACACATACATAAACAAACAATGCACACACACATTGAGAGAGAAAAGAGAGAGAGAGCATGCATAAACAAAAAATGCACGCATTGAGAGAGGAAAAGAGAGAGAGAACATGCATAAACAAAAAACGCACACATTGAGAGAGGAAAAGAGAGAGAAAACATGCATACGATCCAAAAAAACGCACACACATTGAGAGAGAAAGAGAGAGAAACTAATTTAACGTCGTAGGAAACTAATTAAAATTAAAAGACCTAAAGATCTAGCCGACGAGGAGTTGAACTCAAGACCTATTATTCAAGAGGGAAATGGCATAATCAATCCATCATACTTGGCATTAGTGATAGAAAGGTTATACCATTTATCTCTTTTTATTGGCACACACATCCACACATGCGCACACACACAAGAAGAAGAGAGTTATAACGTCGTAGGAAACTATCTTAAAAGACGTTAAATATTAGATTATATCTAGACTTACATTAAATTAGATTTAGGTTTATTTTTAACTAGATTTACGTTTATTTACGCTAGATTTAGATTTATGTTATATTAGATTAGATTTAGGTCTCCATAGACTGCGATGCCTGCATGAAGCGGGTGAAGAAAGCCCTCAATGGAATATAGGGTATTGCTGCCTTCACTCATGGTGGGCTCCGTCGATCCAAAAGTACTGGTGAAATGTCTTCAAAAGATAGGGAAGAAGGTGGATCTTCAGGGCGGCAAGAGTCACTACATCCCCGACACAATGACTATCTAGACAACCTCTAGTCATTCAACAGCAACTTCAAAGTTAGTAACAAGAGCAAGAACGGTCTAAAGGGCCAATTGCTGTCGTCAGATGTGGATGGAGATGAGGCAGCGTCACTGCTGGAAGTTAACTCTCACATCTTTAGTGATGAGAATGCCAACTCTTGCCGAGTTATGTGAAAAATTATGTGTTAAATCAGTTTTAAGGTTCTTATAATCCCTGTTAGTTTAGTTCTTTGTTTTTAATATAACATAATTTACGTTAGATTTAGATTTATGTTATATTAGATTAGACTTAGGTTTATTTAGGTTTACCCACACACACACACACACACAAGAAGAAGAGAGTTTTAACGTCGTAGGAAACTATCCCAAAAGACGTTAAAGATTAGGTTAGATGTAGACTTACATTAAATTAGATTTAGGTTTATTTTTAGTTAGATTTACGTTTATTTAGATTTACGCTTATTTACGTTAGATCGAGTCCACGCAAGAATTACTTACGGTTTAGGGTTTAGAGTTAGACGAACAGTGAAAAGATCTACTGTGAAAAGATGTTAAGATGCTGTGAAGTGCTACAGCTAGAGAAGAGGCAAAGGGGTTTTGTCCACTACATGCAGTATCATGTAGACGTTGGTGTGTAGATTTCTTGTACCCACAAATATAGGTATTGACCAATAAAGACAAGATTATAACCCGGTGGTTCTGATCTCCGTGCACCTCTAGACCGAGGTGTGCGGGGATTGGACATGACTAGAGAATGTGAGGTAAAGAGAGAGAGAGAGAGAGAGAGAGAGAGAGAGAGAGAGAGAGAGAGAGAGAGAGAGAGATAAGACGAATAATGCCAATAGAATATTAAATTTTTTGTCCAGGTTATAAGTTTTTTATCCTCATTATGAGTAGCGACGAGGATGTGGGACCGTCCAACCGAAACACCTATCTCTCAATGAGGGTCTTATGTCCTTGTAATCAATGCAAGCATGCTGTGCGACGGACAAGACGTGTTTCTTTGCAGCACGTTCGTGAATTTGGCGAGTTCGATCCATCTATTATAGATCGAGTTGTTTCCAATTATAACTCGTCGGACTCTGACGCTGACCAACAAGCAGCAATCTCGCAACCCAATAGACGTGTTCGCAGGCGCTTTGGTCAAGCAGCATATGTGAGGCCACAAGATGTAGCCTCTGACAGCTCGGGGGATGATCATGCAGAGAACATTCCCAACGAGGCAATGTTTGAGCCCGAGATTGATGAAATGATCAAGACGATCATGGATTCAGAAAGGCTTATCTATGATGATATGAAAAGTGAAGCCGATACGCCATTGTATAATGGAGCACGTATGTCTAGATTGAAAGCACTCCTGGTTCTTCTCAACATGCAGGCAAAGTTTGGATGGAGTGACACTAGCGTCACAGCGCTTTTCAGGTGATCTATTACAATTAGTTTACTTTAATAAAACTCTAAATGTATAATGATCTGATAGATTTTTACACGAATGTATCATATTTTTATGCTGTGTAGATTGCTGAAAGAGCACATACTACCAGCTGACAATGTGATGCCAGATTCCCGAGATGAAGCAAGAAAGATTTTGCGAAACTTGGGGATGGATTACAATTCTATCCACGCTTGTCCTAATGACTGCATTCTTTTCAGAGGGGAATACATAGACATGGAGAAGTGTCCGAAATGTGATTCCGAAAGATATCGAGTAGATCTCCACGGGACAAAAATTCCACAAAACGTTTTGCGACATTTCCCTCTGCTTCCTCGCATCAAGCATTTCTTCGAATGTAAGTCCATGGCTGCCCTAGCATCATGGCATGAGGAGAATAAATCTTCGGATGGTGTGCTACGAATTCCTGCAGATTGCGTAGCGTGGAAACATATAGATGGAACATGGTCGGATTTTGCCAGGGAAGCTTGAAATTTGCGCTTAGGCCTGGCTATGGATGGCGTAAATCCATTTGGTCAAAGATCAACATCTTACAGTGTATGGCCCGTTGTCATCGTCAACTACAACATTCCCCCGTGGTTGACTATGAAGAAGGGGCACCTATGGCTAAGCTTGATTGTGCCAGGGCGATATAAAGTGGGGAATATGGATGTGTATCTTCGTCCACTATTGGAAGAGCTACAACAATTGTGGATTGGCATAGAGGTGGTGGATATGAGCTGACACACAGGACGACGGAATGCTTTGATCAGAGGCATTCTAATGTGGACCATGCATGACTATCCCGGGCTAACAGAATGCTCAGGTGATCTATTGACACTCCTCACTCAGACACTGTAAATCTTGTTTTTTCCCATAGTTGATCTATTATCATGTGTATACATGCAGGGCTTCAAACAAGCGGATACAGAGCATGTGTCACATGTGGACCTAGACTGAATGCACGTAGGGCACCCTCACTGAAGAATCAAATCTACGAAGGTCATCAAGCATATCTTCCAGAGAATCATGTGTTACGCGAAGGCTTTTTGGGAAGAGAGCCACCAAGGATGTCTGCACAAGCATGGTTAGAGCAGAAGGAGATGTGCGATGACGGATTGCCTCCAGGGATGAAGAGACTATCTCTATGGTACGAGTTACCATACTGGCCCCGACTCATGATCAATCACTTGCTCGATCCAATGCACATATTCAAGAATGTGGGTAATCTACTATGGGACCATCTGACCAGCAAGAAAGATACTTTGGGAGCCAGAGTTGACCTTAGAAATGTGGATCGTATGGAGCAATATTGGCCGCAAACAGCGTCTGATGGATCGATAAAACTCCCTAAAGCACCATGGATTTTCACAGGAGCCCTAGAACGCAAAGTAAAAGAGACCATTTGATCTTTGCGGACCCCCACTGGCGTAATGCACTCGCTCCGAACATGTTTTACTAAAGAAGGAAAGCTTACCGGTTTGAAGTCACACGATTGGCATAAAATGTGTCAGGTACGTTCATAGTGGACTTTAATATCATTGCATAAAATGTGGACTTTAATATCATTGATGCACATACTTTACAGTTTATTTTACCGGTTGCCATTGAGGGATGTTTGTCTCTCGACATCCGTAACACAATCTACAAACTTGCAAAGCTGGTGCAATGGATCTCACAAAAGGAGATCAACGTAGACTCCATACCATTCGCCAAACTAAATGCTGCGGAGCTTGTGTGCATGTTTGAGAAACATTTTCCCACTACAATGCTAACCATTCAGGTGCATCTTCTTGTTCACATAGTTGATGAGGTGGAAATAGCTGGCACAGTTCATTCCAGATGGATGTTCTTCTTAGAGCGTTTCATGGAAACGCTTAAGGGATATGTGCGTCAAAAGGCACGTCCGGAGGGTAGCATGGTAGAAGGTTGGTTGGTATCAGAGTCCCTAGTGTACATTGGAGAGTGGCTAGACGGATTTGATAAATCCCGGGACACGCTATGGCGAACCATAGATGATGAGTGCATATCTGGGATTGTCATGTGCAATCTTGGTGTTGAGAAGAAGATGACGGAAGATCTAGAGGCTAAAATCAACCGATTTTGCATGCTTCACAATCCAATGATGCAAAAGTGGATTTCACAATATGAGGATGCAAAGCAAGAGCGACAAAGGGCACGAATCGAGTGGAGACGGGGAAGACGACCACCGATGCACTATCCAGCGGTTCTGGAGAGCCTACCAACCTTCATGAGCTTAAGATGGTTGCACAACCAATTGAAAAGAGCACAACAATGCGGTGACGAAGTGACTGAAGAAGAGTGGGAGTACTCTCGGGGTTGCGCGACCAAGGTAAGTTTGCAATGTACGACTAGCAAGTGACTTTATTTATAAACGTTTGAACGGCCACTCATAATCTTTGTTCGTTGTAGTATAAGTCATACACAGCAGCATGGTGTAAAGGTCGACATTTTAGGGTGAAACGAATCGACAAAAAGCGTTTTACTCAAGATTGTGGAATCATGGCAAAATTTGAACAGTCTAGTCGACGACGTTCCTCTGATGCAGATCCTGTGGTGGCCGAACTCACTTACTTTGGCACGCTGCAAGAGATTTTGAGGATCGATTACAGAGGATTTTTTGTCAACTTGTTCGACGTGCAATGGTTCAAGATAATCATGGAGGGTCGCAACGCTACTGTGTATAGAGGAGAGTCTGGTTTTCTTGAGGTGGATTCTACTAAGAAATGGACTGACCTAAGAGACACTTTCGTACTACCCGAGCATTGTGAACAAGTAAGTATGTAAATAGTTAACATCCCCCTTTTACAAGTTATGTGCTTGAAAGCTCTCATGTAAGTTATGTGGCTCTGGCAGGTAATATTTCATCCTACAAAGTCTACATCAAACTGGTGGTATGTCATAGAGGTAGCCCCTCGTAGTGCAAGGACGTATGAAGGCTACCATGTGCCAATCACAACGACATCAATGGAGGAGATCAGAGAAGATGCTCAATCAGAAGCCGCTGCGATGGTGCCAGACGAGCATCAAGATGCTACTACTCTATATGGGGTGCATGCAGAGGAGCTACAAAATGAAACAGAAGATATGTGTTTAAACGGAGAGCTCTATATAGATATAGGAAGTTATGCTGAGTTATGCGAGGATGAGAGAGAGATCTCTTAAAGCCACAAATATTGTATTTGAACAATTTTGCTCCGTGTTGTAAAAGCTCTGGCTCTCTAAGTACCTTCCATGGTGTATAACGCTCTTTTCTACTCATGCTCACATCTTTTGATTGAAAATTCTGAGTTTTCGACTTGCCTCTTCTATCACTCAATTCATTGCGTCATTGTATTTATATGAGTCATTACGTCATTGTATTTAATGGTCTTTGCGTCATTGTCTACTCTATTCATTCAATATTAAGTTTAAATATCGTGTGTTTAATGCAGGTATGGATGATGAGGAGTTTCTTTCTTCTTTGTCACCGCAGCAGAGACAGTGGTACGTGGAGCGTCATCGCGTTCCTACTCCATCCGCATCTCCCTCTCTTTCGGAGCATTCGGCACGCTCCGAAGCTTCGGCGTCGACGAGACGAGCTTCACACTCGTCTAGACACCGGCGCTCTAGTGGTGGCGGTGGCGGTTGTTGTGGGGATTCCGCCACCGACGCCTCCACACCGCCTCGTGTTCGATGAGGCTCTTTACCCTCCCCTTCTTTGCCCGCCCCCACACCAGCCACAGCATCGCCATCTACGCCAGGTTTTGCACGGCTGACTGTTCCTAGAAGCTACACACCTCTACGTACTCCGCGAGGAGCCACCCCACTCGACACTCCTTGCTTCGGGGCCCAGACGCCGGTGGAGACACCTGACGTCCGTACCCCCATCGACACGCCGCTAGAGACCCCTGCCGGGACACCCAGGTTCACGCGTCACCGGCCAGAGGGCTTGCCTTACTCCGTCGACATCAGCGGCGGCATCATCATGGATGATGACGGCAAGAAGGTGATCTCGCGCATGCGTGGTCTTTGCTCTCAGCTGTTTAGACACTACATACTAAACAAATGGAGTGAAGTACCAAGTGATTTAAAAAACAGAGTCATCAGCATACTTCATGATGAGTTTCCCGTTCCAACACGGGATCAGCGCTTCAATGAAGACCTGATGAAGATTCGAATGCGCGAATACTGCAAACACAAGTGTTCCGAAGTGCAAAAAGCAATCAAGAATGGGTGGAACAGGCCAGATTGGCTGGCCAAAGAAGATTGGAAGAATGCGAAGAAAGCAGCGCGCGAGAATCCCGACAAGTGGAAGCAACAAAAGGATGCAGCCGGAGCGGGAGTAGAGGCAGGGAGCTCGCACCACTTGGGGAGCGGTGGATGGGCATCATTTGAGGCCGATTTTGTAAGTGTTTTCACATTGCTCTTTATGTTCGATAGTTTAGGGTTTATGAGTTTTTTAATTCTAACATAATGAAATCTTTGTATGTTTTGACAGTGGTCGATGACAGGACGTGATCCCACACCGTACGAGCGCGAGTACGCAGGCAGGAAGGGCTTAAACTCCCTGATGGACATTCTTAGTTCTCGCGGCGGCATGGTTAGTATTAGGGTTTACTCTTTTTTATTTTTTGTATTGTTTTATAAATGTCGTTATATGTTTATACTTACTGAAAGCTGTCTTATTGTCTTTTTTTGCAGAATCCGATAGATACGCCGCTTGGACGCGATGAGACGTCTGACTAGACAACGTCAGTTTAGCCGTAGCTAGATAGCATTAGTTTAGGGTTTCTCATAGCTTATGTATCATGAGACGGATTTTATACGTCTTTTTGAACCATGTATATTATTACATTTGTCACCGCAGTTCCTTTTGCCAATCAATTCTTTATGCCTATGATGTTGTACAATTCTCATTATTACATTTGCCAATCAATTCATTTTGCCTATGATGTGTACAATTGTCAATTTTGCAAACAATGCGTCTTGTGGGTGACTATTTTGGATCTATTATCTACCCTTGCACTTTTTTTAAAAATTGAATCAAGTACAATATGGTTGATGGGTGGCAGGGCATTCAATGCCCTGCCACCAAAAAACAATTCTCTCGGGCATCGCTATAAGCGTCGCTATTTATGGCTCTGTAGCGTCGCTATGAGCGTCGCTATAGTCTTCTGTGTAAACGTCGCTATAAGCGTCGCTATGAGCGTCACTATATAGCGACGCTTATAGCGACGCATATAGAGACGCCTATAGCGACGCATATAGCGACGCTCTCGTAGCGACGCTCGTAGCGACGGTTTTAGGGAAGCTGGGGGTTATAAAAACCCAGTGTATTTCCGTCGCTAACAGCGTCACAAGAGCACACAACCTCTTGTAGTGTTTTGTTGTCTATCTCTATTATTCTGTTCCTGTGACATCTCCTGTGGACCATGCATGATTGTCGAGGCTTTGGTGAGTGCTCAGGTAAGTGCATTTGAAAACCCTCACACACATGTGATTACTGGCTATGCCAACGCTTTTATATTTTAATGTTGTGATGTTTTAGACTTGAGTTACGCGAGCAATCATGCATGTCCAAAATGTGGTCCTCGACTTGGCTTCTGTTTCTCTGAGCATTTGAGCAAGACAATTTACGAGGAGCATGGTAAGTTTTTTCCTGAAGGACATGAGCTACATGGACCAGACATATGCAGACATGACATTGATCTACTGAAAGCAAGCGATTAGAAAAACGTGTGGCTGGAGAGGGGAGATTGGATGGCACCTGGAATAAAAAGACTTTCTATTTTCCATGAACTCCCGTATTGGAGTGACTTGTTGATTAATCATTTTCTCAACCCAATGCACATCTTCAAGAATGTGGGGGAGATTATATGGAAAACCATCACTGGAAAAAGGGATAACAAGGCCCAAAGAGATGACCTGCATGGTGTGGGTTGAATGCCAGAGATGTGGCCTCGACGTAAACCCAATGGAAAGTTTGCTATACCAAAAGGTCCATGGGTTTTGAGTCGTACAGAAGAGCAACAAGTGAAGAAGACTATATCTTCATTCAAGACTCCCACAGGGTGCATGCGATGTTTGAAAAGGCTTTTACGAGAGATGACAATCTCAGTGGTCTTAAGTCTCACGATTGGCACAAATTTTTTCAATTCATCTTACCAATTGCCATAAAGGGTTGTTTCACAGACGCTATTAGAAGAACAATCTATAAAATCAGTGAGTTGGTACATTGGATCAGTTCAAAAGATATAAGAGAAGACAACATCAATGCAGCACGCTTAAATGTTGTTGAAGCAATGTGCATGGTGGAGAAGTACTTTCCAACAAACATTCTTACCATCCATATCCATGTACTTGTGCATGTGGTCGATGAAGTTGGAGTTTTTGGGGTGGTCCATTAGCAAGTGGATGTTCTTCTACGAGAGATTTATGAAGACTTTAAAGGGGTTTGTTTGTCAAAGTGCTCGCCCCAAGGGTAGCATGGTCGAAGGATGGCTTGTACAAGAGTCTCTTGTCCTCGTCAGTGAATTTTTTGTCTCAATTGATCCAGAGATGCCCCAAATGTGGACTACTAAGATCAATGTCAAGGTCACAGGGGACGAGCTGCAGGGACAAGGCATCGTTAGGAAGATGGACATCACACTGCGAGAAAAGGTTATGAGATTTTTCCTTCTCAACTCAGAAATCATGAAAAAGTGGCTAGAGAGGTACGAAGGGAAAAAGCAACAACGCTTGACAGATCGCTTGCAATTCAAGGGAAATCGTGCCACTAGAAACCTTCCTTTTTCAAATCATCTTCAAAAATTGCTTGACTTTCCAACTGGGTGGTGGTTAGATGCGACAATATCAAAGGCAAAGAGGAATGGAGTATTGATTACTGAAGAGGAAGAGGAGATGTCAAGGGGTCGCGATTAGCATGTATATTTTCAAAACTTCCTTTTTGAGCTCCACATGATCACATTGCTTGAATAATTTCTAGTCTGTTTCAATTTTGTGGCTGCAGTATCATAAATATAGATCTTTGTGGTCGCATGTGAAACACTTTAGAGTGCAGCGGAATGACGAACAAAGGGTCACTTTTGACAGTGATATTAGGGCAAGCTTCGTCCAAGAAAGTAGGTATAGTGCCAGGGATGAGAACATAGAGAGTATCCAACTTGAATACTATGGCTACATCCAAAACATCTTGAAGATTATCTTTAGAAAGTTTGATATGTTTATCCTTGATGCAAAGTGGTTCAAAGCTATTAATTACCAATGGCCCTAATGCAACTGTGCATAAAGACCAAAGTTGGATTGATTCAAGTGAACTCTAGGCGGGTGTGGACAGGTGTGCGGGATACATTTGTACTTCCGTAGCATTGTGAACAAGTTGTGTTCACACACGATCCACTATGCATAGAAAATGATGAGAATGATATGTCTAAACCCTGTTGGCTCTATGTCGTTCAAGTTTCTCCATGGAGAAATCAAATGTGTGAAGGATTGGAGGTTGAGGTCGAAGAGGTGAATCATGAACAAAGCGCAGGACCGACGGAAACTTTAAGTTTAGATTTTGAGGTGGGTGGCAGCAGTGAGCAATTGTGTGAACCTAAAGATGAGGTGCCAAATGTAGAGAGCGACAAAGAAGTAGAGTTCGATGACGAAGATACAGAGGTACAGGCTGGGATAGATATCTTTGGTACATCAGATCTCATAGAAGATTAGAGATTAACTAATAATTTTTTCAAGAAACTCTCTTGTAAAACTCTTTTTATTAGTCTACATTACACTTTAGATTCATTCATTTGTGTTGCAGTTTTGTCTATTTGTTATTTGTGTTGATTAAGCGTTTCTTCTATAAACTAACCTATTTTGTGGGTGTTATTTGTGTATGATTAGCCATGGCCGATGACGAGGAGCCATACTCTCCTAGTTTTAGTTTTCATGTCACTCTGCCCGGCATGTCACCCGAGCAGATGGGCTTGTTTTTATCTCAATTCACATTAGAGAAGATCGCAATGGCACGGCACCTTTGGATAGTAGGTCCCTCTAGACCTACTACGACCGACCCTACACTCGTGACTACTATGGTCCCTACATCGAGCGGCCCCACACCTTAGTCTAGCACGCTCTGTATGCCTAGAACTTGTGTGCCCCGTACATCGATGGGTGGTTCATCCTCAAGATGAGGTAGGGGTCGTTCTGGAGGTTGTGGTGGTTGTGGTAGCAATTCTACCCATGCGTCCACACCACTGAGAGAGCGTCCACCACTCTCTTCAGTAGATAGTTCATTGATTGGCACACCACGTACACCTTGGGGATCACACGAGCATGATCCTAGCAAGGTGTACAAGAGCAGAGATAGGATTGTTGTGGCGGATAGGGTCAAAAAGGCCATGCGATAGAGGATTCGACAGCTCTATACCATTTAGTTTGGTCACTTTGTGATAGAGGTTTGGGATAATCTCGATCTTGAAAGAGAGAATTACATTGTGAAGGCCATTCACGGAGAGTACATGCCAGCAGAGGGTTACGATCTAGTCTCGAATCCTTGGATTTTGAGCGTGGCTAAGGCCACAATGTCACACCGTCGATCAAAGGCAAGAGGCAGGTACAATGCCGGCAGTCCAAAGCCGACATGGTTGGACGCAGAGGAGTGGGCCCGGATTGCAGAGAGACACAAGACAATCCTGAGAGATTTCAACAGCAGAGAGATACAACTAGAGCATGTTTGGAGTCTACTAGAGCATCACATCTTCGTAGTGGAGGCTACGACACGCTTTGGCATGAGTTTGTATAAGTATTATACTTATGCTTTAAATTATTGAAAACTTATATGTTATTTGAAGATTTATCTAATGATTAAATCATAATTTTGCTGGAAGTTTCTATGCAGCACCCTCCAACACGTTGAGAGAAGAAGTATGGGTACAAGCATGGACTTGTGGCCCGTTTGACCCAGCTACAGGAGAAGAGAGGACGTCGACTAGGAGGCATGACCATGAGGGTCCTCTTGATACAGTTTTACCCAGTTATCTTTATACAGTCTTGTTGCTACAGTCTTTTCTGTAGTTGTGGCCTTCTTGATACAATCTCACTCAGTGATTGTTTGCATATGTACAATTTTCTAGTGGTTATGTTTATGGTTTATGGTTATGCTTATGGTATAGCATAGATGGTATGGTTAAGGTTTGGCAGTCAGGTTAAAGTTATAGTTTTGCTATGATGGTATGCCAATCATGTGATGGTTATGGTTGTGCAATGATGGTAGTGTTGTTATGGTTATGGTATGAAAAGAAATTTATGGTTATGGTATGAAAAGAAATTTATGGTAATGGTTATGGTATGGCCAACTGGTTATGTTTATGGTTTTACAATTTTGACTCATGTTTTAATTATGGTTATAAAATCTTTATGCCGGTATACCATGATCAAGATTTTGATTTTGTGGTTATGTTATTCTTACAATTTTGCTAATTGCCATACACTCTCTCTTTAGCCTCAGCTTGTAGGTGGGGTGCAGTTGCTTTGTGCACTCTTCCTATGGGCAGAGAGGGTTGTCTACTTTTGCTGCAGTACATCGAGCATCAATTCTCAGCCCTCTCTGCCGATTAAAAAATGCATGTTTGGTCGTCAGTACAAAGTATGCTACAAGCGTCGATATAAACTTCAGAAAATGCATCAGAATATCCTTTACAATTACCGACGCTTCTCTCTAGGTTGATTCTGACGCTTATCTCTAAGCTATTTTTGACGCAAAGTATACTAATGCTTATACCGAGACGACACAAATCCGACGTCTTTTTCGAGGCCTATTTCAATGCTTTTTAATTTTTAAATTTAACTTTATCTCATCGGTATATGCACCGGTTTTTGTGCGACGTGTTGTAGTGCTGCTTCGTCTCATCTGTTGGACACAAGTAAGCATAGGGCATCGTCGATGTTGCAATGCTCTGTGCTTAAGGAAGAGCTATGATCTTGGTTACATCCTACTCAAATAGGTTACACATTCCAATCGGCCCAATGTTCCACTACATTGAGTCAATTGGATATGATGTATTTTATGCATGATGATTGGTTTTTAACCTTATCTTTGAGGATATATGACTATGGAATGCCAACATGTTCTCTCAAACCATTTCCCATGGTGTTTCAAATGTTGGAGCAGCCTATGGATATATTCAAAACCCTATTGACAAAGGTCCTTTTGAGGTTCAATAGCTCATTTTTAAGGAATTCTATGCTGAAAGGTTATATGGCTCTACTACTACTCTTGAGGTCAACATTACCAAGCATGAGGGTGAGGGTGCCTTGCTTCACTTTCCCAATAATAAGAGCCTAAGTTGGGATGTACTTGCTAGTGAATTATTTTCTAAGTACGTAGACTCTTTGAAGCCACCACTTACAACCCTTTGTCAACATATGTGGCTTCTTGCACCCTTTCAAATTCTTAAAAGATTGGGCTTATTGAATTGCTACCAAAGGTTCCTTTCCCATGTAAGTTTAAAATAAAGTGGCTTTCTTTTCGTGATATTGTTTGTTGCATGAGTTTCATATGGGCAAAGTCATTTGATAGGGTGTTAGTATAAATTATGGGCTGAGATCGATGCATTGGCTTGAGGTCAAACACTTTCACTTGCATATAATGCATGCACGCGAAAATGGTAAAAAGTTATTTTTTCGCATATATGTGATGTTATGGTTTATGATCGATCAAAGTGGCGCGGGTATTTTTCATCGTGTTTATGTTGATGGAATGATGTCATATGATGTATAGAACCTCATGATCAATTTGGATGCCTCATGTGCATCTATATGTTGCTTTCCACCCTTCTAGGTCAAAACTAGATCTATGTGCTAAGGGGGGGTGAGGTGTGGTCATAGTGAATCACTTATGCGTGATTGGGTATTGTCAAATTGTATTTTTATATCATGTTTAGCTACTTTTAGGACTTATTTTATGCATAAAAATTTAATGACTTCTTAAGGGCCATTTGTGTGGGCTCAATTCGATTGTAGTGCATATGTCAAACTCCAAGTATGGGAGTCGGTTCAAAATGGAATATGGTTTATGGTCAAGGGTTGTGATTCCTCATGGATTATGGTTGTGATTTTGATTTTGGAAGCCGGGGTGGCTCTTGGATCTCTTTTTTTGGGATGTACTTGTGCTGTCGGAATGTTGTCAAAATTTTTACAGCCATGTTATGTGCTAATGTGGTTTTGCAGGATTGGATGTGCATCACCCTAAGTTGGGTAGAGTGCTCACCCATGTCACTATGAAAACCTCTAATTTTTTACCACGGTCTTTTGTCGCCTTTTGTAGAGAAAAGGTCCAAATTCAATTGGAGAGGGAAGAGATAGGAGGGCGGGGGGGTTTCTACTTTCAAATTTTAAAAATAAAAGATATGAAAACATGTAACAATAGTTAGCTATTTAGGATTACACCTGGTTACATTTAAACTAATCACTGTCACTTGATTAATATAATTGAGCATGTTCACAAAATTAGAGAGAGAAAGAGGGAGAGAGAGATGAATGGATTACACGACCAAAAATCTTCATAACTTAAAGTATGCAAAATGTTTATGAATCATATTCCAAAAAAAAACCCTACATGAAGCATCATCCATTTCTAAGCCCATGGCTCCTAAATCAATAAAAAGAGAAACAAAATTGTTATTTATGGATACGTTGGCCTCATCATCTTCAAATTCGTCATCCTTGATCTCATCATCTTCATCATCATGACAATCATCTTCACTAAGACTTGCCACCGCCAAACTTGATTCATCGACCTCCCTCTCCTTTGTCTCCACCTCATTCAAAGTAGAAGGTGGAAGAGGGTCAAAAATGGTCTCCACTTCATTAGTGAAAAAAATGGTTCTCCCTCGAGGTGTTACCGGAATTACGAACCAAAGTTTTGGTTGGTGGATTGTTCGGATATAGAAGCTCAAATTGAGTAACAATGGTATAATTAATGTTACAAGCAAATAAGAATAAAAAGGGAGTCACTCACCTACTCACAATTGCGCCGTAAAACTAAATTGTCATACCACACTACGTGATGCACACTAGAGTCTACCATGTAGAGGCCATTTTCACGTCATCTACACACATTTAAAAACCACTTGCACTCGAAGATGAAGGTATGAAAGGTTCTAAAATTAACCTTTAGTATCCTTTCAATAGTTCCAGAGTACCTAGCATCATCACCCTCTATGTCAAAGCTACCCATGATGCCAGAATCCATGGTGGTTCTACACTCGTCAATGTGGCACGTACAAAAGTGATGACTCTTTGACCACATAGAGTTAAGGGAAAGGCACTACAAAATAAGAGATTATCTATTATCAAATACAAAGAAAAAAATTTAAAAAAAATAAAGTATGGTTTAGGTATATGAGTACTTTACCTTTGGTACGCAGCCTCGTGCATACTCCCATTCTTTGTTGGTGATGTCTTCTCCGCGCGCTTTTGCTCCTATCATTCGCTCATGAATCCACTCCGCACTAATGAGATATGCGAAACATGCAAGGCGTCTAAGCACTGGGGGTGCCCTTCTTCCTCCATGTGCTTGTTTACATGTTTCTCTCTCTTGCAAACTCCTTGCCTTTTCTACTGTCCACAAGTCCACACACTTGGTCATCATAACCTTTGCACGGAGAATAAAAAAGTTATTGACCCTCAGGGGGTTTCACTATGTGTAAAACTACCATATCACGTGCGTTCAAGAGATGTTTGTAAAACCCCTTATCTATGAATTTTTTTAGGAATATAATGTACTCTTTTCTTATAAAATCTATAAGTTTTTTTCAAATTTGAAAAAATAATTTCCTTCTGTATATATATTTCTGTAAGTTTCAAGAACTTTAAATACCCTTTTGTTGAACTCACGTGATAGGTTATATTTTTATTGAGTGACCTCCCCGGGTATTGACCACTCGGGATAGATTCATATCCATGTTAAGGAGTTTTTCCTTTCCACTTGGCAAGTGTGAAGTCATCCTTGCATCTTCCTCGTTTGACCACATGCGAGGCATTGAAAGATCAACTTGTGCCAAACACTTTGAGATGTAAACAAATCCTTCTTGCACGATCCACCCTTAGGCCGTACATGCCTTTGCTGGAGACCGTAGCCACACAAAATCTTTGAGAGTCTTTAAAAACCTCTCTAAAAAGAACATCCATCGTGCATGCACTACTCCACTTATAGCGGTCTCCTAACCAACGTGAACTAAGAGCTGGATTTGACTAAGAAGGACTTATCGAGGAAATGTACCCTCAATGGCACACATAGTTTCTAATGCAAGTGTTTGAGCAACATGGATAGCATCTATTTCAATTTCCTTGGAGCTCACAAATCTGTAAGAAAACACACAAGGATACACTAAGTGCTAGTTGAGATTATTCTATACATAAAAAAAGTGTAGTTGAGTGGAGTCTTGTGGTGTACCTTACTAGCCCTCCAAGTTTGAAAATAGCATCCCTAACTTTCTTGTCTCGACATATACACGTACTCACTAGAAGAATGAACTACAAGGTAAACTAGGGGAAGGGAAAGTGAGATAAATTTATACACACAAACTATAGATAGAATAGGGAGAGGGACATTACCTGAAGCATCATGTACGTGCCAATCATGGGACTTCAACCCATACAATTGAACGCTTCTGCAATGATCTTCAATGATCTTCTTCACGAAAGACAGGTGAAAATGGGCCCGCAACATCGTGCATTTGTTTGCAAAGTCGCATTCGCTGAAAAACAAATAGACGTAAGTACATGTCATGGAGAGAAGTATGTATTAGATAGCTGGTAGGCTAACTCCCTAATTATCCGGTATATGTATAAGATCTGGAGGCAGAATTTGGCTCTACTCTTGCCACTTTTCAAAAGCCCATGCTTTTCAATCCACCATGCAACGGTGGCAAGTACAAGCTTATCGACTTCCTTCAGCGATGCCATCACCAAATCAGCCATGGAGATATTAATGTTGAGCATGCGCAAATTGTAGAGGAGGATGTCGTCCACCTTAATTTGCCTCGATACAGATCAACTACGGATCTGCCTGGAGAACTAGAAACCATTGAAGCAGCTCATGCTCATGTGCACAGAAAGTCCACAAAGAGAAAGAAAATAGAAAATTCGGCAATGGCGAGCTCCGCATAACTGGCTGAGTGGTCTATGACAACGAAGGTTACAACGACGCTAAGAGAGATCTTTTATGTGTGTGTGAGAGTGCTTGATGTGATTTTTGGCTAAATCTTGAGTGACGTTGTTTAGTTATCTACATGCTATTTGTGTTGGGAGTGCTTGAAGTTATCCATTCCTTGTACACACATTGAGGTTAATGCTTCATTCATAGTGATAGCTCTCTCTCTCTCTCTCTCTCTCTCTCTCTCTCTCTCTCTCTCTCTCTCTCTCTTTGCGTAGCGGTTCTAGTCCACGCTTCCAAGACTAGGTGGTGCCCTCATCTCATTTCCCTTGTGGCGCAATGGAGTTTGTTTTGGTGTAGAGGCCGCCATTCCAAATTTCCTTCGTCAACGCCAATAAATGGTGGCAAAGAGAGAAAGAGGGAGAAATTGATGGCAAAGGGACAACAATAGACGGCAATATATTGGCCACTGAACATGATGTCAATGGAGATGAGGGGAAAGCTGGCAGCACAACTAGCATCGACGACGGGAGTGTCTACTAAGAGAAAGTCGAAGAAGATAAAAGAAAAAATGTTGGATGCAGGAGGTGGGATCATAGACTCCGTGCTGCGACTAGCGTTGTCAAATGTGATTGTTTCCAATTGTCGTTTGGATGATGAGGCTGGTGTTGCAATGAGGCAAAGGATAAGAAAGGGATACCATGGTATGCTCAAATTTTTCTTTAGCAGGATGAGCAAGTTATCCGTCTTTGGAATCCTTTCATGTACACTATTTCTACTATGTTAATGACATCGTTCCAGCCATATGGTATACATACCACCTCTCTCTCTCTCTCTCTCTCTCTCTCTCTCTCTCTCTCTCTCTCTCTCTCTCTCTCATATACACACACACACCCACACACACACAATACACGTTGTCCCATTGGTTCAGTCTCACCAATGTAAGAAAATAAGATGTTTGTGACGCGACACGGTAGAGCGAAATACATTGATAATGAACAAAGAATATAGAGAGTACGCAGAGTAAACAGATGGAAATAAAGAGTCTGTATGGATACAAAGTAGTCATTACAAGAAGAGCATAGCTCGTTTCATAACCTCGCGACCACCCTCGATCTATCTCAATCGCACTCTCACTCTCACTCTCAATCTCAATGTTGTGCACAATCTCAATCTCAATCAAACTCTCACTCTCAATCTCAATCACAATCACACTCTCAATCTCAATCTCTTGATGGCAGCAACGATCATAATCGAAATCGCAACACGGTCACAATCCCAATATCATGACACCCTACATCGTTTACAAAATAGCCAAAAGAACATACTGGTGCAACCAAATCAACATGGTAATCAAATTCAAAACATCATTTTGTACTATCATAAAAGAATATAATCACTTCTTGATTGGATCAAACAAAAGAGATATTACTTGTGTATATCTGTTTGTAAGCTAACCTGTTGCTGCTTGTAGGTTACCCTGTTGCTGCTGGTAATTTGTTTCTGTCATAACTTGGTCAAACGAACTCAGAACATATACTTGCAAGTACTCAAAACGATGGAAACAGGTGTGTTCTACAAGGTTGTGCGGACAGAATTGCGAAAAGCGTTTTTCTTTGGCTGAAAATGAAACTTTTAGATCGCGGCTCATAAAAACCCTATTTTTGGATCTCCACTACTTTTTCAACTTATTTTAACCCTACCCATGCATTTAAGCTAAAATACATAAATATAAAACATTGATATTAATAAAAATCTCAACTTTAACTACGTTTTTATTATACTGTTCCTAGACAGACTATTTGTTGTTCATTAATCTTTATGAAATATGTCTTTAATGTATTACTTAAAAAGAACATAATTTATTTCCTCTCTTAATATCTTTAACTCATTCATATAAGCTCTATCTAATAGACTAAGCAACCATCTTTCAAATCGTGCTCAACGAAAGATATGGCCTACTACATTCTTTTCAACTTTAAGAACTTCAAAAATTAGTCCCATTACATTCTCCCCTTATCAAAATTAACTCTCTTCTCAGAGTTAGAAAGAGGGATTTTCAACATACGAAACATCAAATTCAATCTAAGAGGAATCTTTTACATGATCAGAAGAGTCCTACTTCTAAGTTTTGTAACTCTACAATCAGATTGGTTTCTAGTGTTGCCTTCATATCTTTTCTTTAGAACAATATTACCTAAATAAATATATTTTGTTGGCATTCTCACAAAATTTGATATTTCAAAGAAGAATTCACAAACACACATAAGCAATCATTATAATACAAATAATCCTTATGTAAACAAAATTTCTTCTCAAACATCTCTCTCACACAAGGACTTAGATAAGAGAATGTTAGAGTAAAAGCAATCATTATTCACTTCATATCAAACTTAATCAATCAAATCACTATAGACCACATAAATGATATTACGTATTGGCCTTTAACTCAAGGTAATGGTGAAATTGTCTCTTTTCTAGCAAAATATTTTTGATTAAAATCATACTCATACAGTAGTTGAACTCACTGCTTCTACGTATAATTAAGTAATGGCTAAGTGAAACTATCTTTTAAGCTCGGATGATCAGTCCTTGATTCAAAATTCACACCAAGCAGCAAATGACGCTAATGCTTCAATGCATAAACAACATCTCCTCATTTCAAATCATGTATAGGATAATTCACTTCATATCTTCTCAATTTTCTAGATTCATAATTCCCCACTCTCCTCTTGACGTAAGACACATCCCATTTATTCCCCGCTTGCATCACATTTGTCCACAAAATCTCATCGATGTTGAATCTGTAAGGGACTCTAGAGTACGGCTGAGATCCTGGACATACGTCAATCCCATGGTTTAATGATCTAGAAAGAGGCATACCGGGAGGGTCATCAGGAAAAACATCGTTGAACTCATCAAGAAGCTTTTCGACATACTCTAGATTTTCTCCCCTTTTTTTTTGGGTTCATCTTTTAATCTACTTACAAAAATTATGAAGGTCTCACACCCTTGTGGAAATCCCCTTATCAATTTCATAACGAAAATTAGAATAGACTTAGAATCCCTTTCTCTTCTCTATTTTCCATTCGAAATTTATTTCTTTTTTTTTCCTTCAAAATCAATCAAAATGTAAATTTTCGGTCACCCAAACCATATCAATAATTACATCCATGGGTATGATATAAAAGAAATCGCCCTCATGATTATCATTATTCAAATAAAAAGATAATTTTTTTTAAAAATCTTTCGTGAAACTTATATTATCACTAAATAAGTCCACAAGTCTCTTAATTTCTCAGCCAGGTTAGAGGACAAGAATCAATGTGTACTACTTGAATCAATTAAGAAATTCAAATTCAAATCTTAAATTTTATGCATGACTTTGATCATAGAAGCTTTCAAATGATGCATCAAAGATATAAAGCATCATAAAAAAGGGTTAGATGACTTACCTTCTTCATCCGTATCGTCAATAGTCTCCAATTCAACCATCTTGGTAGATATTTCCTTATCAATGACTTTGTTCGAGCATTTGAAAGTCTGGTGGCCTTGCTCCTTCTTGAAAACTTGATTGATCTCGCAGCTTCTCCCGCATTGTCATCATCTTGATCATCGCTCCTCTTCCGTTTCTTATTCTTTGATCCTTCATCTCTTGGAGACAGCGATGGACCGTTTCCATGTTTAACTTCAATCTTCTCCTCCACTTTGTCTTGTTGCATTAGCTATTCTCTTTACTTTATCCGCTTTCTCGCATCTGTTGAGATCTTTATTGAGCCATCGAATAATCTCCGCTTGTTCCTTCAATCGTTGCTCGTATACTTCCATCGCTACCGCAGGATTGAAATCGCTCTGATACCACTTGTGACGCGACACGGTAGAGCGAAATATGTTGATAATGAAAAAAGAATATACAGAGTACGCAGAGTAAAAAGATGGAAATCAAGAGTCTGTATGGATACAAAGTAATCATTACAAGAAGAGCATAGCTCGTTTCATAACCTCCCGACCACCCTCGAGATATCTCAATTGCACTCTCACTCTCACTCTCAATTTCAATGTTGTGCACAATTTCAATCTCAATCACAATCACACTCTCAATCTCAATCTCTTGATGGCAGCAACGATCATAATCGAAATCGCAACACGGTCACAATCCCAATATCATGACACCCTGCATCGTTTACAAAATAGCCAAAAGAACATACTCGTGCAACCAAATCAACACGGTAATCAAATTCAAAACATCATTTTGTACTATCATATAAGAATATAATCACTTCTTGATTGGATGAAACAAAAGAGATATTACCTGTGTATATCTGTTTGTAAGCTAACCTGTTGTGCTACTTGTAGGTTACCTTGTTGCTTCTGGCAATTTGTTTCTGTCATAACTTGATCAAACGACCTCATAACATAGATACCCAAGTACTCAAAACGACAAGAACAGGTCTGGTCTACAAGGTAGCATAGAAAAAAATTGTGTAAAAACGTCTTTCTTTGGCTGAAAATGTAACTTTTAGATCGCGGCTCATAAAAACCCTATGTTTGGATCTCCACTACTTTTTCAACTTATTTTAACCCTACCCATGCATTTTAAGCTAAAATACATAAATATAAAACATAGATATTAATAAAAATCTCAACTTTAACTACGTTTTTATTATACTGCTCATAGACAGACTATCTGTTGTTCATTAATCTTTATGAAATATGTCTTTAATGTATTACTTAAAAAGAACATAATAAATTTCCTCTCTTAATATCTTTAACTCATTCATATAAGCTCTATCTAATAGACTAAGCAACCATCTTTCAAATCGTGCTAAACAAAAGATATGGCCTACTACATTCTTTTCGACTTTAAGAACTTCAAAAATTAGTCCTATTACAATGTTTCAATGTAGACTCCCCCCCTCCCCCGTGTGTGTGTGGGTGTGTGTGTGAGAGAGAGAGAGAGACCGCATAGGGATGACAGCGAAATCAAAATATCTCTCTCTCTCTCTCTCTCTCTCTCTCTCTCTCTCTCTCTCTCTCACACACACACACACACACACACACACACACACACACACACACACACACACACACATACAAATATGTGCATGCTAACACATGTGTCCCACGCATGCACCAAAATGTGTGTGCAAATGACACAGCAATACAGAATTGGCTGGGAGGCTCGTTGTCTATGAGTGGGTGAAGCTGACCAGAGCTACCATTTCGCCCATCACTAGAAGGCAACATACACACAAAATAGCAGGCATGGGAGATAACCACACATGTAATTTGAAATTAATGTTGATTGCGCCAAGAGCCGGATACTCATATCCAGTTGGCATGCATTCGCTCATTGCTAAGGTTGGTCACACGGGACACACTATTCCGTAATAGATAACTGTGCTACCAAGCCTTTTTTTTGAATAAAGTATCGGTTATGGATACATTTTCTAGTCATGCAACAGTTGTCGTATGCTCCTCAATGCCATGTGGAGGTTTCAAGGCGGCGACCACCGGCTCAATTTCGAATTGTAGGCACGACACCTCTGCATAGTCCATTGCAAGCCTTGTGTGGCGCCATCTACAACATCTACAATGTGGTCAAAACAGGCTACGTCCAAGGCAAATGCGGATTTGTAGCTCTATATTAATAGCTCTCTACATAGCCCTTTGCATGACTATGTCAATTTTGTCATTATTACAAAAGGCTATGCTCAATAGAACTAATCGAGCCGGTTCAGCAAGATACGAGCCAACCACCACCTAAAGTTGACACACACACTCTCCTACACAAGTGTGGTGTTTTTCCGTTTAAGGCTGGCTCTCGCCCCCCCTGCATGCATAAGCATTGGCGATAGCCCTCACAAGTGGTATCAAAGCCCTGTTCGACTCCAAGCCTGGATTCCCATCTCCCACCCCACATACATAGATCCCCTTGGGAGAATCTTTGTGAGATATGGATGTGTAGGAAACCGGCCAGTGCAAGAAATCAAGTAGTTGAATTGAGCCTATCTGAAAGTAACAAAGAATTAGGAGAAGCGGGGATAGGATAACCGAGAGTTGCAACAAGAGAATTGAGCTAAAACCATATTAGGTAGTTTGGTAACAATATCACATTATGGGAATTTCCAAATTAACTACATTCATGTAATTTGACAATTATCTAGTTTAAAGTGGGAAAATACGAGAAAAACGTGTTGATTTATGGTTGGTAAATATAGTGCAAATCGTAATGGATTGTGGTGTTGACAAACACCAACAGTCAAGAGGATCCACTACACATGAACTCTTATAGATATTCAAATTACATAAAACAAATGAAGATACAAATAAAGATCTTGTTTAGAAAATTGACTTGTATAGTCACAATAGAAGCTCCAAATAAATTTACTCCACGTTTGATACCACATCTACATTTTGATCCGAGTGTGGCTGCATGATGTGCACGCATGAGGCCTTCTTTGGCTTTTTGTAATCTTAATTCTAGAAAATGGTCCTTCTTTGTTGGTTCTCCAAGACCAAACAATTGCATATGTAGTTTCCCACACTTGGGGATCTTTATAGTTGACGTTGTCAGGAGTTTTTTGGAGCAAGGGATTGCGCATATGTACATACACATGCATGGTGCATCAAATAAAGGATTGCCCATTTTCCAAAGCCAGGTGGTTCCGTGGGGCCCACATGTGTGCAGGTAGGACAACATGTACATAGTGCATTGTTTTTCACTATCACCAGTACCAGTGTCGTTTTTATATAATAATGAGGGGTTGCTAGTGCATAAAACTTCTCGAGGAAGCTCTCCGCGGGCCAATGACATGAGGTAAGCAGGTGCGTCAGATGGAATCTAGTGGCGTCAGGAGGTCGAATGGGGTCAATACTTGCACGTGGGGAACTACGGACACAACGTGGGTGTTTTCTTGTGATAATTATGCAAAAAGGTCATCATGAGGACCATATTTTGTGTCCAATTCACATGGTGGCAGGTTGCATTATTGAAAAAAGTTGAGTGCCAGGTGTGCGGATGATGCAAAAAGGTGACAACTATGCACTGCGAGGCCAATTCTTGGCATGTTCGGGGTCCGTTTGAAGTCATCTAAAAGGCCAAGGGTGCCCAAATAATAAAGCTAAGTGTGGGAACTCAAGAAACAGAGAGAAGACCAGAAAAAATATGGAGAGAAGAGGGGGACCAGCCGAAACTGTGTTTTTGCTCATTTTGGAGCCTGTTTTGGCCGTAAACTGCTCATCCGAGGTCGGATTTGAGCACTTTGACATTGTAGACTGGGGTTTTGGGCTGTTCCAAACACGATGGCGCTGTCCATTTTTCCAAATTCCTCACTCTTTTTTTTTTTTTTTGGCTGTGTAAGTTTCTCCTATGAGCGAAGCTTCTGCTCCAATTTGTGATTGTATCTGGTACATGTTACCCATATTGTGTGAGCTATTTGCTCCATTGGTGTTGGCCGAAGATCTATTGTATCTAAACATTAGACATTCTCCTCTTTTGAGCTGAGTTTTTGGGTGTGTGTGTGTGTGTGTGTATCTCTTTCTATGTGTAGTGGGTAAACGGATAGTCTCTCTCCTCTCGCTCCATCGGTGTGTTCCCTGTCTCGGCTAGGTGGGTTGTGTAAGTGGAGTGGTGTCCCATAGTGTGTGTGTTTATCTTCCCAAGAGTGTGTGTCGGGTTGTTATAGAGGTGCTGTGTGTGTTTTCATCCCGCTCACAACGTGTAAGACAAGGGAAACTAGGGTTTGAGAGTCCACCGCCCAACCACCCTTTATATAGGCAAGCCCCTGGCCCTTTCCCCTAGTTGGACTCCCCGTTCCACACCGCCTAGCCCCACACTACCCTTGTCTAGTCCGGCCTTGCCGGTGTCCTGACATTACTCCCCCCTAGCACTGGATGTCAATGTTTTTTCCACGATGCTTCATGTACCTATATTGCCTATTCCCTAGCAGGGTGCAATAGCTTGGAAATGAGTATGCCTCTAATGCATAGAGCTTTGCTCCCAGAAATCATGCTTTACTCCATCTCGAGATAGCACAGTGAGAAGAGAACAAAAATTAACAACCGACGTAAGAGAGAATCCGTGCTTCACGGATAATGGACACGCCATGCATGTCAAAAATTGTGGCAAGAATCGGCAAAGAAGCAACCTGTGGTGCATCATCATTCACTGATACCTTGATTGGACAAGAATAATTCTTGATTCAAGAATTAACTCGTGCAAATTTCTAGAATATCTCCTGCAATTTAAATCATACATAAAACAAGGAAACCTTAAAAGCATGAAACCTCAAACCTGTTGATTAGTCTGAATCCTTGTGCTCTAGTTGAAGTCCAGTCAAACCACAAGCACATACCTTGGAGCATCTTGAGAACATGCTATTTGTCCAGTTTTTTCTTGAAAGTTGGCTAACACTTTGTGTTGCCAAGGGCATGTGTTAATAGGCCAGTTACGGCTTTCAGCAAACGCCCAAAACACGTTTGCATGCTATAAACCGGATGCTTTCCAGTCTCGTTCTTGCGTTCTTCATGCCTAATATGCTCGAAAGCTTGTGTTCGGGCCCACCATGGCAAAACCCTGCACCATGGATTCCTTGCCATGAAGTTGACTGGCCATGGCGTTGCACAGAGCCCCAGCCTGCAAAATGTTGTCGACTGCAACCGTGGGACAAAGCCCTTAATTAGGTAGGGAAAAAATAAGGAATTTGTTTTTTTAGAATAAAAATCTCAACTCTCTGTTGCCGCCATGGCCGACTATGCAGGTAGGGAAGCGCTCCTCTACGCCGGTGTGGTCGTCTTCCGGTCGTGGAGCAGAAGCGAAGGTTGTTGCCGTAACCAGCACGCATTCGGAGAGCCGTTCCCTACAGATTTTCATGCACGTCGAAGGTTCGACCCTTCCTCCCACTAAGCGGCCTTGCCCGCGGTGCTTATGGCCTCATCCTCTCGCCTAGCAAGGGTGTTTGCACATACAGGGTGCCTCGGCCCCTACTACTTGCATAACCGCCTTCTTGCCTAGCCATTTGCACCCCATGGCTTGCGGGCAAGGCCATGCACGTTTCTTTTGCTGCTGAAAATGAAGGAGAGAGAGATGCCTTCGATAGAGAGAGAGAGAGAGAGAGAGAGAGAGAGAGAGAGAGAGAGAGAGAACACCAGTTACGGCTTTCATGCAACCTCCCCCCCTCCTCCATGGCTCCTTCTCCCCTAGCTTTGATACTAGTGTAAGACAAGGAAAACTAGGGTTTGAGCGTCCACCACCCAACCACCCTTTATATAGGCAAGCCCCAGGCCCTTTCCCTAGTTGGACTCCCTGTTCCACACCGCCTAGCCCGGCCCTACCCTTGTCTAGTCCGGCCTTGCCGGTGTCGTGACATGACAACCCATAAACCCTTCCAACAATTGTCATAAGCTTCATCATCTGTCATCCCACTATTTCTTGCACAAGGTGCCCAATATTGGATCAATAAATTTTTTGTAATTTGGTGATGTAGGCTCATTATCAATGTTAGATAGGGCCACTGCAAGCCAAATTGGATAGGTTTCTATTTCATTTGGAACTAGCATAACAAGGTCACCTTGATGCACATGACACGTAGGTTCAAACTCTTCCCTTGGTCTATCTCGTTAAGGCCCACAAAAATGGTCACTCAACTCCTCAAGGCCTATGAATTGTTTTGCTCCTTGTTGTAAACTCCTTGTAGTGCTTTGTAGGTTACCAAATTCTTGAGTTTTTGGCCAAAGAATTTCATACAAGACTCCCTCTGATATGATTGGTTTTCCAATCTCTTCAATAACCTTGCTCCAATAATCTATCACGAGTCTATAATACCGCGGTACACTTGAGCTTTAAATAGTTCTTCAACCTTGAAATCACCTCTTCATGAACCTTGACATATCCGCCATTGGTACACAAGGTTGATCTCCATGCGGTAGCATTAGCTTTCCTTTTGTGTTTGTTTTCCAAAGGCGAATACTTCCAATCCAACTTGAATCACCTACATGTGCCTTATATTGCATCATTGGTGTCTCATCCTGCATAAAGAGCCTAAATTGAAGTGGTGCGTCGTGTCCCCAATGTAAATATTGTGCTTACTAAAGCACCATGGATGCTAGCTAAATAAGAATTAGACAAAGTGAAGGGTGCCATTGCTTCTATTCTCACACCAATAGGATACATGAGGTCTCTAAAGGGAGCTTTCACATAAGCGAATAAGGTTGGAACACAAGGAACTTTGGACACATTTCTATATAGCAAAAAATATATAATTACCACGCAACTTACTAGATTGAATACACATATCTAGTAAGAGTGCAAACTAGTAATAATGAGAATACTCCTATATGGTTGTAACCATGATATTATAGCTATATGGGAGTTATAAGTAATCATATAGCAAGATTTCTTACTAGTTTGACTCGGATTCTCCTAAATGGCTGTAGCCATAATATTATAGCTATATGGGAGTTTTAACTAACCATGTAGTAAGAAATTGTTCTTTCATCTACATAGTTTTAGCCACAAAATTCTATCTATGTAGTTGTATTATAATAATCCACATAAATAATCAATTTAACATAACATATACAAAATAGCACATACTTTTTGACTAAAAGAGATAAAGGTTAAATAGAAAACTTAAAATGATCACTTTCATATAGATGTCTCTCAAAAATTCTTACAAAGTCCATCATACAACCATTAGTCTTTATCATTGGCTACTAGTTCTACATCCTTCAAAGAAAGAGAGTGAATCTTTTCAAGTCTTACAATCATCATGCCTTCTAATAAAAGCCAAGCTACCAAATCTCACACATAGTAGAAGAGCTAGTTTCACACGTTTTTCTACAAAACTAGGAGTTCAATTTTTTTAAAGCCATGTAAGTAGGCTTCACAAGTGGATACACTTCTTCCACTCTTCTAACCGCAAACCATTTCATCAGAATGTTTTCTTGATCTTCTCTAGTGAGTTTGCGTGCCTACACAATAAACCACAATAAAGAGTAAAATTAGAGAATATGGTTGTAATATTTTCAAGAGTAAGCATAAGATATATTTGTAAGATTGAAAACAAACCTGCACTTCCAAGGTAGCCTTCTCATTAGAAACAAAAACATCTTTCTCAACATCCTAAAATGAGAGACAAGACACATTACTTTAGTTTTATTACCATAGTATAAGTGTTTAGAGCCATCAACAAAAAACAAAACACGTACAGCTACCTTTGACTTTTGAATCCTCTTGGCTTTTGACCCTTCTTCTTTTTTTTGAAGGAGTTCAGCAAGCTTAGTTGTAGCCTAATACATAACCCAAGATTACTTTAATGACATTTATGTAACAAGTTTACAATTATCATTAGTTTAATAGTATAATTTGAATACCTTCCGTTTTCGAGTACTCTTTCTAGAATGCTCTTCATCGCACCCTTTAGATGCATTTTTTTCAACTTTATTTAACTTATCCGATATCTACCAACACAAAAAACACAACTTGATATTTTTTACATCTCTAAAAATGTTACACAATGGGGAAAAAAACATGAACAAAGTCTCACCGGCTTCTCGATTGAAGTTTCATGAGACTTATCACCAGCAGACAAAGACATTGAATCCGCATCTCCTAGTGCACTAGAAAAGATATTTTCTTTCATAAAATTTTGATACTCCTAAGCCAACATTTTCACATAAATAAATCATCATGTAGATATGAAAGGAGAGAGAGAAAAAAAAGTAGCATGATCTTCATATACCTCATATGCAGCCATATGATTTTCATCATTGTCCCAAGATATTTCTGGAATGTATACATCAGGTTCTTTCTGAATACATAAGACATACACAAAACTTTAAAAAATCTTAAAAGATCGGCATTACACTTGTATAAAGAATAGTATATATCAATTATCGTTGTGGATTCTCATATGTCTTTATCACCCTCTACCACATCTACAAAGTTCTCATCATAACTTTGCTTGGAAGCATCCTCGTCCTAATAAAAATTACTCAATAAGAAACTTAATATCAAAACTCTTAAAAATCATTCTATACTATTACCTTTGATGATAATTCTGTCTCTTTCTCTACACCATCATTGTCAAACTCTCGAGCATCATGAGTATCCTTAAAAATGTAACATAATTCAAGAATAAGATAAACATCTACATAGCATATGATTTGAAAGCACAACAAAAAGATAATACAAAAACTTATACTATTATAGCGCCTTTGCCTGCCTTTTGTTTGGTCCACTTTCTTTTGGACGCCAATGACTTTATACACCAATTGTAAATGTCAGACTCTTTCCACAAATAGTCCACACCATATACTTTCACTGGCTTTAGCTCACCCATCTTCTCTCGGATGATACTCAAAACCATATCTTTACCCTTGTTATTATGTCTCAAATCTGCAATTGGCCCTACCTTTGCAAACCACCCTCGCACCATCCCATAATTTGCACACAACACTCTATACTGGCCATGATCCTCTTTTTTAAGAAATTCTCTACCATACAACTTATTGTGCTCTCTATGTTTAGGTGGAGGAGCTCTAAAGACTTGATCATATGGAAGAGAACTTGTTGAGTTACCTACAACCCTTTTGTTACCCAAAGAGTGATGTTTCCTCCAAGCGTCGAGTAGTTTCACCGTATCCTCATGAGGAAGTGAAACTAGTTGCTGAAAAATTGACTGTCGAAGATCCATGTGAGCCCTACAAGAGTAGTCGACACATGCAGATAAGATAAACTCCAAAAAGTTTCAATTTGTGCCACTTGAGATATAACTCGAACAATACAAAAAGTTAAGATGAAAATAAATCACAGAGAGAACAATGCTCAACCATATAATAAAATTTAAACCACAAAATCATTTAATTCTCTAATAGCAAAAGCCTGATGTGATCAAGTACTTTATAAATGTCTTTTTGTCATGTCCTTGACTTATGGACATCTCCACAAAATAGGGATCCATCGATCACTTCAAGATTTGTAACTTTTTTACGTTTTAGTACAATCCAATCTTTGATTAAAAGAACACAAGAATCCCATTCTCTCCATGTGCTTTCCTCCTCATAAACTTTCCATATATGAGGATCACTTGCATCAGATTTCAAAATAGCAAGCTTTGTGATTTTGTTGTCACATTGTACACATCTTACAACAACATGCTTGAATTGTATTGTACCATTGTTTTCTAAACGGACTTTGGCAATGTCATCATGCTCCAACCACAATGGTACATTCCCACAGCTGCCTTCCATTAGTAGCTTAGCCCTCTTTTTTAGGTCCTTAACTTCATATGCAATCAATCTTTGCCTCCTCGGTAATGGCAATGGGATAAATTTATGAAGCAAATAATAGATAGACAGCACACAATCCCAAGTAAATGGAAGCGGTGTTTTTTCAAGAATGCTCATTCCAGTCATTGTATCTATGACTAGTTCCTCTGAATAATTGTCTCCTGTAATACATTGTTTGTAGTAAGTTGCACCAAAAAAACATCATTGCTTTTCCATCAAGCTGCATGGAGAAGAAAGAGGTTATGCGAGCTTTCCAATGACCTGGCTCCTCAGACAAGGTGTCTGACGCATCCACCTTTACAACTACATCATATCCAATCTTGAAAAGGTCTCCTTTATAGAAGACTTTGTCATATGTTTGCACATCACCAAGTGAAAAGCTTTCATCATCGATGTTCCAAAAGCTCCTTAAGTAGGTAATCTCCTCAAATGTTGGAACCCTGTAATTACCCCTCCTCTTTGATATTTCAATACCCTTCATAAGAATGTTATCAGTACAAGATGCTCTCTTACCATACTTTAAGATGTCGTTCCATAATGATCTTTCCTTTCCAATAGAAGTAACGTTGATTAGTCCATCCAGATGTGAAGAGAAACACTCAAGGGAGGCCACGATTCCACAATTAGCTGCAGTAGTCTAACCCAATACACTATGCAATTGTTGTAAGACTCTATCACATGGTAGCAGGGCATCTTTATCATGTTGGATTGATTGGAATACTTTTGTGAAAAACATTATTAGATAGAATTATACAAATGAAGCTTCATCATTTATGCTATTTGTTTTGATAGCATTGCACGCTTTCACTAAACGTTCGAACATATAGCACCAATATATGTCATGTATTCCATACCGCAAAATATCCTCAAGTAGTTCCCCACTTCCAGCTACATGATCCAAGGGTGATGAGTTTGCTCCTGAGTATTCCTCCTTTCGGATTCTCCAAGATTGCAGCAAGGATTTGATAACCTGAATGTCAGAAGCCAACATTCCATGTTCTCGACTGTAGCCATAAAAGCTATGTGCTATGTCCACCAACAAGATTCCTAAAGTTTGCATCTCTTGCGGAATACTATTTACGACTCTCAGAATATATGGTAGACACCATTGCATAAACTTTTGATTCTCTTACGCCTTGAAGGATTCATAATAGAGACTTGGTGAGTTTGGCCACCGACCATAGCAAGTGGTGCCAATTTTGTGACAGTCAAAGTAGCTTCATCAATATTTTTCTTCAATGAAGCATCTGCATTCTGGAATAAGTGTGCAATATACTTCTTGAGAACATTTAGAGACAAGGTGTGCATTACATCAAAAACCAAGTCAAGAGAGAGGTCGAACCCATATAAGTCATAAAGTCTCCACAGTATTGAATCGCCTGATAAAACAACCTTCTTCCAAATCTCATCCTTCTCGGCAAAAGTAAAACACCTCTTTGCCTCTGCTATAGCACGAACCATCTCATTTGTTGTTCTTGCCACTGGTGGATGTATGACTTGTAAGCGATTTTCATTGTAAATATACCTCCCTTCCAATCCTACCCTATCCCTTGCTAGTGATTCTTGTGGCTTATCTCTCTTGCAGAACTTCTGTCCTCCATTTTTGAACAAGCCTATCTTGCACTGGGCTGGATGGTCTCCAGTAACCATCATAACCATAGTTCGAATCTTACAGAATTTAGATTCCACCGTCGTATCATCAAAGATATTTTCTAGTGGATACGCATACAATACATCCACTCCATCAATATATAGTGATTCTAGATCATCCACTAATGGTTTCAGAAATAATCCGAAGACATCACCGGAAGATTTAATAATCTTTTTGCATCTTTGTGGAATAAATAAGACCGGCATGATATCCATAGAGTTTTGTTTTCCAGCATTGAGCACCATAATCTCCACAACCCCACAACTCTTTTGTGTGTGGATGTTTGAAACCCATCCCAATGCAACAAAAGAGCTAAATTTCTAGGGTCACCCTGATTATGCACACAAACAATCAAAGTAATTAAGGACATCCAATGTACATGACACTAAGAAAAGAGGAAGATAGACATAGTTACTTTGCACACACTTTTCTCACATTCAATTCCTTGCATTCAGAGCAGATAAAAGTGTACACTGCTCGCTCCGCATCCCATGCATCTTCAAGTTTTTGAGAGCGCTTATCGTAGGGAAAAGTCGTGTAGGACTTCTTACATCCAAGTGTAGAGCAAACAACTCGCAGCTCATATGTTGACAATGGGTCCCAAAAGTTATTCACTCCTTGGAATTTTGTTCCATCCCAAAATTCCTTGATGTGCCTTCCCGCAGTTAAAGCATCTCCTTGACTCCATTGATTTTTATGGCGCCACAAACTCAATAGCTCATGACAAAAAGTTCTACTCCTTGTAAGAAGATTTAGTTGATATCCTATTGGAATATAATCAAAAGCAAGCATTTCCTTTCTTGGCTTTGTGCATACTCTGCACTTCTCACAGCAGTAAGTAATACAGTCACGTTTAAGCTTTTTGGAGTTTGAAGCACCTGAACGAGCACACCTTTGAACCTCTCCTACAAAGTTGTCCTCGATGCTTGGATAAAGAAGTTCGGGTGCATGCTTTGCTCCATTATGTCCTGTACATATCAGATAACGAGAGGCGGTCACCATCCCCAAACCTTTCAGCATTGTTTGTAACTAATCCCAACACGCGGGTACTTGAACCCCTCCAAGCTCACCTTCCCATGTCTTTGGCACTAAACCAATAATTTAGCTAGGCTTCTTTTAGAAGAGTAGTTCTTTACCATAGCTCCACCAAGGTCACCAAACACAAGACGTAGCATTTGATCTTGAACACCTATCGGCATTTTATGTTCATCCCATAAACTTTGAAGTTCTACTATTCTCTCTATTAGTTCAAAGAGAACGATAGATGTCCCTTCCTCATTTTCCTCCCTGCTATCTTGCATGCTAGCATCAATTTGTAAATGGTCATCACCATTTGCATGATAGTCACCGCCATTTGAATCTTCAATTTGCTCTTCCTCCACATTGAGACCTTCACCTCAAGGAAGGTGCTACATGTGTCACGTCTAAACCAAAATGGATCTTCAAGCTCCCAAATCTCTCTGAGAGAATTTGGTGTCGATAAAGGGTTGAAGTATGCACAAACCGCCCGCCATACCAATAGAAAGAACAGTTGCAGAAAGCATTCCTTCCATCACTAGTGGACTCTTCATTTCTTTCTACATGCCGATGTTCTGTTTTTTTTGTGATGTTATGTGTGACATTGAAATCAATGTCACTTTGTACCCTTCTACGCTTGGTCACGCAAGGATGTAACTTTCCTAATGAGTCTTGTTTTTTATGAAAATAATAGGTCCGTTTTGACACCAACTCCCAACCGTTAATAGAGTGCGAACACTTATAATTGCACGCGCACTTCCAAGAAGTTATTGTGCTCATGACTGCACACCAAATATAAATATATGTGTGAACTTTTGTACCAATCAAAGAACGTACAACATAAACACCTTTAAATGAGTACATTAGTGATCAAATATTATTATCATACACTACTCCTAAGAGATTTTGAAATAGTCATCCATTTTGCAAGAAGAGTACATAGTAGACTTAATAAGGTGGTTGTGCAGTCGAATATGGTGGAGGCAGCCCATACAAAATAATTTTTCTTCTAGGAATAATATATCCTATTACTTTCTCTCTCTCCATCAAGGTGACCATTGACATGGTCTCCTCATTTGAGCGGTATACTACCTTGTAGCGATCAACAAGTCCTAGCTTCCTCTTGAGATTCAAAAACTTTACATTTACATCCCATGACATTACATTGTCAATGAAAATGGTTAAAATGTTCCATTTTCTCCCAGACCTTCCAAATAATAGATATTGGTTTTCTGGCCAAGCACTATCCTGCCCAAACTCATGAAATAAGATTTGTGATTGCAAGTCTACAAATTCTCTACGTTTCTCTATAGGATATTCTCGCACTTCACTTATCCTTTCACTATCAATGTCATCACATAGCGTTTGCTCACTTTGACCAGCCATCTGTATAGTGAATACCACAAGCAACACTAGCTAGTCAGAGTGACACCTCTTTCAACTTGAAAGCTTAATCTCACCCATCTCAATTTACAATTCACATTGAGTAATCACCTAAGATAAAGTGTTTTCAATAAATATTAATGTGACATACCTTCATATGCTATATTCTCAACACCTAACGTAAGCTAAATACAGCTAGACATGAATACTACTACAGACCTACAAAGAAGAGGCTTTAGGGTCTCGCACTACAAACAAGAGTACAAACGAAGACCCTAAAATGCAATGCTAAATTGAACTGATAAATTTATACCATTCCCAACTATGGCACCAACAACCATTCCAAATGAACTTTCAATACCAATATCATTTACATTCCAATTCTAATTTCAATACCAACAGCATTTACATTTCCTCATACAATCGTAAATGCAAATGAAAGGTGCACACTTTGTAGAATATTGCGATAAATGCTTTAGGTTTTTGACCTGAAAACCGGCATGATTCGATGCTGAAATTTTGATAGAGCTCGAAAAAAAAGCTAGGTTTGGTGTAATCCTACCTACCAATTTTGAAATTTACCTCTAAATTCTATATTTGAAGGTGAGAAAACCTACAAAATTTGGAAAAATTTAGTGTAATTCGGTGTTAAACCTTCAAATTTTGTCAATTTACCTCTTTTGTTTCACATATGTAGATTTGGCAAGTTTTTGAAAAATGGCTTTTTCGAGCAGCACTCGTGAAAAATTGGGAATAAATACTTGGCAGTTAATGGAAACTTGTTAAGGCGGCACTAATGCAGAGACAATGCTTAGCTTCCAAGTCAATCCACCACCAATTGTGCCACACAAATAAGCGAGCACGTGCACGTCCGAGGGATCGCAGAAGGAAACGTTCGGTTGTTGCAGCTTCGCACGGACCAGGTGACGAAAACGGCCTTCTTTGATTTGATGTCGCGGGAATAATTAATGGGCTGCAACAATAGATCAATGGGTTCAAGGAGCGATTCAAAGTCAATTTTTTTGCATAACAATCACTTCCATACATGGTTGCTAGCATGCAAACATTTCAACACATAAACGTTTGAGATTGCATCCAATTTCTGTGGCCCCTTTAAGTGTGTACGCCCAAGTTTGTGACAAACAGTTTATTCCTTGAGAACCCCCCTCTGTCCTTGCTTGCACTAAAGTTCTTTTCAATATAAAACCTTGTAGAGACAAGATAATTTGTTGGAGAAGAATGGAGCTCAAAAGCTAGCAAGTGAATATTACAAGGTAGCAACTTATTAATACAGCACCTACAGTAGTATAACTAGTTGCACTGTTGTTAGCTTCGGCATGAAACGCTAGTTGTTGCTACATGTAGTAATTATCGGAAAATGAGCTAGCTAAATATGGTTGGGTTTATCTCTTATTAAAGGTGCCATGAGTATCAACTGGTTGCTGCAGGTAGTACTTCTCGGCAAAGGACCTAGCTGATGCCGATGGTTGGGTTTGTCCATTATAACTAGCATGGAAAACTATGAATACTTATATGAATACAGCTATTTCGACAAGCTTAGACTGTCGTTATAAGAAGGAGAAGGGGCCCTACTCCATGTATAGCAGCAGTACCTGACGTGCGAAATGGGGGCCCTCGAAGATGGTACGGTGTGGAGAGTCGGCTTCCAAGAGCGGCAGCTAGGCGAGCGGTAAAGGAGAGGTCCTACAAGGATGGAGGCACGCTTGTGGATCTTGGGCAGAAGAAACTAGAGGCCGCCCTGCTGCAGCTCGTGGTTGGCTGGGAGGGCAGCGAATCAGGAGGCCTGGAGGGATATAGCTTAGCTAGCTTGAGCAGCTCGCACGGCTACCTGCTTGGCGTGATGCAGCTCGACTGCTATAAAATGCAGGGCGCCATGGATGCTGCAACTTCAGCTTCGCTTCGCGGCAAGCAGCAATATTTGTTACAGGAATAGAATAATAGAGATAGACAACAAAAGATAGAGAAAGAGATCTTTGTATTGATGGATTTTTGTAGAGTTTTGATACAACAGAGGAGCAATAAAATATATGGGCGCACTCCGTTGTACGGAGCTCGAACCTCCCGACCACCCCCGAGCTTCAGTCCGCTTGCATGCAGCGTCTCACTCGCACTCGCACTCACAGAAGAAGAGATCTATGAATGATCCCCAAACGCACCACCGTCGTACTTTTATCCTTCTTTTTCTCGAAAAGCCTGCGACTTCTCAAAATAGCCGCTAATTAAGTGTTCGATCGACTCGATTTTCGCACCAAGTATACCTTTATAATCTCAATTGCAATATCTACCATGAAGAAACAATCCACTTCTTGGTTGATAGCAGGGAGAGCTGTATGATGTTGTATGTCTGCCTGTCCCTGTGTATACTACCCCGCTGCTGCCTTCTATTTGTTTTCATCATAACTTTTACAAACGAACCCAAAACAAAGCAATCCAAGTACTCAAAACGACGGGAATAGGTCTAGTCTACAAGGCATCGTGGACAGAATTGCGAAAAACGTCTTTCTTTGGCTGAAAACGCAACTTTTAGGTCACGACTCATAAAAGCTCTATTTTTAGGTCTCCACTACGCTTTCAACTTATTTTAAGCCTACCCATGCATTTTAAGATAAAACACATAAATATAAAACATTGATATTAATAAAAATCTCAATTTTACTATTCATAGATAGACTATCTATTATTCATTAATCTTTATCAAATACTTCTTTAGTGTATTATTCAAAAAAAGAATATATATTCTCTCTTAATATCTCAAACTCGTTCATATAAGCTCTATTTAATAGACTATTCAACAATTTTTCAAATCGTGCTAAACGAAAGATACGCCCTACTACATTCTTCTCGACTTTAAGAACTTTAAAAATTAGTCCTATTACAATATTAATTACCAAAGCGGTGAGGATTCCCGCCCGGAGGATGTGCTGGCGATAGGGTAGAGAGAGAGAGAGAGAGAGAGAGAGAGAGAGAGAGAGAGAGAATGAAATGAAATAAAATGTCATGAATACAGCTAGCTGTGCGCTCTTCAAAAGGTATTTTGGAATTTTTGAAATGTTGAGGGGTATTTTGGTAATTTTCACTTATTTTAATACTGATGGATCTAATCCAATGCCTCAGTATACAAAAAAATGACCTAAATTGAAAGACTAAAATCATCATCATCATCATCAATTCCCGAGGACACTACATCGGGTCAATGTCCGCCAATGCAAATAGTCGTACTGAGCTCAATGGCTCAATCAACTAATGTACCTCTGGTATAAGTGGGCTCAAAGAAAAGGTAAATGACTTTCAATTGCTAATAGGATACAAAGAATAGAGATTGACATGAGATTGACATAAAATATATGGATGAGTAAGTTAAAATTTTCACATACATGCAAAGTAAGGATAAGGATGAAGATTTTGAATGAGTAAGGTAAAAATCTCACATGCATGCAAAGATTAAGGAGGTTCTAGGTTTTCATATGCATGATAGAAGTTATTTCTTGGAAAAGCTAAGGTAAAGTCCGAGAACCCATGGGAATATCAAGTGCACATTTTAATTTGAGTTACGTTGTCCCGAGTATCATTCTCCATAAAAACTTATGTATATGCTTAACTCAGCATTGATAGTGTTCGAGAAAAGTGTGCCTCAACATAGCTTTGAGCCGGTTAGAAATTCAAGACAGTGGGTTGAGAGGAGAGTGATAAGGAAAAAATTTACTTAGATTTTGCATGAAAATAATGTAAATGTCTCTAAGGGACTTATGTATGTTTTGAAATAAAGTATTTTTCTCGGATTTTAAATTAAGGTGGGGTATAGTGTACTTAGTGGATTTATTATAGGCACCTCCATCAACAGACTATGACTATGGTTGCTACTAGTTATATGAATTTGTAGACTCCATGTAATTTATCAAGCTCCCATATTACATTTAGTAATAACAAAATAGAGAATGATGTTAATTTTGCATTCTTTGATGATGGTGATGAATTCAAAGCGATCAGAAGCATGTGATACAGAGCCCCATCTCAATCCCAAATGTTTGCAACTACTGCCTGGCAACGACAAGGATACATTTAACAAAGGTAAATTTTCAACAAGATGACTATTCCTCATCTGTGACTATATTGGGCAGCTAGTCATGCTTGGTTGGGTCACCGCTAGAGGGATAGGTACCTTGTGCTCACTTGGTGCTCATTTTGCTAGGGCTCTTACCCTTGAACACTCGAGTCCTAGGGTGGGTCACCTGAGGAGGACGTTCCTAGCTTATTGCTATGATATCTTTTTGCTTTTTCCAATACATGTGGTGCATCAATTATGTAGCAATGCTGATGTCTACGTGTGGTGTTTCTTGCCGATGGTATGAGGCCCTGCCCGACTATGTTTCATAGCTAATATTCATAAGTAACATGTGTATCCTCCATCAAGACATCCTGCCCTACGCATCTCGTGGGGCACTCGACGCTTGAGGATAGAGGCTGTTGGCGCTCCTGGCTCGTGGAGTCACTATTGCAAACTAATCAGGTTTCTCACTAGCGCCAAGGTTTTTGGGTTTCTTAACAAATTGGCTATCCTCTTCCCACTCACCCTTAAGAGAATTAGAGTGAGAATTTTCGTGAGACTACCTTGAGAACATAGACTACATTGCTCTTTGACAGACCATCTCTCATTTGGACCTCTTTAACCTTGGCCCCATGTTGAGATAGATCCATAATCAATAGAGATAGCATTTGGACAAGTGTCCTTCTTTCCCCTTTTGAGAGAGAGATACTAGTTAATTAAGTAAATGCATCGAAATTCTCATTGGACCTCCCTAAAGGCCATCCAATAGGTTTTAGGCACAACATGAGGGCAACATGGGTAGGCGCTAAAAGCACATATCTATATTCACTTACTCTTGTTTCATTCATTTTCCCACATTAAATGCTCTGTTCAATATGAGAAAATCATTCGGGATAGGTAAATATTAGATTTTATTTCATCATCTGCATTTGGGGTGAGTTGAAGTCAAACCAATGAGGTAGAAAAGAGAGCTCTAAACTTTTCCTTGGCAAGATGGTCATCAACCAGAACTATAAGATTTCACATTGCTTGTCTCCATGATGTGGTTGCAAAAGCCATGGATCTAGTGTCTCTAATGTATGTCTCACATTCATAAGCTACCTTACCGAGCTGTAAAATGACCGACCTCAACAAAGATAAATATTTTCTCTGGATGTAAAGCACCTTTAGAGGATCCTTTGCATTTGTTTAAAGGTTTCCCTTCTTCATTCAAAACCACATAGTGTGCCAAAACTACACACTAGACACTAAAGAAAGATGAAATAATGGCACATGAATTGTCTACAATGTGCAAAAACATACAATCAAATGACACTAGTGTCCTTCCAGTTAAAGTTTTTTTTTTGGTTCACATGTGTAATCACAACCATTCTCCTTTCCTTTTCCATAATTAATGGTATATAGAATGCATCATCCCCTTAATTAGACATATGGAATGCATTGCTGAACAAGGATTCATACAATGATGATTGTAAAGCCTTACTAGGAACATGAACCTATAATGAGTAACATGTGTAACTATAGCCAACCTTACCTATATTACCCATAAATGTACCATCAAAAGATCAAAACTTTTGGTTGACTACTATACAAGACTTGAAAATGTATGACATTGAAAAATTGACTCAAAGGTGGATACCTTACAGGGTTGTCAAATTGAATACATAGGAGCGAGAGATATAAAATGTTTATTTGCATTTGCAAAAGGATTCCTTTTTTTATTTTCATTTGTAGGATTCCTTGAGGTTCTTGCTTAATATTAGAATATTTCCATTTATGAAATTAACATCTAACCGCTTTTGCTTGCTGCTTATAATCCTTAGCCACACACCCATTCTTTGATTCCATGTAAAGAGAGAGAATGATAGAGCTTGAGCTCTTGCAAGCAAACATGCACACAATTACGAGAGCACACAATGGAGATGGAGGTTCAAAATATAACATAATAAGGTGATTGCGTACAACAGAAAACACAAAACCAATAGCAATTGAACTAACAAGACAAGGCCTATCACTCTTCACGAGTGGACTAGCCCAACCATATAGGGGCGAGAGCTTCCCACTACTTTCTTGGGCATCTGCAAGGCATGACATGGTATCAATCATGGGCATGGCATGTTGCTCAATAAACGAGTTGGGACTTGGTTAATTTTGATTGTATTTTAGTGTTTTATAAAAGGTATGTACATATGGGGTATTTTTCAATCCAGGTATTAATATTTTCAAAGAAGACTATATCTTTTGCCAAAAAATACCAATGGAGAACTTAAAAGAGTCTAAGACAAAGCATGCATGATTGATGGTAAGCATGTAGCCTTTTTGTTTTTTAGTTGAAAACCAAGATGCACTATTAACATGCCTGACCCAAATTGAGCACATTACAACTAGGTCTAGAGGCATCAAATGAGTGGGATTGAGATAAATTGAATTAAATTTCATGTTGATTGAATGTCAAACGTGTCCGACATAGAGAATTTTAATTGTAAACGAGTTAAATTGAGTGCAATAAAGTGTAACAAGTTCAAGTAACAATTGATAAAACATGCGTGCATAAACTTGATGTTTTGATCATCAAGTTTTGCGTGCATAAACTTGATGTTTTGATCAGATGTATGCATGATTTCAATCATTTGTGGCTGTCATTGAAAATGAGTGGACCTAAAGTGTGAAATCGAGTTTCATTCTATTGAAATGAGTTTGACCAAGAAAAATAAAGTTTAGAGGAGTCAATTTACTAAGTAGCTATAATTGTGTGTAGTAAAGCCTGATAGGCTAGTCTAAAAGGATCTCTATATTATAATATGATGCAACTCAATCCATTTGGATACAACTAGAATTAATTAAGGTGTATGAAGCTATATATATTGCATTGAGGGTCATAGGTAAATAAATGATGTAGATGTTTTAATTTTATATACTTACACTAATTTTATTTTAAGCATTTCTATTAAAATTTCTCACTTATCTGGATGAACTTTACTTACATTAAATGTACTCAAGTAAATGGTAACACTTATATCTATTTCTAGATAAACAAACTTACTCTCGACAACTATGGTTTGAGAGCTTTGACTCATTAGAAACTCTTACTCAAGGGTTACCATTTACTCAAGTAAATGGTGATATCTATTTCTAGATAAACAAACATTCTCTCAACAACCATGTTTGAGAGCTTTGACTCATTCAAAACTCTTACCCGATTGTTATACTTGTACCACAAAAGAAGATCAACTAAGCTTGTTGAAAACTTTGAAGAAATCTAGGTTTTAAATACACCTCCACATTAATATTTCGACCTTGTATTCTAGAATACTATGGAATATGTAAGTATTTTGATTTAATAAAGATATAACTTGACGCTTGTGGTTCAAGCTTATGGACATATTTTGAGAAGTTAATGAGACTTTTGAATAATCAACACAACGTGGACTGTACTTCTAGGGTATCCAATTTACATTTGAATTGGATGTTTTCTTCGTATAGATTGTGATCTAGTTTGTGTTTGGGATTGTATCATTTATATTATTTGGAGGAATATAACAGAAATTGTTCAAAACAATTACAATAATCTCCATAGAGCAGTGGTGGTACTTGCAAATCAATGATAGAGTGTGTGAGATATAATTTTTTTTGATTCCTTCCCTTTTATAGCTTTGTCTATAGCTATGAGACTTTATTTTGTTTTCTTATTTATATTAGAAAAATAATATATCAATTAGGAAACTTAGTTGATGATCGAACGAGTGACCATGATATTTGTCAATAATTAGTTGTTTAACTATGCTTAATGAATTTTTACTAAAATGAAATTAGGGGTAGACAAACTTACTATAGTAAGAGTCAATTACTTGATCCATACTAAGTGAAAAATTACCAGATGAAACACCCTTTGCTATATAGGAGTTTATAAACTATAAGATGAGGATGCCAAAGAGCTAGCTACTATGTAGGAGTTCATGACTTACTAGATAAAGACGTCCAAGAACAGACTTCTATATAGGAGTTTATGACTTACTAGATGAACTTACTAGATCAGAACGTCTAAGAGAAAGTTACTATATAGAAGTTTGTGATTTGCTAGATGAATTAGAAAATTGCTAGCTTACTTGCTAGATTAAATGTGAAAACTCCAACTTGTAACTAGGAATTATTTAACGAGTACTTTAACTCGCTATCTAGAAACACGTCCAAAGCTCCTTGTGATTTCTGTCAAAGGAAAATGTTTATCATTTTAGAATTTAGCAGAAAAATCATTCGACTTACTTGCTCAACGGTATGTGGACATAATTGATTTCCACATCGCTGCTCTGTCTCCGCATAGGCCATTTCTGCATGGAATGGAATTTCGCAGCAAGTAGGCACTGGCGTCCCTCTTGCATCAAATTGTTCTCGGCACAAAATGAATCTAAGAACTTAAGCAGGTCTTGTTGCCTGCATTAATTAGAGGTAGAAAATTTCTTTCTAGAAGCTCGACAGGGATATATTGAGAAAAACAATCATAAACAAATGCCTGTTGAGTGCGTGTGAAGGGGTTAATGTACTACACACCTCACAGATGTTGAAATCTTGCGTTTGACCACAGTCGTCGGCAGTAGTTTCATGGCACTGCTATCACTGACACATGTAGCACAATCAGTTAGATGGCATTAATGATCATGTGTTAATTGAAAATGCACTAGAATAGAGTATAATTAACTAGCTAGCTAGGCCTGCTCATGGAGAATTTGATTAACTCTAGTTATCTGCATACCACCGTTAGGAAAACGGGTGATGATAAATTTCGAGCGCTGCTGCCTATGTTGCAGCAGCCATTGCCATTAAAAAACTCAACATTTTTTCAATCAACGACGACTGCTAGTGCCAAGTATGGCACTAGCGCTCGAAATTTAACTGCAAATTAGGAAAACATGCTTAGGTAAGGTCACAGGTCGTAAGCTTCCCACCTGCATTAACGCACACTACGGCGGCTCCGGTGCTGGAGGCGCTAGCAAACAATATCCTTAATGCACTTAATGAGTTTAGGTCATAGGTCATAAGCTGCGTACCTGCATTATCACATGCAGCGGCGGCTGCTGGGCTAGCAAGGAGTACACTGACATCTTCACGTTATTGTCATTTCCATCCACTACTGGCACTTGCAGGAAGACTTCGCAGCCGCTTGCACCAGTGCGGCCCCAGCGCGTGCAATTTGCACTAGTCATGGCCATAACGCTGCCTCACGATTCTGTGCCTGAATGCAAATGTCTATGCGACATGGTTGAGCAAGAGGTGGGAGGGGGGTGAGTGAGCGCGCGCGTGGGGGAGAGAGAGAGAGAGAGAGATAGATAGAGAGATCAGAGAGAGTTGCGTATGTTTGTGTACGCTAGAGACAAAGAAGAGGTAACAGAAGAACATAACGCATGCAGACGCATGAATATGATGCTTGTCCAGCCCTTGTTATAATATATGTCCCATGCATTAGAGTGAAAATCAATGGTGCTCTTGTGGCGGGTTTTATACTATACTTGTGTATAAACCCGTCTTCCAGATGGAAGAGAAGAATAAGAAAACCGAGAGAGAGAGAGAGAGAGAGAGAGAGAGAGAGAGTGAGTGAGAGTTGTAGATGGAAGTTCTGGGCTTCTCTACTGCAATTTATTTGAAGAATGGAGGAAAGCTCAGTAGAACATGAGTTGGACACACTTAAATATTGAAGTACATATATATCATGCACCTATTTACTACAATCAATGTACTTCTATATATTGCATCTAGGGCCGACATGCCGATGCATGATGTATACAGTTAAGAAAATTAAGCATACATGTGCTAGAGAGAGAGAGAGGGAGAGAGGGAGAGAGGTACTATACAGTACTACCCATCTGCAGTATCAATGCAGCATGTTTAAGCTCTACATTGCACGGCTGTTCCCACCTAGTACCTTATGTTTCCTACAACTATCACCATGGGCATTCAATCGCAAAAGAACTCCAGCTCATCAGCCGAGAATATTCCTATGCAAAGCTCCCACAATATCATTGATCCCTGTTGGTTACACCCGTTCTTACATAATTGTTATTTTTTCCTTCAATGTCAAGATCATAAAGACCTCAAAATATGCACCTATTGAACCGGTTGTCCCACAGTCATGTACTTTGTCCACAATCGGCTACTCTTGTTAGTGGTTCCAATCTGCTACTGCAGTACTCTTGTCAGCTACATCCCTTATACCCAAAATTTCTCTAACTACTAATTTGTAGAGCCTAATCAAGCCCATCATTCTCATCCTTATCCTCATCTCATCCATCTTGACATAATGTGTCATTATCTAACCCTGCAACATAGACAGATTCAAAGCATGATGCTCTATTCTACCATATTGCCCTGTTTAGCGCTCAATAAAATGGAAATACTTTTAATCATCATAATATCATGAGCGATTGATGGCTACTGTGGAAATTCAAAGTACAACGTAATTTAGCGTCGAGAAATGCGGGTAGTGCCTCCTTGCATCCCTGTTGGGAACGTCAACTGCAATAGCTCTGCTCAACAAATCCCTCATCAACAATTAGAATCTCCCTACTTGTAAATTGTTCTCAACACTTCAACCGTCATATGCATGCATCCCGTTGAAGATAGTTGCAATGCCTTTCAATCAACATCAAGTCATTTTTTCCACCCATCGCCAGCCTGTTGCTATCCCACATGTTGCCTTCCATTAGGTATCTACCTTTCGTGGAGAAAGACTTGTAGCCTCACCAACTTCTCATTCACAGCTTCTAATTGTGAAAAAACATTCAATGTCTGTGTGTGCGTGTGTATGAGAGAGAGAGAGAGAGAGAGAGAGAGAGAGAGAGAGAGAGAGGTGAAATCCTTCTCTATGCCTACTTCCATTTTAAAGTTGAGAGAGAGAGAGAGAGGATAGTGATGGTTACTGCCAGCAAACGCCCATGAGCTGAAGATTTAGGAGCTCATGAGCTCATGAGTTGTCCGGCAAGTGCGTCTCATGCAAGCTCTTACTGATTTCTAATTGCTCCTGATTTGTAGTTGCTTTTAGAAAATTCAAAATCCATCAAGATTAGGTTACCTTGACATGAGACCTCACAATAATATTATACATACCAGTGTCTATGTCGTCTTGGTGGCGGTCATCACACCTAGGCGGCTGTGTCTAAACCGAGGATGGATGGCCATGGTGGTCAAAACATTGATGGCGTTGTCAGGAGTTTTTTTTGGAAGAAGTGATTCCACATATGTATATACACATGCATGGTGCATAAAATAAAGGATTGCCCATTCTTGAGAGCCAGGTGGTTACGTGGGGCCCACATGTGTACAGGTAGGACAGCATGTACATAGTGCATCGATTTTCATCGTCACCAGTATCAATGTGTTTTTTCTATAATAATGAGGAGTTGGTAGCGCGAAAAACTTCTCAAGGAATCTATCCGTGGGCCGATGACATTAGGTAAGAAGGTGCGTCAGATGGCATCCTGTGGCGTCAGGAGGACGAATGGGTCAATACTTGCACATGGGTAAGCCAAGACACAACGTGCGTGTTTTCTTGTGATGATTATGCAAAAAGTTAATCATGAGAACTGTATCTGGGGGCCACTTCACATGGTTGCGGAATGCATTATTGGAAAAATTTGAGTGCCAGGTGTGCGGATGGATGCAACAGGGTGACAACTATGCACTGAGAGGCCACTTTTTGGCCTGTTCGGGGTCCGTTTGAGGTCAACTAAAAGGCCAAAGGTGCCCAAGTAATAGAGCTAAGTGTGGGAACTGAAAAAACTGAGAGAAGACCAGAAAAAACGTGGAGAGAAGAGGAAGAGCAGCCGCAACCGAGTTTTTGTTATTTTTGGAGCATGTTTTGGCGATAAACTGCTCATCTGAAGTCGAATTAGAGCACTTTTACATTGTAGACTAGGGTTTTGGGCCGTTGTGGACGCGATGGTGCTGTCCATTTTGCCAAATTTCTCACTTTTTTTTTTGTTTTGGCTATGTAAGTTTCTCCTATGAGCGAAGCTTCTGCTCCAATTTGTGATTGTATCTGGCATATTTTACCCATATTGTGTGAGCTATTTGCCCCATTGGTGTTGTCCCAAGCTCAATTGTATCTAAACATAAAAAATTGGCCTCTTTTCAGCTGAATTTTTTGGGTGTGTGTGTGTGTGTGTGTCTCTGTGTGGAGTGGGAAAATGGGTAGTCTCTCTCCTCTCACTTCATCGGTGTGTTCCCTATGTCAGCGGCCAGGTGGGTTGTGTAAGCCGAGTGGTGTCCCATAGTGTATCTGTGTATCATCCCAAGAGTGTGTATCGGGTGTTTTCATCCCGCGCACATTCTTTTGGCGCCCCCACGGAGGATCTTCTTCGAGTACCTTGAACTTCGGGAGTACATATTGGAGATTACAGGTTACAGGTTACAGGGATAGGGACAGGTACAGGTGATTCACACAGGTACGAGTAGCTGGAGTAGAGTGATACATTGGCAAGTGGGAGTCACTTGCAGTTGCCATGGGTATGCATCATTTGGCGCCTGTTTGAGCGCATTGTATGGTATTGTACGTTACTTGTGGAAACTGTCATTGTACGCCTTTGTGGATCCATACTTGGTTTTATTTGGCAGTCCTAGCCATTTCTTAGACTTGGTCTGGAAGATAGTCGTTTCTGAGACTTGACTATATGAGATTTTCATAAGCTTTCGTGAGAGGGTTGATAGCGTGAGGTTTTATTGAGCTGGGAGATTCTCAAATGTGAGATCCTTTTGGTGATACAGGTAGCTGGAGCATCCTTTTTGTGACCTCGCCATAGGCTAGGTACTAGTGATTCCTACTTGATGTTCGGATTCTATTGTTGGTAGGTTATGCATACATATACGTTTTATATTTTGGGTTCTTACTGCTCTACTTCTAGGGAAACTCTGCCTTTTTTTTTCCAAGTTGTGATGGCTGGTTTTTCTCGTCTTTTGAGCCATTTATGCTGTTATGCTGCTGAAATTCTGGCAAAATCAAAGGATAAGTTAGATGCGCCTTCTTGGGAGCTACATGGTTGGCTTTAATGGAAGATAAAAACGGACCTCAATTCACTCTTTTTCATTTAACACAAAGAATCCAAATAAATGTCCATGTGTCCAAGAAGATTTTTTTCCAGCAGCACATAGTCTTTATGTTCGAGCCAAGAAGATTAAAGAAATGCTGGAATGTCCTTTGCTTGTTGTAATTCTGATGATTAACCAGGAAAACTCATTTGATGTGTACATGTTTGTCCTTATCTAAAGTTGAGCTCCATTGAAGTTTCTAGGGATTGTGTCAGTCAAAAGTTTTGGGTTCCTGCACGTGTATTCGAAGGGGTTCGCAAAGCATCATAACTTGGGTAGCCATGGCTTTGTCTTATCCGGAATTTCATGGAAGAAGTGATGAAGATGTGGAAGAATTTTTGGAAAAGATGGAGGTTGCCTGCATTAGCAACCAGATTCATGATCTGGCGCAGATGTTATGTCTTCTCCAGATTTGTTTGAAGAGTGATGCACGAGTTTGGCCCAAATAATTTGAAGAGGAGTTGTGTGTGGCTGATCCACCTGTAGAATTGAGTTTGGACAATCTAAGGTATGGATTGGAAGTGGAGTTTGTGAAGACAGAAGATCCCGACAAAGTGTGGCAAGAAGTACAAGGTTTGGTGCAAAAGGAAGGTGAGCCAGTAGATGGGTACATACGTAAGTTTTCAATGGCATGGGAGAGGATGTGCAAGGCCTTAGCACCAATAGTAACCCCACCTGACATGATGAACAAGGACAGGTCTTTGGGAGAATATACGTTGGGAGAGTGGAGCTAAAGAAGCCTAGAACATATGAAGATGCATTGGAGGTGGCAAGGAACAAAGAGTGCAAGCTAAGAAAAATGAGCCAGCTAGGAGTAGAGTCTTTGCCCATGAGGTCTAAATTTCAGCCTATGGACTCTTTACAAGGTCGCATGCCAGGGGTTCATCATGAACCAGTGGTTTCTATTACTCCTCAGGTTATGCCAGCAGTGGTAAGTACAACAGTGCAAGACGATGGGCTCAGGCAAGACCTGAGGTAAGTGGTAGATTTAATGAAGAATCTCAACCTAACATGCTAGGTCAAGTGGGAAATAATCAAGGTTGAGGGAGGTTTTCAAATCAGCCAAGAGGTGAAGAAAGACCTAGGAATGGTGTTGGACAAAGCAATGGTAGGTTCTCGAGGCAGACGCCCACATGTTATAATTGTGGAGAGTTAGGCCACATCATCCGACAATGTGATAGGCCACCAAGGATAGGGGGAGACATGTATCCATTGCCAAGACAGGTGCTCACTAGATCAGATGATTATGGCATAGAAATTAAGGGAGAAGAAGGAACCAGTGGATTAACCCAGGAGGAAAAGGGAAAGACAAAAGTGATAAGTGTAGTCAGCTTGGAGAAGGCATCAAAGCTAGAGGATACATTAGTGATGCCTATTGGGAAGAGGACCACAGAGGACAAGAAGGAAGAAGTGCCCCAGGTCCTAGTAAGAAGAAGGGAAAGAGCCATGAAGGCGAGGATGTCAAGGCCAAGAGGAAAAGGAGGGCCCGTCGTCGCAAGTTTCATGTTTCATATTTTCCACTAGGCGATGGGCAATTAAGCTATGACTTGAAGGAGGATCTGAAAAGCAGGAAGGCAGATGCTACTTCTGGGCAGCTTATAGAGATGGTTCCTAAAGCAACATTGGAAGAGGATGGTTAACCCAATGGAGAAAGAACGAGAGAGAGGTTTAGTAAAGGCGTTGGCAATGGACGAGCTACCAGACAATTGCCCAATAGTAGATGTGTGGCACAAAAGAAAAAACGCCGGGACAAGGTTATGTGGATGGTGGAGCCAACATATGTGTAATAACACACTCCTGCGTTGAGAAGATGGGTCTTATAGTGACTGGGGTGTCAGACTTTTGGATTAGATTCACAAACCATCAAAAAGTAAAATGTTGGGAGTTGTAAAGAGCTTAGAAGTGGAGGCATATGATGCAAAGGAGGTGGTTGATTTTCATGTGATACCAGCAAGGTTGGGAGCATATCCTATTATGTTGGGCAGACCATGGTTAAGTGTAGTGGGAGCTGTTCAAGATTGGAGACGTGGTACAATTAGTCTCCATGGAAAGACAGGTGCCAGGAAGCTATATAATATGGACACAAGGAAACAATTAGAAGACCTTTATGAAGATGAAGATGAGTCTAGTGATGAAGACTATTCCACAGTGTGACTGATGAGGATAGTGATAGTACTACCAGCAGTGATGAGGATGTTGATGTTGCATTTCTTTTGATGGGGACAAAGAAATCCAGGAGTCTGGTTTAGTTGCATTTGTGAATGAGATTGAAGATGAAAGTAAAGGGCCTTATGAAGTGATTGAAGGGCTGATGCAAAACAAGGTTGAATTGTCAAAGAAGCAGGAATTGATGACACAAATGATCAGTGGAGACCTCTCAGCTATGGAGAAAGAGATATAATTTCATATGCTAGCTAGCTTTCCTGATTTGTTCATTGTTTCATATGAAAATATTAGAGGGTTCAAAGGAGAAGAGACGCATATATAGCTGAAAGAATGTGCTAAGCCAATGCAACAAAGGTTAAGAAGGATGGGTCAAGAGCAGATGGAAGCCTTGAGGGAAGAGGTGGACAAGTTATTGAAGGCAGGGTTCATAGTCCCATTGGAGACCACTGAATGGGTGAGTGCAGTATTAGTCAGCCCAAAGAAGGTTGGGAAGTGGAGGATTTGTGTAGATTTTAAACCCTTAAATGCAGCCACTAAGAAGAACCCATATCCTCTTCCATGCATCGATCAGATCTTGGATTTAGTTGCAGGTTATGAGAGGTACAGTGTGTGTGATGGTTTTTCAGGCTATCTTCAATTGAAGATTGCTCTTAAAGACCTAACAAAGACAACTTTCATTACGCCATGGGGCTGCTATTGCTACAAGGTATTTCCATTTGGGTTGTCAAATGGACCATCTTTCTATCAAGAGAGAGAAAATTGGGTATTGGAACCATTCATTGGTAGTTGTGTTAAAGCTTTTATGGACAACTTCTGTGTCTACGGCAGTAGGGCTGAACACCATGAGAAGCTGCAGATGGTATTGGCTCGATATGATGAATGTGGAGGACAACTAAGTCCAAAGAAATGTCATCTAGCACAGCCAAGGGTGAAGTTATTGGGAAATATGGTGTCAGAAAATGGCATTGAGGCTGATCTAGACAAGGTTAAGTCTATTATTCTTCTTCCATCACCTACGAGTACAAAGCAATTGGAAACCTTTATACACAAAGTGAAGTACATGGCGTGGTTTATTCCATTGTCTTCGTAGCTCCTTTATCCATTACAACAATTGGCAAAGCATGATCCATTGCAATGGGATGAAAAATGTGAAGAAGTGTTTCAAGAGGTGTTAGGGGGGTTGTCATCCATGCAGGCTCCTGATTGGGAGCAAACGTTTTATATAAATCCATTAGTAAGGGATGATGCCATTGGAGCCATGCTATTGCAAAAGGGGAAGGGAAACCATTATATGAGGCCAATGTATTCTGCAAGCCGAGTAAAGTTGGTAGCAGAGAGAAAATTCAGAGCTAGCGATGGCTAGTGTAATATTTGCTTGTCGAGGATTTCATCATTACTTGCTACCACGACCTTTTGTTTTCTTGATGAGTTACGTTTTTTTGCCACAGTTAATTAATGGCTCATGTAGGAAGAGCCATGATGTGGCTTCAAGGGGTATAGCACTTTATGATCTAGAGGGGAAGCTAGTATGCAAGAGAGGGTTCAAATTGGATGCTCATAGTAACAATGAGGCTGAATATGCAACTTTGGAAGCTGGATTACACATTTGTTTGAAGCATGGGACTAGAAGGTTGAGCATAAAAGGCGATGCCTTGTTAGTTGTGAAGCAAGTATTGGGACATGTGTGGAAGAGCAGGAACACCTCATTGAAGGAAATGTGATTCAGAAATAAAGGCCTGTTAAAAAAGTTTGAAGCATGGAGCATTAGACACATTGAACGTGCTCTAAATAGAGAGGCACATGAAGCATCTCAAAGAGTGATTGGGGATCTATTTGTGTTAAGGACCAATTTACCTCTTTATCATGGCCGGGAAAGTTTGGCTCAAGAAGAGGAGTTTTTGCTAGCAAGAATCATTCCGAAGGACATTCAAAAGTCTAAGAAGTATGGTTTTGTGCGTAGAGCATCTAGGTACAAATTGATTGGTGATTTTTTTAACATGAAAGGGGATCATCTCGAGTTGAGATGTGTACCTTGGCCGGAGGAGCTTTATAGAGTGTTGGAAGAGAATCATGAAGGCCCATGTGGCAGACATTTTTCTCTAAAGATCACCTTGCATAAGATCTTGCAAGAGGGGTATGTATGGCCTAGTTTGCACAAGGATGTTCACCATTGGTGTAGGTCTTGCAATAGGTGTCAAGCATTTGGAAGAGAGTGTTGAAGCCAGAGCTGCGAAAAACCATTATGGCATTTGATGTGTTTGAAAAGTGGGGTATTGATGCAATAGGCCCGTTACCTATCACAAGTAGGGGAAAAAGCTATATTTTGACTACAGTGGACTATCTCTCTAGATGGGCAGAGGCTATAGCAGTAAAATAGATCACTGCAAAGGATGTGGCAAAATTTGTGTATGGTGAAATATGTTGCAATTTTGGGGTGCCATTGGAGCTACTTTCAGATAAGGGGCCAGGATTTAGAGCTAAATTGCTAGATTTTTTATGTGGGAAGATGAAGATTAGGCACCAGCATACCACTCCTTATTATCCCCAATGTCATGGCCTAAATGAAAGATCCAATGGTGAGTTAGTACAAACTCTTTCAAAAGTGACAGAGCAACAAGGAAAGAATTGGGATTTGGAATTGCCTAGTGCATTATGAGCTTACCATACTTCGGTGAAGACAGGTAGAGGGTTTACTCCATTTCATTTTGTATATGGAAAGGAAGCACTATTGCCTGTGGAAGTAGAGTTTCCTGCATTCAAGATGTTAGAAAATTTGCTTGGGCCGCCTAGTGATACATTCAAAGAGAGGCTCTTACAACTACAAGAGGTTCAGCTGGATAGGATGAGTGCATTGAAGCATTATGGGTAGATGCAAGATAAGACTTTGGAAAAGATAAATGAAAAGGTCAAAAGTAAGGGTATCAAGAAACATGACTTGGTTTTGCGCTACAACAGTAAGCTGGAGAACACCTTTGAAAAGAAGTTTCAAATTAAGTGGGAAGGCCCTTTCAAGGTAGTGGAGTGTTTTTTGAATGGTATATATCAGCTGGCTCACCTGGATGGGATTCTACATAAGTCAAGGTTAAATGGATTGCGTCTTAAATTGTATCATGCTAGGTTAATGATGGTGGAGCAGGATGAGTTGTCAGTGGAGCAAGTAATGTATATGAAGGATGAGGATACCTATGACGCGACAAGTCTCATATCTCTTTTTGTTGCTGATGATCATGAATGATCTAGTAGCTTAGGGGATGGGCAAAGTTTTTTGGAAGAAGTGATTGCACATATATATATACACATGCATGGTGTATAAAATAAAGGATTGCCCATTCTCCAGAGCTAGGTGGTTACGTGGAGCCCACATGTGTACAGGTAGGACAACATGTACATAGTGCATCTATTTTCATCGTCACCAATATCAGTGTGTTTTTTTTATAATAATGAGGAGTTGGTAGCACGTAAAACTTCTCAAGGAATCTATCTGCGGGCTGACGACATGAGGTAAGCAGGTGCGTCAGATGACATCGAGTGGCGTTAGAAGGTCGAATGGGGTCAATACTTGCACGTGAGTAAGACACGACACAGCGTGGGTGTTCTCTTGTGATGATTATGCAAAAAGGTCATCATGAGAAATGTATCAGTGGGCCAGTTCAT